>NW_005842062.1:1291694-1333079 GCF_000455745.1 Alligator sinensis | reverse complement strand
GCCCCCCCCCCCCCCCCCCCGCGTCCATACTAATCTGACCAAGGGGTAAAATTCCTTTCTGACCCCAAAATATGGTCATCAGTTTGACCCTGAGCAGAGGTGCAAGACCTTCTAGCCAGAAACCTCCAGCTTTGTTCCTAACAGGAGAATTGGCACACCTCAGTTGAAGTCCCTAGCCTTAGCTGTAGCCAACACCTAGAGCCTCTGGGGAGGCTTAAAAACAACCCTGAAACATACAGCAGAAAAAAGTGGGGAATGGGAGCAACAAGGAAATCCCAGAATCATGCTAAAACACATGGTAGAACATAGGTATAGCTATGCCTAGATCATCCCTGACCAGTGGTTGTCCAGCCTCTTCTTGAGCACCTCCCCAGAGCACCTCCCCTCTTCTTGAGCACTTTCCCTAGGCAGTCTATTCCACTGCCTCACTGATCTCACAGTGAAGTTTTTTTTTCCAGATATCCAATCTAAATTTACTTTGCTGTAACTTTAAGCCTTTTGTGTGCATCCTCTCTGCAGCAAGAGGGAAAAGGTATTTTCCCTCTTCTTTATGGCAGCTCTTCAAGTATTTGAAGACTTCTATTGTGTCCCCTCTTAAGAGCCTTTTCCTCAGGCTGAACATGCGTAGCCCCTTCAGCCTCTTTTCATCTAACTTGCCTTCCAATCCCTTGATAATCTTTGTTGCCTGTCTCTGGGCCCTCTCCAAGTTCTCTACATCCTTTTTAAAATGTAGAGCCCAGAACTGCACACAGTACTTCAGATGAAGCCTAACCAGTGCCAAGTAGAGAAGAACCACCACCTCCTGTGCCTACCTAATGCTTCTATTAATGCAGCCCAAAACTACATTCACCTTTTGTGTGGCTGCATCACACTGCAGACTCATATTGGGTCTTTGATCTACCAAGACTTCCAAGTCCTTTTCCATAGAACTGCCATCTGTCCAGGTGTCTCCCATTTGTATGTGTGTTTTTGATTATTCCTCCTGAGGTGTGACACCTTGCATTTGTCCAGACTAAATGTCATCCTGTTAGCTCTAGCCCAACTTTCCAATCTGTTGAGATCCTTCAGCATTGCGCTCGCATCCTCCAATGTATTCATGATCCTTTTCAGCTTCATGATGTCTGCAAACTTGCTCAAGAAGCTTTCTATGCCAGCAAACAAATCATTAATAAATACATTGAACATCACTGAACCAAGGACAGACCTGTGTGGGATTCCACTCAAAATGTCCTGCCATCCTGCCATTGAAACATTAATAATTACCCTTTACTTGTGATGATTGGGTCAATTATCTAGCCACCTTGTAGTAGTTTTGTCTAAACCACATTTCTCCAATTTGTTTATGAGAAGGTCATGTGGGACCTTGTCGAAAGCCTTGCTGAAGTCTAGATATACTATAGCCACAGCATTCCCTTCATCTACCCAAGTAGTTACTTTGCTAAAGAAGATCAGCTGTTTCTCTTCAAGATGCTTGCAGATGGTTCTTGTTAGGATATGCTCCAGTAACTTCCCAGGTATAGAAGTGAGGCTAACCAGTCTGTAGTTCCCCGAGTCCTCTTTCTGGCCTTTTTTAAAGAGGGGCAGAAGATTGGCCCTTTTCCAGTCCTCTGGTACCTGGCCCATCTCCCATGACTTCATTGCCAAGGCTCTAAGATTTCTGCCAGTTCTTTCAGAACCCTTGGATGAAGCTTATCTGGCCCTGATGATTTGAATTAATTCAGACCCAATAGAACCTCTCTGCCCATACCTTTTGTTATCTCTTTCCTCAGCTTTCCCCTTCCTTATCCAGATAATCCCTGTTAGGTGTCTGGCATCTTAATTTTTTTCTGAAGACTGAGGCAAAGTAGCTGTAAAGTAGCTCTGCCTTCTTTGTATCTTTAGTTAGGAGTTCCCCCTTGCTTTTTATCAGAGGACCCACAGCTTCCTTGGGCCTTCTTTTCTGGCCAACATCTTTATAGAACCTCTTCTTGTTGTCCTTAGCCTCCTTGGCCAGGTGCAGCTCTTTCTTTTTCTTTGCCTTCCTGATTTTGTCCCTACAGGTTCTTGCTATTTCCTGGTATGCATACTTGGTGATCTACCCATTCTTTCATTGCCTGTATGCTTTCCTTTTGCATTTAAGGCATTTTAGAAGCTTCTTGGGCAGCCACATTGGTCTCTTGACATTCTTCTTGTCCTTCCATCAGGTCAGGACAGTTTCTTGTTGGGTTTCTAATACTGTGCCCCTTAATGCTTCCAGCCCTCCTTGGTGCCTTTATCCTCTCATCTGTTCTCCCATGACACCATACCGATTAGCTCCTTGAGTTGGATGAAATCTATCCTTTTGAAACCTAGCATCCTAATTTTGCTGATCTCATTCTTTCCCTGTCTCAAGAACTGGAATTCTATCATAATGTGATTGCTTTCTTCCAAGTTACCCATCACCTTCACATCCTCCACCAGTTCTTTTGTGTTGGTCAGAACAAGACCAAAGATAGATGATCCCCTAGTTGTATCCTCCACTTTATAGAAGAGCAAGTTGTCCTACACATAAGTTAGGAACCAGAATGACATTTTTTGTTTGGCTGTATTGGTCTGGAAAATTGAAGTCTCCCATCAGTACCATGCCAAACTTTTGGATAGATTTGTCACCTGCCTGAAGAGTGCTTCATCCACCCCCTCTTCATGATTAGGTGCCCTGTAATAAATCCTCATGATTATATTGATGCCATGTCTTTCACTTTTTATTTTCACCCAAATACATTGTGCTTTGCCATCTTCTTCCTCCTGAACCAGGGAACAAGTGTATGTGTTTTTGACATACAAGACAGCAGCATCACCTTTTCTCCTGACTATTTTTCTGAGACAGAGTGAAACCCTCAGTCTTCACATTCCAGTCATAAGAGCTGTTCTACCAGGCCTTGGTGATGCCAATCAGATCATAGTTTTTTTCACAGGCTGCGTTTTGTAGCTCATTTTGTTTATGCCCCATAGTTCTTGTATTTGTATACATATATCATATGTATTTTGGATATTGACCTCCTTGCTTCCCTTTTGTGCCACCTGTTACAGTCCTGTAGCTCTCTGGTCCTTTCCCAGAGTTGAGTTGTTTCTTCAAGTCCTTTCCTCACTGGACTGCATGCTTTGTTGCTGGAGGTCTCTGATCACCATCCTCCATGGAACCTAGTTTAAAGCCCTCCTTACTAGGTTGGCCAGACAACACCTAAAGACACACTTCACTGTTCTTGTCAGATGTATTCCATCTCTTGATAGCAGCCCTCCTCCTATGAACACCCACTCTTTGTTGAAGAAGCCTAAACTTTCATGTTGATACCGGTATCACAGTCACACATTCACTTCCAGGATATTACAGTCTCTGCCTGGACCTCTGCCTTCCATGGGAAGGACTGATGAGAACACTACTTGTGCTCCAAGGTCCTTAATCCTCCTGCAAAGAGCCTCATAGTCACCTCTGATCAGGTCAGTGTCATTCCTGACAGTACCATTGGTGACTACATGGAAAAGCATTGGTGCCTTTTGTGCCCCAGCTAGCCCCTCCACAGCATGTGTAGCCTGGTCAGAACAGCCTAGGCTGCTGCCATCTGACTGGGCTCAATGTGCTACACAAGAATAAACTCTGGAGCAATATGCTCTGGAGTTTTTTACTCCTAGGTGCATGTTCAAATAAGCTCTGGGGTTTATTTGTGGACATTAATTGCATGTGTAGACACACCCACAGGCCCATTGTTTAAGTGGGAGGAAATCTGGTGCAAATTTTTAACATTAATCTCATGTAAATGCATGTGTACTGTTATAGGTTCAATACTTACTGCTACATTTGACAGAAATAAAGAAATAAGGACTGGAAGTTATGACATATCTGCCTGCATGGATGCCCCAAAATAGAAGGTTGAATGCATTCTATAAGCACAGGTAAATGGCCTGGCAGTCCTTCTTGATGCATACATCTTCCTGAAAGTTAATATACTTCAATAGCTGATATACTTCAATTATAATTCAATACTTTAGGAGTGCAAGCTAGAATAGAAGCCTACTCTTTTCTTTTGCTATTTTTAACTTGCTTGGTTTAGATAACTGAAAAAAACCCAACTTATGTTGCACCTTGCTTAGGGTAAAAATGAAAGTTTTCAAATCAGTTGAAAGTAAAAATCAAGGAAACATCATCTACCAATCCACTCACATCTCCAGGCTCCAATTTTCTCATTCTTTTCAATATACCCATCATATTACTGTTGTTGCTGCTTTAGATATTTTTAGCTGAATATTTGTCTGTAGGTGAACATAATTCCTTTATTATTATTCTTCCCTCAAGAAACTTCATAACCTATGGCAAGCTTGGTAGAGAATGCACAGTTCATTGGTCTTTTTGTTTTGTTACCTTCTTTGTGATATATGATTAATGCAGGACCTCCTGAAATGTTCTTGAAAAGGAGCTCAAATTCTGATTACTACTATTTTTAGGTGGCAGTTTTGATATGGCTCAGTTTTGAAAAGTTCATCTCAACCTGACATGCGGCTTATTGCTCTTGTGACTTCAGTGCTTTTGTAGGTATAATCATTCCAGTTGAAGTATTTTCCTTTTAATTTCTACTGCATATGATTTTGAAAAGTTATTTGAAAGTTATCTGTCAAGGAACATTCACCCATGAGGGTTACATGATGGTTGATATTAGTGTTGTGGCACAGGAACATCTATCAAGGGAGATTTATTATGCAGACCTGAGGAAAATTTTGTCATTATTCTTTAGCTGCAATGGAGATGTGGAAGAAAAAGAAATATGGGGATGTATTGTTTTAGGTAATATTTTTGATACATCCTTTGTCAAACCAAATTTGTGATTGGACCTCTCTTTGCCTTCAAAAGCCAATAGGATCATAGGAAGTAGGGCTGGTAGGGAACTCAGGAGGTCATCTAGTCCAGCCTCCTGCTCAAGGCAGGATCATCCCTGACTAAATCATTCCAGCCAAGTGTCTGTCTAACCTACTCTTGAAAACTTCTGAAGATGGAGATTCTACAATTTCTCTAGGTAGCCTGTTCCAATGCTTGACCACTCTCATATTTAGAAAGTTCCTCCTAATCTCTAAAGTAAGTTTCCCCTGCAGTAGTTTGAGGCCATTGCTCCTACTCCAGTCTTCTACACCTACAGAGCAAAGCCCTTTTCCATCCTCTCTATAATCACCTGTCATGAGGAGAAAGAGCTGGTGATGGCACAAAACTGGTAGGAGTCAGAAAAGGAAAAGAAGGAGCCATGTATCCGGAGCAGCTGCTTGATGAAGATAGAGTGGCTCTGGAAGGAGAGGGAGGAGGCGAGAGACCCAGATGAAAACAAGGAAGGAGATGTGGCATGCTGGAGCAGGAGGAGAGCCAAGTAGGATGGCGGGGGTGAAGAGGAGTCAGATATCAGCTGGCTGGGGAAGACTGGCAACAGTGTTGAGCCAGGAGATACCGGCTGAAGAATCATTGCCAGAAGCACAATCTGGGCATTGGCATGACTTAGGGAAAACAGAGGACTAGCTGGGAAGAGGCAGCTGAGCCATACAGTGACAATTCAAATTTTTCTTATTTCTTTTGTTATTATAACAAGGTCAGGCCAGGCTGGAGCACCATTAAAAAGATGAAACATAAAGACAGTAAGCCCAACACAGTTTAGTGTGCTTAAAGGGGAAGACACCCTATTTGTTGGAGACAGGTATTGGACATAATACTTACTTCCACTGGAGAAGTCATCAATCAGTAGCTTAGGGAACAGGCTTCTGTCATTTCCTTCATCTCAGGATGCAGTGATACTTAAAAAACAAGAGAAAACAATGTAAAAAGGGAGATAAATACCTAATAAAAGAATCTTATCATAAAGAACACACAGTGTGAGTTTTCATTTTTTATGGTCAACCGGATCATTTTATGAGAATATTTAAAACCTCAAGCGAATTAATCAGTAACCCCATTGCCCAGTGGTGTTTAAGTTACACCTTCCCAGTATAAACCCTTTAACATCAAGATGTGGCAGGTGTAAAAAGGGAGATAAATACCTAATAAAAGAATCTTATCATAAAGAACACACAGTGTGAGTTTTCATTTTTTATGGTCAACCGGATCATTTTATGAGAATATTTAAAACCTCAAGCGAATTAATCAGTAACCCCATTGCCCAGTGGTGTTTAAGTTACACCTTCCCAGTATAAACCCTTTAACATCAAGATGTGGCAGGGGAGATTTGGGGGCACCACTGAAAAAAAAAAAAAGGGGAATACTGTTGTTATTTGAAATCTAATCTAGTAGACTGTGATTTTACATACACCAATAGACTAGACAGAATATATCACATCACACTTCAGGCTTTTGAAGATTATTATTAATTTTTCCCTCAGTCTTCTCTTCTCCAGACTGAATAACCCTAGTTCCTTCAGCCGTTCCTTAGAAATCTTGCCTCCTGGGCCCCTAATCATCTTTGTTGCTCTGTACTGGATTCTTTTCAAACTGTCCATATCCTTCTTGAGTTATGGGGCCCAAAATTGGATATAGGACTGTACGTGAGACCACACCAATGCTGAATAGAGCAAAATAATCATCTCCCTTTATTTGCAAGTGACATTCCTATTAATATAATTTAGAATTCTGTTGGCCTTTATTACATTAAGAACACACCCTTGGCTCATATTCATCTTATGGTCCACTGTAACCCCAGGTCCTTCTCTTCAGTACAGTAGCCTAGCTAGTCTGTATTTATCCATGCAATTATTCTGTCCCAAGGCAATTGTCCTTGTAAAATCTATTATGATTGATTGTGGACCATTTCTGCAAGCTATCCAGTATGGCTGTGTGAAACAGCACCATTTCGTTTTGACTTCCATTTTACTGTTTCAACAGGACAGTGTTTTGTTTTGAGTTTCATTTTGTTTTGAAGACAAGGTTCTTTGGGTGAATCTGATATCTTTTATTAGACCAGCTTAAATAGCTGGAAAAAAAAATGTAAGCAAACTTTTGGGTTTAAAAACCCTTCGTCAGGCTGAGGAAGTTTCTTCAGTTAGTGTGTGCTCTTCCTGGATGGAATAAAAAGTAAAGAAGCCAGAGACTGGGTTGGTATGCATGCAAGACAGGCAGTCAGTGAAGATGTGACTTGAGGAGTCAGTGGGTGAGAGAGAGGCTGGGTGGGGGGAGAGAAGGGGGATCAATAGTGGAGAGGTACCAGGGGAGTCAGATGTCAGGCAGGTTATAATGTGTCATAAAACCAAAATCTATATTTATTCCATGATTTTTAGTATCCAGGAGGTTGATGAAGTGAAGTTCATAGGCTCATCTCTGAGAAGTGTTTTGTAAGTTTCCTTTGAGGAGATTGGAGAGAGAGTGGTTTTCTTGTCAGAAATGTGTCCCCACAGGGAACTGGGTATTTTTGTCTTTGATAGATTTCCGGTGTGTTTTCATTCTGGTGCGCAGTTTCATAGTTGGTACGGTCAGAAGGGACCTGAGCAGATCATCTAGTCCAACCCCCTACCATGGCAGGAAAGACTACTGGGGTCAAACGACCCCAGCAAGGTGTTCATCTAGCCTCCTCTTAAAGACCCCCAGGGTAGGAGTGAGCACCACTTCTCTTGGAAGTTGGTTCCAGATCCTAGCTGCCCTGACAGTGAAGTAGCGCTTCCTGATATCTAGCCTGAATCTACACTCTGCCAGCTTGTGACCATTATTTCTTGTCACTCCTGGGAGTGCTCGGGATAACAGGGACTCCCCCAATGCCTGCTGGTCCCCCCTGACTAATTTGTAAATGGCCATTAGGTCCTCCCTCAGCCTTCTCTTGTGGAGGCTGAACAGGTTCAGGTCCTATAGCCTCTCCTCGTAGGGCCTGCCCTGCTGACCCCTGATCATGTGGGTGGCCCTCCTCAGGACCCTCTCCATGTTGTCTACATCCCTCCTGAAGTGCAGCACCCAGAACTGGATGCAGTACTCCAACTGTGGCCTGAGCAGTGTCGCATAGAGGGGGAGAATCACCTCCTTGGACCTGCTTGAGATGCATCTGTGGATGCATGACAAGGTATGGGTGGCCTTTCTGATTGCGTCCCCACACTGTCGGCCCATGTTCTGGCATCAATAATGACTCCAAGATCCTTTTCTGCCTCTGGGCTGAGGAGAAGGGAGTTCCCCAGCCTGTAGGTATGCTGCTGGTTCTTCCTCCCCAGTTGCAGTACTTTGCACTTGTCAGTGTTGAAACCCATCCTGTTCTCATCTGCCCACTCCTGTAACCTGTCTAGGTCCGATTGCAGCTTATTCCTCCCTTCTAGCATATCCACTTCTCCCCACATCTTAGTGTCATCTGCGAATTTGAACAGGGTGCTATTTACCCCCTTGTCCAAGTCACTGATGAAGATGTTGAACAGTGCAGGCCCAAGGACCAAGCCCTGGGGTACTCCACTGCCCACATCTCTCCAGGCTGAAAATGACCCATCCACCACCACTCTTTGGGTACAGCCCTCCAGCCAATTAGTGACCCATCTGACTGTGTAGGTGTTGATGCCACAGTCCCCTAGTTTTTTTAATGAGAATGGGGTGAGAGACAGTGTTGGAGGCCTTCCTAAAGTCCACAAAGACTACATCCACTGCTACACCTGCACCTAAGAATTTTGTGACCTGGTCATAGAAGGCCACCAGGTTGGTCTGACAGGACCTGATGCTAATGAGCTTATGTTGGTTGCCCCTAAGCATAATCTCCCCTGCTGGCCCCTCATGGACATGTGCCAGGATAATTCTCTCAAAAAGTTCACCCAGGATCGAGGTAAGACTGATTGGCCTATAGTTTCCTGGGTCCTCTTTCATCCCTTTTTTGAAAATGGCAACCACATTGGCCCTTTTCCAGTCCTCTGGCACCATGCCAAAGTGCCATGAGTGCTCATAAAGCCGTACCAGGGGTCCCGCAATGACCTCTGCTAATTCTCTCAGCACTCTGGGGTGGAGATCATCAGGACCTGCTGATTTAAATATGTCCAGTTCCTCCAGAAGTTCCCTGACAGTTGTCGTTTGGTCTTTCCTACGTATTTTCCATCAGGATATTTGGTGCATTGGATGAGATATGTTACATTTCTGGAGGTGCAGCTGTAAGATCTGGGAACGCTGATGGCTCTGTTGTGGGGTATAGTAATTGTGGGGGTGGTAGAGATGTGTTGGCAGGTTTTGCATTTCTTGTCATGGCATGGCATGGATTCATTCGGTGTGTTCTGGGCCTGAGGAAGTTTGCTTCTGGTGATGAGGTTAGCGAAGTTCAGTGCTGGTTTTGTTTTGAAAGCACTGTTCTGTTTTGTTTCATTGAAACTGTTTCAATGCTGTTTCAATGTTTTGAAGGCAGAGCAGGGTAAAAACAGCATGCATGGTAGCCCCTGCTGAGACCATAAAGCCTGCCAAGTTTCAAGGAGATAGGTGCAAGGATGTTTGGGAAACTGCACCTCAAGCTGCTGACAAGCAAAACTTCTGACATATGTGCCTGTATGTGTGTTAAGGTGCGCCCTCACTGGTGCTGGGGCCCCTACACAACATGGTAGTGTTCCCCAGTGAGGTCTCCTCCTCCCCTACAGCATCTGTCTGGTCCACCACTTTAAATAGCAACAGGTAATAATAAGTTAGTGAGCAGCACAATAGCACCAGCAGCATCTCAGGCAGCCACAGAGCCTTTATTTCCTTTCCTGCAGGAGTTTCTTTTCTAGCAGCTGCCAGAGAAATCTCCCTGCCAGTTCCAGCCCTGAGGCTTAGATGTGCCCAGGGCCCTTCGTCCTTCTGGTCAGCTGACTGGGGACAGGTGCTAAGGGTATTGATCTAAGGACATGGCACTGGCAGACAAGATTCTTTGGGTCAGTCTAATCTGGTGTCTTTTAGAAGACCAACTGAATAGTTACAGAAATATATCTTAGCAAGATTTCAGGTTGAAAAACCCTTCATCAGGCTGAGGAAGCAGCTGCAGTTGGTGTGTGTGCTGTTCCTAGATGGAAGGAATAGTAAAGAAGCCAGAGGCTGGCGAGGGGGTGAGGAGGGGGATGTAGCAGCGCAGTTAAAAGTGTAGCAGTACCTGGGGAGTCAGATGTCCGGCAGGTTGCAGTGTGTCAGAATTCCAATGTCTATACTGAGTCCATGAGTTTCTGTACCTAGGAGGTTGAACCACTTTTCACAGACAAGACTATGAACTGCACTTCATCTGGCCATGTGCTGCCTTGGGCTTCACCTTTTTCTCAGTCTCTGTTTCAGTTAATTATTGTGGCACAACTCTCCTGGTTGGCTCCTTGCATTCTCAGGGACTTCCCAACCAGGATTCCATTAACAGGCTTACCCTGAGTCTGGGCTGAAATGTTCTAAGGGTCAATATTCCTTATGTTAGCTATCCTCCCCCGGTTGGCAGAAATCCTAACTTCAGTGCATCTTCAGCCAGTTACTCATTGCTGACAGACTCTAGTCTTCAAGCCACTTGGTTCAGTGGCTCTCACTGCTACCAAGTGTCTATCTCTGCACCTTTGCACAGAGCCACACTACTTCTGCTTTGCAGGTCATTCTCTTAGTCCCCTCTCTGGGGAAGAGTGGGCCTCTACATTCTTACTTTAAATGAGTTGGCTCCAGTGAGGTCCAATCACCTGCAGCTCCTTTCCCCATGTGACCCCTGTAGCTAGAGGACCACTAGAGCCTGGAGTTCCAGTTACTTTTGGGTTTCCCTTGGTAGCCTGTCATAGTGGCCAGTCATGGACACAGGCCACTGTGGGTTGAGAAGGGGGTTCACTCGGCTCTGGGGAACCCATCATCCCCAAGAAAGGGACTCACTCCCTGCTGCACAGTGGTAGGTCTCCCTGTGGGAGGGTGGAATTTCAGTGCGGTTCCTTGCCCCGGAAAGGAGCAAGCCTGGTTATCACTGGGATCTTGCACATAACAAGGGTGGGGGATTGGCTCACTGTTATACTCCTAATAAGAATGAATATGGGAATCCCTCCTTTCCTCAATTTTCACTAAAGTTCTGCTGTAGGACCTGTATTTAATGATCCTGAAATTTCCTATAGTGCAGCTCTGTTAAATTTATTCTAACCAAGAAAGGTA
The DNA here is from genome assembly GCF_000455745.1 of Alligator sinensis. Classification (NCBI taxonomy): domain Eukaryota; kingdom Metazoa; phylum Chordata; order Crocodylia; family Alligatoridae; genus Alligator; species Alligator sinensis. The sequence continues at coordinate 1,322,023 of NW_005842062.1, read as the reverse complement.
TTTTAGTTTAATTCTGGGTTCACTATGTCATTGACCCCAGAACGTTTACTTAATTCTCTACGCTTAATTCTTGTTCATGTTTTTTGCAGGATCTCTTCATTTCTAAAAGTACCCTGATGAATGCAGAACTTGCATGCAGTTCTCATGGAAATGCGTGTTGTGTTCCAGAATACCATTATATGGTATTGTCACGGCGGGGTCCTACAGGAGGGCCGTGATCTCCTTAAGGCCCCCTCTCTCCGTGCCAAGTCAGCCCAAGGGCACTCTCTAATTCTCGCCCGCCACGTCTTTGCTGTTCCAATATATTAGGGAGGCTGCCTTACGTGTTCTTGGACATGGTTACTTCTGGCCCCATGAACTCCCAGACTCTTCGTGGGTCCCTGTCGGTCCCCTGTCTACAAGGGGTGCTTCAAGACCCCCCTAGCCTTAGGGGCTATGCGTGGCTCCAGCCACCCCTTATACCACACCCCAAGCCTCGCAGTTGGAATAGATGTTGGTCTGTCACATATACACTTGCCCTTCTCTGGGGCCTTCTCAGCACTGCCGCTGCCCCCCTCTCTGGGGCTCGCCACGCCCGCACTGGGGCTTCTCAATAGTGCCCCCTCTCTGGGGCTGGGGTCTATGCACCCTGTACGCCACGCCCTTACTGGCACTGGGGCCCCCATGCTGCTGTGGGTCCCCTATGAGGCCTCCTCCGTCCCCTTATAGCCTCACCCAAACCACCAGTGATACAACAACAAAGCAAAACGCAAGCCCCTAGGCTACAACGTAACTTAAAGCCACCTGGCTAAATCACATGGCTCAGACATCCTAAAGCTACCATCCTTTACCCCGGCTTGAGCTGTACCTGCGGTCAGGCTTCTTCTCGTATCATTGCCCCAGGAACTCCTCTCTTTCTGGCTGCTGGCAGGGGCCTGCTCTAGCCTCAGCTTCTGGGCTTTATAAGAGCCAGGCCTTGCCCCTTACAGCCAGCTGACCGCTGGCAGGTGTGGGTCGTTTGCTGCCTCCAGTTGCCCTGGCAACCCCCAGGTGGGCTCCTTATGCCCTGCTAGGGCTTTCCCTCTAGCAGTTTCTCCTCTTTAGGAGCAGGGCACCTCGGTGCTCTGCGACAGATATTGACTGATTTACAATAAAGAATCAAAGTTAAAAGAAAGAGACTGTGGAACTTATTAGAACTTCATAACTCAGAGGTGGCATGTATCCCCCAGCATTGTTTGATTCTCTAGTGTGCATGGTAAACATTTAAAAATGTGGCTTATAATTATTGTAACAGTATCTGATTAATTTATTTATTTGCATTCTGCCCTTTCCAACAAAGGCTTGTGTTGGCTTACAATAAGAGAACAGAATAAGTTATAAAACACGAGACTAGAGATCAGGAGAACAAAACAACTTAAAAGGAAACTAAAATATCTACATAAAACAGAACCCCTTTAAATCATATCCCATCCTATCTTTCTTTGTCAAACTTGTGCCCAATTAGGAAGGCCTCACGGTGCTTATGTAAGATGTCCAGATTTGGGTTCTGGCACACCTCAAAAAGGAGAGAGTTTCAAACTCAGGAGCAGCTGCTGGGAATGGCATCCCATGTGTTGTTTCCTCAGCAGATTTAAGAGTACTGATGGTACCCTCAGGAGGCTGCTTTTGGCTGCCATTGGGGATTGCAAGGATCTGCAAGGGAGAAGGCAGTCTATTAATTTTTTAGGGCCCAGAGTGTTTGGGGTCTTATGGATCAAAACCAGCACCTTAAATTGCACCTGGAAAGTTAGTGGGAGTCAGTGCAGACTCTGCAGTACTAGAGTTGTGTGCTTCTGGAAACCCACTCTATTCAGAAAGTGGGTTGCCATGTTCTGCACTAGCTGCAGCTTCCAGGTAATCTTTAAGGGTTCATAGGGTTCATCACCATAGTCTAGCCTTGAGGTTATGAAGAAATGAATGATGGTGGCCAGATCTAAATTTGAAAGAAATGATTGCAGGCTTCTCAGGAGCTACTGAAAGGCACTCATAGCCGCTGCTGTTACCTGAAGATCTGGGTGAAGCAGAGGATTCAGGAACATCACAAGGTTGTGAACCTGAGGGAGAAGGGAATGCTGAACCCTATCAATGATAGGTGTTCCAATCCCCCACAAATCAAGTGGTCTGCCTATCATCATTATGTCTGTCTTGTCTGGATTTAATTTAAAATGGTTCACTCACATCCAGTTCCCAACTGCAATCAGGAACTGGGAAAAGACCGAGACATATCCAGATCAGATGAGAAGAAATAGAGCTGGGTGTCATCAGCATAGTGATGAAAGCTCAGCTGAAATCTCTGCACAGTCTTGCCAAGTGGCCTCATATACACATTGAATAGAAGGATATATTCCTGGAAGACCCCACAGGAGATGCTCCAAGGAGATGATGAGTACTTGTCTGTAACAACCTTCTGGGGCCTCCTTGATAGGAAAGAGCGGAATGAATTTGGAGCTGTCCTGTAAATATTCACCAAGTCATGTAAGCACTTTATCAGCACCTCATAGTCAAGCATGGAGTGTGTGGTAAATACAGGAGTATATGCACATTTGAATCTATGCCGGTGTTTGCTAACCAATCTATTCTCTGACTTATTCCAGCAGACTTTAAAATAAATAACCATACATTATTATTATATGGTGCTGTTACAAAACAAATATGTAGCCACAAATATGCACATCTAGCCAGAGTTCCAGGGTCCTTTCACATTTCAGGATGAGCCACAGCTGAGAAAATTAACATACCCTTTTATGACTAGACGAATACAGGCAGCCTAGGAAGTGTTCTATTACATAAAATCCTATTGCATATCAGCCATCCTATTTAATGGTGAATTTTGCAGTTAATGATTAACTGAGATCAGCAACACCCTGGGTGCATCTACATGAGCACTGCACAGTTGTTACTGTGCAGTCATTTAGTACTTGCACAACCAAGTACTAAATGACTGTGCAGTAACTAGTGTTACTGAGCAGTAGTGTCCTGTCACAGATGCATAGTGATGCTTACTGCGCAATACCTTATTACTACTATGCAGGAGCTTGTTACTGCTCTGCAGTAGCATTGTGTCACGGTTTGTGCCTGGCAATGCTACTGCACAGTAGTGATAAGTTACTGAGCAATAAGAGTCTCATGTAGATGTGGCCCCTGTGACTTAAAGTAGAATCTTTAGTTTGTTTAGGGCATGCATTTAAAATAAATATTTAAAAGAAATATTTAAATATCTTGCTTATGTAGTGTTTGGACCAGACATCGTCACTAAGTGATTAGCTAGGAACACTTGTAAGAACTCCCAGGGTCACAAGTGAGAGCGCTCTGCAATCCTCATAGAGAAGTAGATGAAGAGGCATTCTTTCCAAGTGACCCAGTATTTGGATTACATGCTGGATGGAAGGACTTCCTGCATGAAATGTCTCTTATAGCTCTGATTACACAGGACTACCAGTTTAAATGTTACATGAAGTGCATCCTGTGGAATCAATAATAATTCTGTGTTACATACAGTCATCGGCCATCACAACAAAAATGAGTAGCTTATATCTATCAAAGCTGCAACGTAATGGATCTACTATAGAAATTAAACTTGAGATACTAAATCTACTTTGGCATTTATTCCAACAGGGCACATTTTTCTTCGTATTTTGGTACATAATTTTGGTATTTATTCCCATACAAATGATTTTTCCCCCCATCAGGTATATATTTCAATGTGTTAATTTCCACCAACTATTGAAAAAACCCCATTAAATTTCCATTTAAAACTATATATTTTATAGTAACATTATTAGCAGGCAATATATTTATGACTGAAGGCATATTTACCTGAGGTCAGACTTTGATTACTGTTAACAAATGTTAATTCAGAAGAGAACAGAGGGCAGTTCTGCAGTTGCACAAAATAATGAGAAAATTGAATTATGTATTAAATATGCATACATCTGTTAGTGAATCTATAGTCCTGTGGTAACTTTATGGATGGTACAAGGCTGTTACACTTTCAGGTCACAGCTCCATGAAGGAAGTTTACTATAACTTTTCATGGCCAATATAAACAGGTGGCTTAAGACAATCAAGAGTCAATTCTTATTGCCCACGCATCTTACACAATCAAGGCTTTTATCAGATTTAGGTAGAGACAGAAGTCAACACGTAGTTAAGCAAGGTTAAACCCTCAACTGAGTGTTAAATGAATTATACAGAAAAGCATGGTTCTGTATTGGAATTTAAACAGACACCATATAACATTTTAAGATTTACATTCCCATGAAGTTTTGATGAGCAAATTGACTATACATCATTTTATGTCTACTTGGGGGAGTCAGATTCTATAAGTGTATCTTGTTCCTTAGCATCACTGAAAAATTCCTGGAAGATGGGATGGCTAATTGGATACCCTCCAGATATTGTGTTAGCTTAGCAACCAACCATTTGTTAAATGTCAGAGGGCAAAAAGTTGTGGTTGGGTCAATAGGGCAGATAGTTGACATGACAGAACAGAAAACAATGCAACTCTTGTAATTTCACCTCTGATTCCCCTTTTTTTACTAGAGATTTTTTTTCATTGAAATGTCTTTGTCGAATTCAGTAATCCCTTTGTTGTTCTTTCTTTTTTGTTACTGAAATGTGTGTAAGAGTTAGTGGTGCTGACAGTTCAATTCAGAGGGGTGCATTTATGAAAAAAATGAGGCATTTTCACACAGAGGTTACATTCCTTATACCAAAAATGGAGGAGCACTTTTTTTTAAAGTTCTAAGGAAAAATGCTTTTTCCACAAATCATCAAACTTTATTTTCCCTTGTGTAGCTGGACACATCTGTTATGCATAACAAGAGATCTTTGCAAAACTCTGCAAAAAGAAGAAAAAAGATCATTCCCATATGTCACACAAGATATGTGTAATCTTTTCAGACAGTGAAAAATGTAAATGTCCAAAACATAGAGTGTGCACTACATGTGCACAATCCTCATTTTAGTGGGGCTGAACTCTGAAAAGGGACTTTATTGGGTATGGTCCCTTTCATATCTCAGTTCAGCTACTCACAATTTTATTAAGAATGAATCAGGATAATTGAAAACATGAATTATTTTTATACATAAATATTTAACAAGAAAGGGATAGATGTAAACATGGAAGAATACAGCAGAGCTGAAGTAGGAAAGCATTTTTGAGATGGGCAACTTACGGCAATAGTTATTTTGGTTTTACTAAGAATAAAGAATAAAAATGAATTGATTTAAGATCAAAGGAATATAGCTGATGAGTGAAAACTGTAAACTAGTACATTTATTTGGTTTTTGGAAAAATATTTTCTTGGTCAGCTATTTAGGGAGTGGCAATATAGCATCTGGTATTGCATGTGATATACTCTAGGTCACAGAAGTTTGGAAGTGGATTTACAGAAACTCTTAACTTTGGTTTTAACTAGGTCCAGAGGCTACTTGCATGACATTTGGTCAAGCACATTATTGTAGTTATTTTTTTCTGACAGGTAACTAGTCATCTTTAAGCAGAGCAGACAATATTACTCCATGCAGTAACATTTTAGGTTAAGCACTCTCCATGCTGGCGCACACGGTAAGTAGGCCTGTATGAAGAGGCTAGTATCCGCTTTGGATTCGGCCCATTCAGGGGACAGCAATTTGATTCGGTGATTCCAAATCACTCAGGCCCATCCCCCATCCACTCTCCCAGCCTGGCAATGGCTGCCCCAGCTCCTGGTACTTGGGGAAAAAAAGCCCCAACTCACCGGGTGCTGCCAGGCAGGGGGGCGATCCCTGCTCGTGCCCACTGCCCCACACTGTGTGGGGGGCTCTGCATGAGCCCCCTGACTCCCCCGTGCTGTCCCAGTCCTCCCCACTATGGCTGCTCCGCCCTTCCCAGCTCTGGCCCTTTAAGAAAAAATAAACCAGAGAAAAAACCCTGGGACTCACTGCTCGTGCCCGGTGGCAGGTGATCCCTGCTGCCCCCTGCTGCTCCATACCATGTGGGGGGCTCTTCCATGAGCCCTCCCAAAGCCCCGAGGGCACTGCAGGAGAGGTGAGTCCCAGGGTTTTTCTCTTTTTAAAGGGCCAGAGCTGGGGCAGGTGAAGTAATTGTGGAGGGAGCTGTTGGAGCAGGAAGAGTTGGGTGGCTCATGGCAGAGCCCCCCCAAACAGTGGGGGGCAATGAGGGGCAGCAGGGATTGCCCCCCCCTGCCCAGCAGCACCTGGTGAGTGGGGGCTTTTTTTTAAAGCACAGGAAGCTGGGGCAGGTGGGGGAGCAGGCAGGGTATGGGGCCTGGCAGAGGTCCTCCCCATGGGCCCCTCTGCCCTCCCCCAGGCCCCCTACTTACTAGCTCCTAGTCCGGCTGCAGCTCCCTGCTGCAGCCAGCAGGGACTGCCTGAATCATCAAAGTTCTTCGAATCTTTTCCAAAGATTTGGAGAGCTTTGAATCGATTTGGACTGTTCAATTTGCCCCTGATTCAATTCAGATTTGGAGATTCGGCCACTGAATCGGGCTGAATCTCCTCCGAATAGAATCACCACCCGAAGCTTCACACAGCCCTAGTGGTAAGATATGAAAAAGAAAAAAAGAGAGAGGACATACTGTAGTTTATAAGCAGTGTTGCTTGCAATGTGGGCAGAAAGCAAAACCCTGCTGTAGCCTTTAGGCTAAGTACAGACAGGAAGCCTGAGGATGAATTGATTCAATCTTTGCAAGTTAGTTTAAGCTGCATAGATTGAATCAATATTCAAGTGAACAGACATTCACTTTTGATTCTTGAACTGCAGCCTCATGTCTGCAGTGGCCCAGGCCAGAAGCCAGGGGGCACCAGAACATGCCTTCCTGCTTGGTTGGAGCAGGTAGCTTTGGCCAAAGATAATCCGCCATAATCCGCCTACCCTGCAAGGAGGAGGGTTTGTACGGGATGTGAAAAGCATACCAGGATGCTGGGGGACCATGAGTTAACTGACTGACAGTTGAATCTGGAGGGGATCTAGGACAGAAGTTCAATAAACTGATTTAACCTAAATCAGTTAAGTCTGATACTACGTCCGTCCAGGTTTATCTTAAACCAGTTTCAGCCACTTTGAAAGCAGTTGAAGTGCACTGAATATCTGTTGTGTTACAGATTTGAACTGGTTTCCAATCACTTGTACCAGTTTATGTGTAATTTCTGTCCCTAGCAATATTGTGCACCAAAAGCTACAGCCCTATAGCAAATAGTACAATCACATGCAACAGGACTTCTGAGGGGAGTAAAGAAATGGATTTTTTTATTTCATGCTCTGACCTCATTTAAAACAGAACTTCCTAACCTGCACAGGTAGGTTTGTCCTTGCATAACGTGTGCCAGCATATAGCTACCTACTCAGGCCAGGTATAGGCATTACACTCTTATTGGTGTAAGTGATCAGAAACTGCTCTATACCTGCAACAGAACAGAAGTTCAGCACACAGACTGGTTTAAAATGGCAGAACCCAGCCTAAGATTGCCCCCACTCCCACCACCAGGTGAATGTGTGTTCTGTTTGCTACTGATCTAAACTACACTGCTTACAGGAAACTGTGTAACTTAGATCAATTCTACCTCAGGCTTTTTGAATGTCTGTATCTGGCCTCAGTTGCCAATATTTAAAGAGTTTTTTTGTGCTATGGTTTAGATTCTCTGTTACTTGTCCTCTTCCTATTTCTCCATCTGTTTTGTCAAAAATGTCATCCTCCCTGTCACTCAAGCTTGCAACCTCAGGTTCCTTTTTATTTTTCTTTCATTCTTTCTTTCTTTTTTTTTTTTACTGATTCTTTAACGTCTTCTTACAGGATCCCAGGCTCTTATCAAGTCCTGTTCCCAAAACTTCCCAAAATGTCTTTGTTTCTCTGCTAAAATCTAAGTTATATATCTCTCATTGCATATATATATATATATATGGCACAGCTGGCATTTATTGCTGCAGTGGGATGGCACCAAGTTTGTAGGAAGGGAAGGCTAGTGAAGATGTCAGTGTCAGTGGAGAAAGGAGGAAAAAGATAAGATGAGGGTAAATAGGTGTTTAAATGTCCAAGCCACTTAGGATCCTAATTCTTCATTTGAGAATTCTAACATTTGTGTCTATTTTTCATTCTCAGACTTTCTAATGGAATCCTTCAAGATGAACTTTCAGTTTAATAACCTCTGAGAATTTCATAGTAGGTGTTCTTGTGCCTAAGCCAAAGTCAGGCTGGAAAGTAACAGTAGTGCATACTTGCAAAGCGTATGTTGTCTCTACTTCTAATAACTAATCTACATGGAAGCTAGCAACGCACTACAGTTGCCAGCTAAAAAAATATTGAGGCCTCTGCTAGCAGTCTGAATGTCCTTGGTTAAAGTTAGACTTCAGCAGGAAGCTGAGGTGTTCCTGACCCCAAGACATGCTATATGGTAGGGCTGCCATGAAACCAAAGACACAAGGTCTGACCTGAGGGTAGCTAAGATGGTGAATTTGCTCCAGAGAAGCACAACAGCCAACCAGACCAGTTAACAGAAATGGACAGGTTTTCAGTGTTTCAGCAGAAAAAATGTCAAAACTGAAGTTTCTGGGAAATAGATTGCTTTTAACAAATCATTATTTTTTACTTAAAAATTCTATTTTTTTGGAAAATTTCTGACTTATTCTAATATTTATTAATACATTTGCAAATAACCATATCTAGAAATATTTGCAGGAGAACATTCTTTTGCCCTGAACTGGGTTAAGTAACTCTTCCCTTTTTCTGTGGGAAGCAAGATACAAATTTTGTGTACCATTGCAATATGTCACAATCCAGTCTAGCCCATGAGCCACCTTAGGATATGCATACTGAAACCAGCACTGATGCTAGAATCCAGGCCAATTGGTTGTGTGAATATTGACTACTGAATATAGAAAAATTAGTCTGGAAGACTTATAGCGCATTAAAGAGTAAGACTACAATTCACTCTGTACAAACTGGGGAAATACTGAGTATCCACATAATAAATAGAGATCTATACAAGAATAGGCTGATCATTTCTGGAAAACAGTACTAATTGTACTGATTATTTTTTCCAAAATAATCCTACTAAATCTATCATCACATTAAAGATTCTATAATTATAGGGGGAAAGACTCTTATCTGGAAATCTTAGTTATTTTTAGATTTTTTTTTCAGGACTTGTTACAAAATAGTATCTTACCGGAGTGATTTTTCTTTCTTCTGCAGCATACATGAGCCTCAAGATATTTCCTTCATGTACCACTGCCTAGCTCTGTGTGATATGAGTCCTCAGCAATCTTGGTTTATAACTGGTAACTTCAGTTGCTAGAAAAATTACTGATGGATTAGCCAGAGAAGGAAAACTTTGTGGGAGGGCAGGAGCTACTACATAGAGTGAGGTAGGAGGGTATAATACTAACTATTGTTAATAGGCAAATGATATGGAAAATACCTCTTCCCTGTAAGACATCCTGAGAGCCATTGGTTTTTGAAGGCTATTGATTCTTTCATCAACATGTGCAGAATGATTTAGCGATAGTATATGTTGCACAGGAAGAACTATTGCTTTGGAATATTTAAATACTGTTGGCCAAATTCTGTATTGATTTAAATGCAAGGTTAGTTACCACATCAGGCATCAGTGGTAAGGTAGTATGCTATAATATTAAAATTTAACTAACCTACTGCAGTAGCATATAGAGGCCCTTTCACAAGTCCTAGTAGGGAACGTGTTGAGGTCAAGAAGGCAAATGAAGGAGCAACTAGGCCTGGGACCAGTGGAAAGTTGCAGGAATTTTCAATTGTGGCTCATTGTTCCCAGTCTGTAGTAGGTTCTGTAAATTTTGAGTTACTTGTTTTAGGTCATGGGGCCCCTTCTATCTCCTGCAGCAACTGATAACACTATATTGGTAAAGACAGCTTAAAACCATCTTTGCCTCTGCCCCTAAGCTATGAATTCTGTGAACAGCTGCCCGCTATATCTAACATCACTTATTGCAAGACACTGAGTATCCAAGAAAGATTTGGAAAATGGAAAGGAATATCATATCCCTTTACTGAGCGAGCATCTGCAAAACTGAACTGATTTCACAGTTAATGCTGTCAGCAGCAAAATATTGTATACGGCAGCAATAAAGTAAATAATCCATACCTCAGAATTGAACATTGTAAGCTTGGACCATGTTACCTAATTCTCTAATTTAAAATTTCATCATAGCTAGACTGATTTCTTATGGCTAAACAACCCCCCTGTTTTCAGTGAATTTCAAGTTTGACAAGAGGAATCCCCTGATTAGAGTAGCACATTACAAAATATAAGGCTGGAATGAAAAGGTTTCTTTTTGAAAATGAACATAAAAAAATTACTTACTTTTATGCAAGAGGCACGGATTTTTGTGGGTGATATCTTTTATTGGACATAATGAATGATTGGTATAGGCTGAGATAAGCTTTGGGATCAAATGTATCTTTCTTCAGGTTGCATTCAAACACTTGTCTGAGCCTGTCCCAAACATGCAGTTGGTTCAATAAAAGATATTGCCCACAAAAATCCTTGGCTCTTGCATATTTCCTGGCTGCAACATTGCTCCAACATTACAGACTTTTACATACTGCCTCTGCATATGTGACTATGAGTTCTTTTGTAATTTTGTGAGATGTAATAAAGATTTGCCATGCTAGAAGGCAACAACACAAACATTTCTACATGCCCTTCCCTGACCTTACGAAAGCCTTTACCTCTCTCAACCCAGGAGTGCTATGGAGGATCCTTCTGAAGTATGAATGCTGACTGCAATTCATCACCATTCTTTGCCTGCTCCATGATGGTACGTGAGTGGTGGCTCTCATTAATGGATCTATCGTGGAAGACTTTGAGGTTCAGATGGGAGTTAAGTAAGGCTATGACATTTCTCCAACACTCTTCTCAATATTCTTTACTGAGATGCTGCTTCTGACCACTAACAAGCTTCCAGTCAGAGTGGAGCTAAACTACGAAATGTATGGTAAACTGTTTAATCTCAGCCAACTCTGAGCCAAAATCAAGACCACCCTAACTTCAGTCATCGAGCTCCAGTACACTGATGCTGTAGTGTGTATTCACTCAGAAGCAGACTTTTAGGCAATCATAGACATCTTTACCAAGGCATATAAGAAATGGGACTGACATTTAATATTCAGAAGACTAAGGTCCTCCATCACAAGCACTTAATGAGCAGTTGTCAGCTCCGGTAATTCAGATTTAAAGTGAGACTCTGGAGAACACTGAGTATTTCCTGTACCTCATAAGCCATGCCTCACAGAAGGCTGACATAGTATCAGCCTTTCTTCAATGAAGAAATCCAACATTGCCTTACATGCAAGTGCAGCCTTTGGATGCCTGAGGAAATGGGTATTTGAAGATCGCAATATCAAATCCAAAACCAAGCTCATGGTTTATCAAACAGTTGTGATCCCCACCTTACTGTATGGAGCTGAGACATGGACAATGTATAGGAGACACCTAAAGCCACTGGAGAAGTACTATCAATGCTGCCTGCAGAAGATCCTTGAAATCTGCCAACATTAGTATCCTTTCTTAAGCAATCACTATGAGCACTGTGGTGATGATCAGCCAACATCAACTTCACTGGGTCAGGCATGTCATCTGGATGTCTGACTCCAGACTCCCAGAGCAAGTTTTATTCTTCCAGCTCAGTCAAGGCGTATGCTCAAGAGGAGAACAGGGAAAGCACTTCAATGATGTCCTCAAGGCCAACTTGGAAAAAAATGCAACATCAATTGATGGGTCACTATAACCCATAAGCACCCCATGTGGAAGAAGAGCCTGCTGCAAGGTTCTCAGTATTTGAAACCTCACAATGACAACAGGAGCTGGAACAGGAGTGCCAGAAACAGCATGCTGTGGACTGAACCAAGAATCCAGAGCCACCCATCCTGCATGGAAACACATACCCAAGTTGCAATAGTCTGTCACCCGAGATTGGCCTTGCCAGCCATCTTTGACCCATAGATAAAGCAATCATGGAAGAAAATCAGCCTCAGTTGTGAGAGATTGCTGAAGATGAGTGCCTACCTGGAAGGCAAGGAGGCCAACATAATTTAAGAACTCATTGTCTCTAAGACTAAGTACAGACAGTCACAATGCCTGAAACTGAATTGATTCAGTCTTTGCAGGTTAGTCTAAGCTGTAGATATTAAACTGAGAAACAACTGGATACACATTCACTTTTGATTCAGGAAATGCAGCCACATGCCTGCAGTGGCTGAGGCTGGGGGGCAGGGGGTGGGGAGGGGCAGGGGGTGCTAAAGCATGTCTGTGGTATGTAGCCAGCATGGGATGTGTGTTCATTTCCTCTTCCTGCTGCCCTTGAGGTCTCTGGAATTTGCAGCCCAGAATCATAGAAGCAGGACTCTGCAGGGTTGCTCATCACTTCCTCTTCCTGCTTCCAGGTGCTCCTGGGATTTGGAGTCTACAGCCATAGCCACCAGTAACTTTCAGTAAGTTTAGAAGGTCAGGGCAGCTCTATACTTGGGGAAAGAGGGTTTAACCTCACTTCCTGGCCCCATCCCCCAGCCAGGGATCTCCTGGGGGGACAGTTCCCCCCCCTCCCCAGAACCCTTCTCTGCTAGAGCAACAGCACAGCCCAGCCCAGGGCTGGAAAGCATGCTGGGATGGTGGAGGTCTGATTTAACTTAAACCAGGAAGGGGTCTAGGACAGAAGTTTCATAAACTGGTTTGACCTATATCAGTTAAGTCTGATACTACATTCAACTAGATTTATTTTAAACTAGCTTCAGGCATTTTGAAACTGGTTTATGTACATGGCGCTTCTGTTCTGTTACAGGTTTCAACCAGTTTCTGATGAATTAAACTGATGTATGTGTAACTTCTATTCCTAGCTCCAACCTGTAGGTTCACAAAACTTCAAGCAAAAATTCGTATAGATAAATATTTGACTTGAATCTGCCAACCAAACTTCTGAAAAATCATTTTTGAGATTGTAAATTTGGAATGTCAAACAAGCCACAGGCCAGATGAAGACCCCACAGGCTCCTCCACTGAGTCAGCAGCAGCTGTGGTGGATTTGGGTTCAAGGCCAACAGTTCAAGTTAACATTTAGTTAGTAGCATAGTTTTTGAGATTGGGTGGCAATGCAGATCAAGGAGTAGGCAGCAGCATGGGTCAGGGCTTAGGTGGTAGGGAGCAAGCAATGGATGTATCTGCACATGCACTAGGGTCCAGGAACCCTCAATTCTGCAGCAGGCCAGGCCCTAGTGACCACACCCTTCAAATTCTGGTAGTCTGATGGTCTACTACTGGGCCAAATCCAGCCTGCAGGTCATATGCTTGACATCCCTGTTGTAAAGTATTTGGATATTTTTCACCTCCATGTTTTAGCTGAATGTGTAAAATGACATGCATAAGTATGACAATAAAGAATGTTTTTGAGATAATTCAGGTACAGAACATTTTGTAACCAAGTTTATCATGGTGGAATTTCCAGCCCAAATTTTCTTACTTGGAAAGTTCAGAGATTGGAGAAGATTCAGATAAATATCACAAAATGCATTTTTTCCCACTGAAAATTACTGTGTAAAAAGGTATGTTACTCAACTACACTGCAGTCTGTCCTGAGTGCCTGTTATGTTGTAACTGTTGATTTTAGTGTCAGAAACCAGTTATTAGTGATTTAAGATATATACCTTGCTAGCAGCACAAAACTACCATGACTGAGAATGGTTGGCAAACTTCTCTTCTTTCTTATGAATATTCAATACAACTTTTAGTAAGTGCCAGCCAGTTAATACATGCGGTGTTATTGAAGTGAATCATATTGAATTGACATCACTGAAGACCTAAATTGAGAGCTGGTGAGTTTGCACAGGTGGGCACAGTTAGGACTGCAGAACCTTTATTTCATTTTCAGTTGCCAGGCTGAGTTTGCAGAGCTGTCAATTAAATAGAAAACATATTTTTATTTGTGGAAGTGCATTTATAAAGGAATTAACTGAAAGGAAATAAACCATTCAATTTCATAGTGGCACTATACGGTTACTTTTTATAGATCTGTATGGTGCCATCTGAATTAAAAGGAGGCATCACACTTTTGAGGCTCAGTCTACAAGTCATAAAAATACTAGGATTTATGATGCAATTTAAATTTACAAATGAGAATCAAAGGTGGATAGTAATATCTTTTACATTATGCCCTTTATGAGACAAACATTATCCATTCTGGTTTATAGTCTTTATATGTATATGTATGGCTTCCAAAGCCAACATCTTTTGCTTCTGAATTTGGAAATCATTGTAATTTTGTATAACTGAAATTCTTCCAATAATTATTAGGCAAAAAGGAGAAGCCCAAGCTACAGTATCTGTGAGGTGTATTTTCCAGAGTTAATGAGGAAAGGTGAGGCTCTTAGTTTGAAGTTCTCACCCAGCTATTGAAAAATTTAGTGACACAATGAGTAGGCACTTTTCCAGCAGACCATTTCCTAGTAAAAATAGTTATTATTATGCCATTAACATATGATAAAAAGCTTGTACCATACTATTATTAAGGAATCAAATAAGTCTAAGGAAAAGGAAAATGCGCTATCACCAGTCACTTCCCTCTTAAAGAAACTTTGCCATCATTGTAGTTCATATTAGTGCAATGCTCAAAATAGCTTTGACAGTTAAAGTCTGCATCAGTGACAGTTTTTCCTTTGAGTATTCAACCTCAGTGTTTGCCACAAAAAGTAAGGCATTTAAAATGTAAACCTTGACAATGAACTCTTGCTAGCTTCCATCTAGTCTTGTTTTCTTTACTCTTAGCAAAGCTTTGAAGTCTTGGGAAACTCACATGTACACTTGAATGAGGGTCTTTAGGGACTAAGAGTAATTGAGAAATATATCAAAATGCCATGTTTCTGTGATGGTGGAAAATACTTTTTGCTTATGCATTAGATTATATAGATAACGTGCTCTTTATTTTAAAACAATGATGCCCAACCTATCTGGTGCATGGGAACAGGCCTGTGCACTCACATGCCATATCCAGACATGCGTGGATGTTTGGTTCCCCAGGGACAACTAGCAGCAGTGAACTGTGTACTGCTGGTACTTTTCCCTGGGGAAGGCCTGTGCCATGCATGCTCTGGTGTGCAGCAAGTTACCCCAGGTGGGGTAAAAGAGGCTGGGGCCAGCCAGGGGTAAAAGAGGCTGGAATCTTACCTGAGGTTCTGGGGGCCTCCTGAGGCTGCAGCCAGGTCACTCCTGCCAGGTGGAGCCTGGCAGGTAGCAGAGTACAGCTCTGACTGGCTAGGCTCCAGCTTTGGGCAGCGCACATTGTTGCCACATGTACCACTTTTTTTCTGCAGGATTTTTTCACTGCTGTGAAGAACAACAGAATGTGTGGTATATGGTGCAGCAGACACATCCGCCATGCCACATATCAAACAGCTGCTCATGCTCATCTGGCTGTGGCCACAGGTGCCACTGCTTCCCTGTGCCAAATTTTCAGGCTAGTGGGGAATGCCATGGACCAGGTGACAGGGGTTTGCAGGCTGGATCCAGCTCATGGGTTGTAACTTAAGCACCATGATTCCAAATGTTTCAGAAAACCACTAAAATGTAATGTATAACATCCTGCACTGTACTGTAGTTGACAATTAAATATTCATTGATTTACCATGAAGAATGTCTAGCTCAGAAAAATAAACTTTTATTTGGTATACAACTGGGGTGGCCAGCCTGTGGCTTGAGTGCCACAAGTGGCACAAGTAGCCTCTGTGTGTGGTACATGGCAGATGGAGATGGGGCAGCACAGTGGCAGATAGGACAGGAAGCAGAAAATAAAGCAGCAAATTGGGCAGGGAGAACAGGGAAGGAAGCAGAAAGCAGAGCAGCAGATCAGGCAGGGGAGAAGGATTGGAGTGGCACTTGGGGAGGGTGCAGGACTAATTTTTGGTATGCTTTCCCAAAATGTGGGCCCCCACTCCTCTGTAATATTCAGTACAATGAAGTACTGTACACCATAGAAATACATGGTTCATGTCCATGGTCTGAGCCAGAATTATGTATATTTAGATGGTCCCTGACAGATATTTGGCCATGCCCCCTCCTTCTCCATGGGGGCAGGTTGAGGGCCCAACCAAGCTCTCTTCTGCCTTGCAGCTGGATCATGGCCAGGCTGCCACCCAATCCCCTCTGCACAGCCAGATAGGACCTCACCAGAGCCAGTTTGTGGTGGGATCAGGTAGTGCCCATCCAGCCTGCCAGCCAAAAGTGTTGAGTACTACTGGTCTAATGTGTTTGAAAAGCCTCCACAAAAAAACCCCAAATTTTTTTCCTTAAGACAATGTTTGTTTTGAAACTATTCAATTTCTAAATGAAAAAACAAAACAAACTGGAAACTAACTTTTTACTGAAAAGCTATTATTGAATATGCAAGTAGGATACATTACACCTAAAAATAGATATGAGAGGATAACTTAGCTTTGCTACATGATTCCTGACCACAGGAATAATGACCAGCTAAGGGAGGGGAGGTGGGGGACGACACCTCATCTTAGATTTGAGTAAATACACTACTATAAAAGATATGGATAGCGAAGCAATAACTAATATTTGCTTTGGTTTTAAATCATTCTTTATATTTTTAACCCCACACTGAGCTAAACTATTATTAATAACGTGCTACCTCTTGAAGGTTTGCCATATCAAGAGCACATCTTGGTGTTTAAGGGATGGAAGAGATAAGCAATAACATACCGACAGAAAACATTATGCAAAAATTGGAGATCATTGCTCCATAAGGGGCTCCAATGGAGTTGAAATTAAATTTGTCAAAGCAGCCCTATTCCTCCATTTCCCCAACTGATCTAGCTGTCCAATTTCTTCTTAGTGGGGGTGAATCTTGCACAAGGTCATTCTTTTAGGTTTGAGAAAAAGAAAGAAGAACTGGGATACCCTGCTATATATCTGGACTGTGGAGTACTTGCTAAAGTATTTATTAATTGCATAGCTCTATTACTCCCATCAAGCATCTGTCTATCTCTGATTAATGGGAAAAATATTTTTTAGAATCAAGTTAGCTACCTCAAGTTCATTAGAATACCATTTTGCACCTAATGTAGACTCAGGATAACAGCTTTTCTATCATGTTAACTCACTCTTAAAATAGGCTGGCCTTTTTAAAAGCACCTATTCTCTTATGTGTTCTTTGGAGGGAGTCCTTTCCATTCCCTGTATACCTGCCCAGCTGTCAGTTGTTGTTGCTCTCCCAGTTATTGCATATAAATAGGAGACTCCTAAGATGGGGAAGAGTCTGGATGGTGGGGGACAGATGAGGGAGATTGGAGAAGTTTTCATAGGTAACAGAGCCATAATAGAAGGTATACACTGAAGAGCCTGAAACAAAGGTTGGAAAATAGATTTGGACGATGAAGCAGGAAGGGATAGGGAGCGCTAGTCCTCGATGGCTGTGAAGAGTGATTTTGGCTCTCAGGTGTCCCTATTGTTTGAATGAGTTTCCAATGAAGATACAGAAATGATTGATGTTGGTGCATCCTGAAAGGTATAGCAAGTAATGGAAAGCTGCAGGCCTACAATAGGACAATGACTTTGTTTGTTGTGCAAGGTTTGGAAGCCTCATTTTTTGGCATGGCCTATCTGTATAATCTAACTATGGTGGCTTTCAGAGGGTCCCTGCTTGTATTAATATAGTTTCACTAGTATTTGTTCATAGTTAACTGAATGAAGACTTGCCTGAACATTGAGCTCTGTGGAGAACAGAGCAAGAATGCATATCTGGATCTGTGAATCCTGGCACAAGCTCTCTGATTCTGCACTTGGAGGGAAATGTAAATTCTGTTACTCTGAGATCTGAGTTATCATGGGGCAGTCAATGTTGTTACTTATTGTGGGGAGGTAAAAGAAAGTGTGCTACTGTAGATAGCAAAGCTATCCTAGCTCAGTGGCTGCTATTCTTGTCACTTTTGCTTGGCTTTCTGCACCCTGTAAAAGGTCTGCATTTATGCTTCCCTCCTAGGTTTAACCAGTGTGCACACAGCTTCCCATGAAACTCAGTAGTTCGCGTGTCTGTGCTTTCTCAGCCCTATTGTCATAGTGATTGCCTGTGCACTAAAGCACAAATCTAACTTCCTGAAGCATATGAGCAGCTTCCCAATCAGTCATTATTGAATCACTTGCATTGGATCAGGCCCTAGAAGCATCTGACGCCATGCGCCTTGTTGTGATGAATACCAACTTGATTCACAGCTGTGCAAAAATGGACTTCCACCATCTAGCACTTCAATGGGGTTAAAGAATGTTCTGTGACATTAAAGCAGCACAACCTATATTTTCCGTTTTGTCTAATTAAAGGAAACACAAATCTTTAGGAAACATCTGGCTTCCCAGAATTTGTAGGAAGCCTGTGGTTAACTCCCTCTTCATGGCTTCAGAAGAATGTGTTACTTTGCAATGTCGCACTTAATAAACATTATCTCAATCAGGAAAGTTAGGCTTAAAGATAATATTTAAACCTTGCCAAGTGAAAATGTACTTGCTGCTTACTCATAGAGAGCCTAAAAATGATAAAAGATATTGCTAAATAGGCATAATGATGCCAAAGGGACAACTATTAAAGTTTGGCTTTCATATCAAGAAACTCAAATGACAGCAAATTATTGCATGTGCTTAGAATTGTTGAAATATTGATATTGTTCAAATACCTTTGAGTTCAGTCCTGCTCTACTGTATGTCATTAGTACAGAGATTCTTATCAGCAGGGAAAAATAGAATGTAGTTATGTCCTATTTTGAACTAGCCAGTAATGTTACATTGGAAGTACTGTAGAACAAACTTGAGAAAATACCGGCTCTTTTAGCAAGATAGTTCTCTAACAGCTGGGCCATGGAAGCCCCAAAGGGAGTTCACAGCTGGAGAATTTTCAAAATCTTGGCATCAGATTTAGGCCAGAATAGAGACAGAGATCAGTTTAAGACATTTGCTGCCATCTACTGTCTTAATGTTTTGCTTGGCTCAGTCTTTATGGGTGCGTTTCAACTAATTGATAAACTACATTAATGAAAAGGTCAGTAGGGACTGACTTGTACACAATCTTGCAGCTGTGACTGCATGAGCAGACGAGTTAGAAGGAGCTCCATGTAAATTCAGGGATCTGCTTGCTGCTTATTGCTGTATCAAGGCTATGTTTCTTTGCTTCTCTTTAAAAAATTAAACGCTCAAGAAATCTAGAGATCTTGGCTGGTGGTTTTGGTTTATACCAATGTAGTAATAATGAACACATGAAAAACATTTTTGATGTAAGATGAGAAGACAACTGAGTTCCTATTTAAAAAAAAAACAATGCATTTTTTTCAGCAAAAAAAGGTTTAAGTCATACAACAGCATATAAAAGATTTGGGAACCTGTGCAAAGTGCCTTTTTAATATTAAACTATTCCAAATCCAACTAGTTGACAAAAACAAAACATGTAGTTCTTCAAAGCCACCCAAAAAGTATTAGGAATTATGACCAACTTTAATGGCAGAGATGCAGCTAATGCCTAGTTTGCAGATAAATATAATTCTGAACAAAAAAGATTTAGTCATTTGAAAATAATATGACTTTAGCAGCTGATTTTAATTACTTTTCTAAAAGCTTACAAATAAACAAAGGAAGCCCAATGCTATTCTATTGACTCAGGGTTTGTAAGCTATATCCCCATCCTATCCTAGCTTCAGATAGCTTAAAATATTTTTAAATAGTTCTGGCTATTGTCTTAATAATGTCTATGTATATTAATATTTATAATACCAGATTATGTTGAACTTTATCTCTGGAATGCAATCTAGTTATAAGGTCAAGCATAACATTTCAAAAGAAATAAAATTATTTTTTTAAAGTGACCTAGATACTTCATTCTCTTCAGGTGTCTAAGTGTACTATTTAGTCCAATGACTGCCAAGGATATTCTAAGAACTATGATATAACTATTGCCTAACATTTAAGCACCTACATTTCCATCAGACGGCATTTGCAAAGGTGCTTGCAGGAGCCTGAAACTGCTCTGAAAAAGGCTTCTCAATTCAGGCATGCCTAGCGCACCACTGTAGACAAATCCTCTGTGTGTGTTTGGAACAGGACTACATTTGATCTGAGCCTGTCAGGGCACACAGAAGTTACTGAAGCTGCTTTGTTTTGAAGCACTTTCATCTGAACCTTCATGCAATAAGGATTCAATTTTCACGGGATCAGGCCCTTTTACAGTGCTCTGCAGCCATGCACTTCTGTTTGGTCACAGATGCAGAGTGTTTTCAGGGGCCAGATCAGACAAAAACTGTCACTTTCATCTGTGCCTAAAAGGAGTAACACAGACAGTGCAGCAGAAGTAAGTAAGGAGGCAGAAAAAGACAGTCAGGGACATAAGGAACTGTGTGCATCTATTTGTCTAGGCACTTATCTGGTGTTTGGGAGACCCATACTCAAATCCCTGGTCTGTCCATTTCAGGGTCAGTGAAAGGCCTTAAATACCACGCAGCTTCAGATGGGTTTACGATCTGAATATCCCAAATCGAAGAGTAGTCTATCTCCGGTGTGGCACTGAGTTTCAGTTCTGGGTAGCTTTGGCTTTCATTTCTTCTGATTGTGGAGGGACTACAATTATTAATGACTAATAACTTGACCAATTTTTTTCACTCTTTCACAGGCATGGCAAACTCCCTGACAAATATCAAGTCCCTGTTCAAAAGCACATGGGTGCTAGAGCCCACTCTCAAAAAAAAGGTTGCATAATTGTTTAACATGGACACTACTGAATATTATTCCTTACCATCTTGGAGTCAGCTTAATCAACCCAGATTCTGCCTGTAGAGTCATGTTAACCAGCTCACAGGGCTCCCCATAGATCTGATAGCTTAGCAGCAGAAGAGTGGTGGCAGCATTTATTGCATGCAGATAGCGTGGCCCTGCATGCTAGTTGGGTGTGTAGGGCTGAGGTGGCCTGATCCAGACATGAGGAGCAGGGTGGTATTCTGTGGGATCTGGGTGTGTGGGGTCTGATCCAGGAGTCATGACGCAGGATCTGAGTGCATGGGTCATAATTTTGGTGGTATGAGGTTGCATCTGGATGTGCAGGGCCTAAATCTGGTGGTATAAGGATGAATCTAGGTGGTGCAGGACTTAATATGGACACATGGGACCCAATATGGGCATTGACCCCATGCATCAGCCTGTGAACTGGCCTTATGCCACGTAGTCAGCTCACTGGACCAAAAGTTTGAGCACCCCTGAGCTAAATAATTTTGCTGAAACATCTCAATCAGTGTGATGTAATATTTCTACTAGATTCAAAGTTAATTGCTGTAGTTTAAGACAAGAAATCAGGATTAAACTCCCACATTCTCTTCTTTTGAATCATAAACTAGATTCTTTACATCCTTCTGAGCTCTGGAGTGTTTCTGTAAAAGAGACACCTGTTACATAAAGAGTTCTGTTGGGGAGGTGAACTCTGGGCACATCTACATCCTACATGCAAATGCTGATGGATGGGTTTACTTCAGAGTAATTTACTCCGGAGTAAACCGACCCCGAGCAGGTGTTTACACATGCACCCATATGGGAGCAGATTTGCTGCTCCTGGCAGTGGTCTGCTCCTGCCTTCTCCAGCCTTGCACTGGCCCTCTGCAGCAGCCAGGAGAAGATCTAGGCTCTTCCTGGGTGCTAGCCTCAGCCACCAATTGGCAGTTGTAGAGCAGGGGTTGGGAGATTGTTCCCAGCACCAGCTCCATCATCACAGAGCAGAGGCAGGGAACAATCTCCCAGCCCTTGCTCCATGATTGTGGAGTGGGGACTGGGAGCTCCCTGCAGCTGGGGCAGGGGGGCATTGTCCCTGCCCAGGCTCCAGTGGCAGAGCCCTCTCTGGCAGCAGGCAGCTCCAGGGGGCAGGGAGCAACCTCCCACCCCCTGCTGACCAGCTAATGGGCAGCAAATTTGCTCCTGGTCAGCCATCTACCCATACCTTACTGCGCAGTAATTACTCAGCAATTAATTTGCTACTTGCATTTGCAGGTAGTAAATTAACTGTGAGTAGAGTAAATTACTATATAGTAAGGGTCTGCACGTGTAGATGCAGATGCTTACTATGCAGTAATTTGCTCTAGTGTTCAGTAAAGTACCTCATGTAGATGCGCCCACTGTCATTTTTTAATATATATGGGTAGTATGTATACTATCTCTGATCAGTGAGTTTAGAGTAAACAGTATGATACAGGAATATTTCTGTGAAACAATTCACAGTTCAAAGTTCTCAAAAAATAATCTCAACAGAAGGGAAGTATGGTAGGCTCTCTTAATGGTCACTAAGTAGATCCTAGGTTAAAATTGTTCCCAGAGAGAAGCACAAAAAAAATTTTCATAATTCTTCACAGCTGCCAGGCACAACTGTAATTTCTATGTTCGCATTTAAGTGTGCATTTCCAAGTACATGTTGGGCATAGAAATGAGGCAGCTGTGTTGCTGTAAACTATCCCTGTTCTAGCTAGCAGAAGATGGGCAACCCTCAAAGGGCTACAATCATAGCATGTTCCTTCTTCACAATGCACCTCAGCAACTCAGCACAAGCCAGTCATAAATGAGCTCATAATATAACTTTGCTTGGTGGCACAATTTATATAATATTGTATAACCCATAATGTCTTAGATGGAAGAAAGATAATGAGAGTCATGAAAAAGATAGTGTCTGTCTTATTAGAATGATGCAGCTAGGACAGATTGGCTAACATAAATAATGTTGCTGAGTAAAAAGTAATTTATCTGAGTAAGTCCAATTATCACTATTACACTGTCCTATTAATATAATTAGCACCTTTTTCAAGCTTAGAGCACACTGACATATGTTTACAGTAAGACATTAATTGCTGTTAATATGGATTTTCATTTCACAAGTCAATTAAAGCTACTGTAGATTAGTTATATATTCTGACATATTTAAATACAAAAATAGGAATCCCATTTACTTGCATTTCTTGGTCAATGAAGTTAAGTTCTCTTTTGTAACATGAAAGGAGTATTAACTTTAATTAGTTTAAATGGTTATCAAAGAATAAGTACCCAAGTACTTATAAGTACTACTACTAATGACATAGTCCTACTTTCTGGAGTTGGCTGGCCACAGCATTTAGGAGCTTCCAAAGGTTAGAGAACAAGAATTTAGGAAAGACTGTGAAAGAAGAAGGAATTGCTATTGTATAATTAGCAGCTCTGACCAGTGCCCATTGTTAAATGCTCCCTGTAACAGGATCAAAGTGCCAGGGGTGGCCCCCCAGTGGTTGCATGACTCCTGCCCAGCTCTGACTCCAGGCTACCCTTCCCTTTTTCCCCATGTGTCACGCCTTGATGTACCTGGTGGATTTTTAAAAGGGAAGCTGCCCAAAGGTCTTAAAGTAATCCCTATCTGTCTTTCTGCCAGCAGATCCCTCTTGGACCCTGCTTGTCCCAATTCTGCTTTCATACTAGGTAGACCCTTCTGGCCTGTCCATGCCCTCAGGGCACCTGTTGCCTTATGGGCTATTTGTGGCCTCCAACCTCCCTTGCAGCCGTGCCCATACCTCACAGATGTTACCGATTGTCCCTTAGATGGGCAACTTTTCCCCCATAACCAACATCAGGCCACCTCAGGCCTCTATGTTCTTATTGTGTGCCTTGGTCCTTTCAACCTCCACCCCTTTCCTCTCACTGGTCCTCTAGCCTAGGCCTATTGTTCAAGACCTGACTTCTGGGCTCCAGCCCTTGGCCCCTGGGCCTGTCTCCATCCCTCTCAGGTGCTTACCCCAGGCCCTGCCTGCGTGCCTGCCACCTAGGCTTGTGTTCAGACCTTCCCTAGCTTAAGCCTGCTCCATGTCCTGAGCCCCAGCCCCTAGCAGGACTCCCAGATATTGGTATGTCCCTGGCACCCTGCTGTGGGTAACCTGCAATGCACCCACTGTGGCCTCCTCATGCACCCTTACAGCTAGGTCCAAACCACCAGTCTAAACTAGAGCATAAATAGAAGCACCCTGGCTGTAACAGAGCTCTTACTCCTGGACCCATAATTCCCACCTGCAGGCTGTCAGTCTCCCCGTAGCCCTCTACTTGCATTTTAGGGCAGCCTGAGTGCTGGTCAGTCACTCTCCTGAAGCCCTCATAGTCAGGAGTTCCTCTCCCTGTGGTATCCAGAGCCAGACTGCCTGTTGGGTATAGGTACTAGCTTTATGTGTCTCCTAATCCCAGAGCCTTTTGGTTCAGTGACCCTTCTGCCACACACTGGGTTTTTCGCTCAGGGTCTGATGACCCACCTGGTTTCCATTGCTGCAGCTTAGCTGAGCTGTCTGCAGCTCTTAGTCCTAGAGTAGCCTAGATGTCTTCCCCCTTGGGACT
Organism: Alligator sinensis; assembly: GCF_000455745.1. Lineage (NCBI taxonomy): Eukaryota > Metazoa > Chordata > Crocodylia > Alligatoridae > Alligator > Alligator sinensis. Next base: position 1,297,627 of record NW_005842062.1, on the reverse strand, counting down.
CTTACAGTTGGCATCTGGCTACAAGTCGATCTGTTCACTGGCAGTTATCCTGCTTTCTAGTGGCAAGCCCTGCCTGAGCCTTCTCAGTTTGCTATAGTTTCCTCTTAAAGTAATAGGAGCCTTCTGGCTCCCTGCTACACAACCCCTTGTGGTCGAAGGGATATCTCTGGAAGCATGCTCTTCTAATGGTCTGAAGTAGAGATGTAAATATAATGTAAAAGATTATCCATTTAACATCTAATTATCCATATAACCCCCCCAGTTAACTGGTTAACTGATAGTGTTGGCTTTAGAATGGTATTTAAAGGTTTGCTTTTTTGGGAATTGGCTTAAAGGTATATTTATATGTATTAGAATGGTTCAGGATGGGCAGCAGGGGTTAATTGATGTCTAAGAGTCTGGGTCACACAGTCACATGGTTTTACATAGCCTTGGCAGCAGAAAGGCTGTCTAATACAAACAAGGCCAACAAGGACACACAGTCTGGAAAACAGAGGGAGCATGTACCATACTGTTCCATAACATGAGATAAGATGGCACCAGCTAACAAGGCCCCAGAATGGGGTGGGGGTGGGGATGAGTCCCAGTTTTGAGGGAACAAACTAAATTACGAGAAGGCCTGGGAAGACCAAATAGGTATGTACGCATGTGATGAGCTTGGAATATGCTGACAACACAGGGCGTGGGCATATGACAAGCAACTAGCGACAGTCACAGATCAAGAGTCATGAGTGGGAAGGAGACTACAAAAGCAGAGACTTGAAAGTAACAAAGGGTCCTCTACCCCATCCATCCTCATTGTCCCTTCCTGTCCCTTCTCCTCCTCCTCCTTGAGAGGGGTCCCCATCCCCATCTCCTGGGAAGGGTCCCTGAGGTCACCATGAACAAAGGGCACATCACCAGCCCATCACATCTACCCCACTGGATGGGGGTATGGGCTTTGGCATCCCACCTCCAGGCTGCTAACATGCTGACATCTGACACCTAAGAGAGAGCCTCAGAGTGAAGACTACATCCTGGCCACATGTATTTTGGCTCTGATGACAGCCCTGGGATTTGGTAGATATATAGAATTGCTTAATTGTTTTCATTTCTTCTTATTGTGTATCAATCATTGCTTCCTACTGTGCATCAACAAATTTGACTATTATCAAATGGAAAGGTCATGGTCAGTTTGAAGCTGGGGTGAGTCTCCCCCATTGGCTGTCACCTGTTGGCCTGCCCAGGCCCTCCTGCTGCAACCTGGCATCTCCGTCCCTCCTTCCCTCCCTCCCTCTGGCAACAGGATCTGGGTAAAAGAAAGGTCTGCAGCTCAGTCTTCATCCAAAGGCCGAACCCCTGCCCATGGGGCAAGGGAAGGCCACAGCTCCACAGATGGGCAATGCCCCTTTGTGGCTCAGCCATGCCCACTACCCCTGACTGTGGCTCCTTGCCTGTATCCTGGGACCTGCACAGAACTGGGCACACAGTGAAGACATAAAGGGCCAGGGACATTTTCACTGGAGGTCACTAAATGGTAAATGGTAAGCGGTAAATGTTATAAATATAATTGTCATTTAACCATTTACACCCTCAGTCTTGAACACCACCAGTGAAGCGCCATATGTTTTGGAGCAAGGATCTTACAAAAGCAGACTTCCTGGCCCATCTTAAAACATAGGATGCATATAGATTTAGCACAATATGTTCACTGTTCAATATGCAAACCTGGTCTGGTGATAATTATATAAGTAGAGCAGATATATTATTGATGCATGGCTACATTAACAGGTAGGATATATTACCCACAGATGTGTCTGTAATATAATTTTCAGTCAACAGACACTTGCTGTTCAAATTGTAGTTCTACTTGTGAAATTATACCCTAGTGAGGATTACAAAGTGTTAAAATTTTGGACATTCATTTTTTTCTGCCTCCTGGCTTCAGATGTTAAAAGAAACTTCATGTATTTGACCTAGAACATACTTAGATGAAACAAAACTTGAGTAAAATGATTGTTATAATTTAGGCATTTTATAGCAACTAGGTGCAGCACATATATAGCGTGCAGGGCCGTCCCTAAGGTACAATGAATCGGGGCGGCTGCCCTGGGCCCCATGCTTTGGGGGGCCCCATGTAGCTGGGAGGAGCAGCCGCAGCCCCTCCCATGGTGCCCACCTGGTGCTGGAAGAAACATGGTGATTCCTCCCCTGGGCATGGGGGAGACCGAAGCCCATGCTCTGCCTTTGCAAGGGCCTGCACGGTGTTAAGGGGCCCCACACAGGCTGATTTGCCCCAGGTCCTGCACCTCCCTAGGGATCAGCCCTGACAGCATGCATATTGTGGATGTTTTGTTTTTGTACATTTAACTTAATATTCATTTTATGCTGCCCCTTCACTACATTGTTAACTCTAGCTCTTGCCTATGTTTAGCCTCAACATCTTTCCATCCAGAAAGAAAAACTTATTTTGAGGTTCTATAAACTCAGGTTGTAACCCACAGCTGGGACAATGGGGTTAGAGACTGGGGTCTGCTAGAACTTGGTTTGGAATTCACCTGCTTTGTAGTAAGGGTACAGGCAAAATCATTTAAGTACTGACAGTTATTTAACACACTTCCCACAATACCTGCAAAGGACAGAGAAGTGCTCCTGAAAGAATTCTAGAATGTCTGAATACAGAGGACTATGGGATATAGTTGATTTCCCATGCAAAAGGACAATATGCGGATATAGTGAGGACAGTTAAAAGACAAAGCTTTGCTTTGGAGACTGAGAGAAACAAACTTAACCCAATCACTTGAGATAAGTGTTCAGTGAAGGAATACTTTTATGTATTTATTTTGGGTTTATAAACATTAAAAAGTGCCAAAAGCAGACTTTGAGCACCCTGCCAATTATTTAAAATTACAAACCAAATAGATTTCAATCAGCTCATCCTGTGTCTCAAGCAGCTACTCATAATTAAATAGTAACACTCATAAACCCATCCATCTTAGTATCTGCCTTATAGAACGCCTTGGAAATTTATAAATCTTGGGTATTTCTGATGAGGAGTGGGAGAACATTCCTGAGTGTGAAGACCTGTCAGTGCTAATCATGCTGTCAATTACATTGAAGAAAATAATTACCCAGATCAAAACTTTAAAATCCATCTGGAAGCTGATATGATCACTGTAGAATGTGGAGCACAAGCATCATGCACTTTCTGTAGGTTGCCCCCTTACAGCATGGTTGCTTTCAGCACCACTTTGAGCTTCTGAATTAATTTAAAATATAGGGCTGCCTATACACGTGCTTGGAGGTGGGGGTGGGCGTCTTAACTGGAGTGGTTCCCAGAGAGCCGTTCTAATTCAAATGCCACAGCATCACGTGTATTAAGCCCCTGCACATTTAAAAATAGCTGTGGGATGCTTTCATTGGTGATGCATAGGGGGTGCACATGCACCCCCTGAAATTGGCCGTGCACCCCCTGGAAGTGCCATCCACAAAACCAGATGTGCACTTCCGGTTTCGCTGCTGGTTCAGCAATTGGCTGCTGGAGGAACTGACTCCCCGGTTGGTGATTGGCCACTGGAGGGACCACCATTGGTGATGTGGTGTCCCCCCAGACTCTGTAGGCACCAGTTGTTCATGGATGCTTTAACTAAACTAACATTCAACCAGCTTTAGTTAAAGCATCCCAGCAGACACTTTTTAACCCATGGGAACTTATACATGTGACACCGTGGCAATGCTAGAGCATTCTAATTAGAATGTGTCGCACACTCAATTTATCTAGTCTAATTAGGATGTATCAGAACACATGGATAGGCACCCTAGCTGCTTGTACAATGTACTACAATAGTCTAAGCATGAAGTAAAAGTGAAGTGGATTAGGGCAGTAAGATAAATCTCCCCCCACACCCTGCTCATGTATAGATGATAGAATTATTTCCTAAGCATTGATATGACCTCATCTAAATATAATTGTTGATCTAGCTCAGTGATTCTCAACCATGGTGCCGTGACATCTTTTTCAAGGTACCAGAAGATGCTGCACTGTTGGGTATGCAAACACTTACACATGATTCACAAGATTTCAAATATAAATCTACAGTGTGAAAATCTTTCTGACTTGCTGTGGTCTTTCTAAGTTCTTGGCAACAGAATTGTTCTATATTTTTTCCATAGTCAAAAAGTAGGCAAAATTAGTTTTTGTAGATTTTGAAATAGAGTGCTGCTAAATTCAGAAAAATTATGCATGGGTGTTCTGAGTCTAAAAGTTGAGAATCACTGGTTTGGTCAACCCCCAAACTTGAATTGTCAGTGCCAGTTGAGTACTCTCATCTTAGGGGGAGATTTAATACCTATCAATTTTTCTGGTTAGTTTTCCCAGCTTTCCACAAGCAGCTTTATACTTCCATCCTCCAACTGCCACAGCCCTGGTTGAGAGAGACAATCCTTAGCTTGCAGACAGAAGAAAATCTCCAAAGTGCATGCCTTGAGGTTGAAAAAAGCAAGACCAGAAGGAATTGCTATAGTTTTATGCAGTATTTTACTTTAGTAGGCTTAAGGTCTTAGGTATATTAATCCTGTTCAACTTCTCCTTAGTATCGTTTGAAAAATTGGATCCTTATCCTTTTGGATCTATTTCCAGACCACATTTCATAGGCTCCTGTAGTTTCTGGCTCTTAGTAGCAAGCTGCTTTTCTCCTTGCACTCAGGCAAAGTCTTGTGCTGATTGGTTAGTGAATACAGAAATCCTGCTAGGAAGGAATAAAAGGTGTCTGCCACTGGTTGTACAGTGGAGGCAGCAAATACAGGGCAGGGTGAGGGTAATGGCTTCGGGGCCAGGCTGACATGAGTCACTCATCTGCAGGAGAGAGGGAGAAAAGGAGTCCCCCTTCCCTGCTGGCTCCTGAGCTCAGTGTCTGCCCATGTGGGGGGAGTCCCGTACCAGGGATCCCCCAAGCCCTGATCTGTCCAGCTGTGGGGGGATGTTATCCCCCCAATGTGGCCAGGTCAGCACAGGTCACTGATGTGCAGAAGTAAGCAGGGAACAAAGCCTCCCATCCTGGTCTTGGCCCCCTAAACTGGAGTCTTCCTAGCTGGGGGGAGCCAGGTCCCATAAGGTTTCTCCCACCCTTGACCAGCCAGGCGGGCTACATAAGGGACACATCTACATGAGACACTGACTGTGCAGTAGCCCAATACTACTGTACAGTAGCATCACATGGCAAAAACTGTGATGTGATGCTACTGCACAGTAGTACTATGAAGTAGCATTACAAAAACGGAATTCACTGGTGCTACTGTACAGTAACCCCTGTGCAGGAGCATCTCATGGAGATGCAGCCAGAAAGAAGGATCTGGACCCTCTGTGTGGCGCAAGCCCCCCGGAGCTACCTGGCACATCTTGCCAGCTGCTCATAGTACCGGGCTTTGGCAGGATATGCCAGGAGGCCCGGGAGGCTCGCACCAGGTAGCAGGGCCAGATTCTTCTCTCCATGGGGTGCTCCCATCTCTGCCACCCAGATCAAGCTCCCTGGGTTGCCTGGAGTGTCCTGCCAGAGCCTGGCACCAGCGGCAGCTAGCAAGACATTCCAGGTGACCTGGGGAGCTTGCACTGGGTGGTAGAGCTCTCTACAGAGTGCTCCTGTCCCTGACGCAAGCTCCACAGGGTTGCCTGGCGTGTCTTGCTCGCTGCTGTTGGTGCTGAGCTCTGGTGTATGTACTGGGCAGCCTAGTGGGGTTGCTCTGTGTGGCAGGGATGGGAGAGCTCCACAGAGGGCAGGATTGGGCCCCATCCTCTGGCACAAGTGCCTTGAACTGTCCAGTGCATCCCACCAGAGCCCAACATCATCAGCAGCTGGCAGGATGCCCTGGGCAGCCCTGGAGGCTTGTGCTGAGTAGCAGGGCCAGGTCCTGTTCTCTGTGGAGTGCTCCCATCTTGGCCACCTGGCACAACTAGA
>NW_005842062.1:1282646-1291663 GCF_000455745.1 Alligator sinensis | reverse complement strand
TCGTGCTGAAGCCCAGCACCAGGAGCAGCTAACAAAATGTGCTGGGCAGCCCTGGGGGCTTGTGCTAAGTGGCACAAGAGGGCCCAATCCTTCTTTCTGTAACCCTTCTACTGGGCACTGGTATGCAGCAACAAGGGCTGGGTTCAATTTTGGAGTTCTACATATATTTTACTGTGGTTCAAGCCCCTACCCAGACCACCTGGGAAACACTAAATGAATTACTACAGTGTCCCACAGAAATAAAACCTCCTCCTCACAAGCAGTGTAAACACAAAAGATAGATTTATTACAGAAAACAGAGAAAAACACCACATGCAATTTAAAACACTACTAACTACTGAGCAAAATCTACAAGTGGCACCCTCTTGGGGAGGTTTCACCCATACCCAAACAATCTGGGACTTAGGGCTCCCTAATGGGTAGTTCTGGGGCCTGAACCCCTATACCTGCCCTTCAGCAATGGGCTGGAGAGTAGGGGCCCACACTGGAGAGCCCTGCGCTCCTTCCTGGGTTTGTTGCACTGCAGGGAGCTACTTGAGCATGTGGGTCCTTCTGTATTGCAAGGGGCTCCATTGCTCCTGGAGACATGGTACAGTGCTAACCTCCACTTCTGCATGGTGGCTCTGAGGGATTAACTGCATCTTTTGTCAGCATACTGCACCCCAAAATTCCTAGTTCCAATCCCAGCTATGCTGAGCAGAAAGCTGCAAAAGAGCTTGGAGGACAGGCCAGGCCTATCTTGGCTCGGGCCTGAACTACAACTAGCACCCAGCCACACCATTTGGCTGGGACATAAACTGCAAAAAGGACAGAAGGAGGCATAGGCTTATCTCGCTGGGCCTGAACTGGCCCAGAGCAAAAGCTGGCCAGGCCTATATCACACTGAGCCTTGAATCAACAAGAAATAGTGCCAGGTTTCACCCTGGCCCAAATCTGCCAGCCAAACATATGGCTGGGGTTCAGCCACACACAGGTGGGCTGAAATGCAATAGTTGTAAAACAGCAAAAAAGGCCCAGGCCTATGGTTGTAGCCTGGACATCCAGTCTCAGCTATTCCACAATGCTGAGACACTACAGTTCCTGAATACAGGGGCCAATAACTGCCAGGACCCATCCCTGGACAGTTTCCTCTAGGGATTAATACCCCCATGGCATTAACCTACTTAAAAAAAAAAAGTAAAGTGGGAGGAAATAGTTTGTCTTGGAGTTTGAGATTCCTATCTGAGGCTTTCCCATCCCATAGCTTTTGTTTGCCTCTCCAGTGAAGGGAGGGCTGGAGGGAGTTGGGGGGAAGGACCCCCCTATAGGGAGCAGGTTTTCTGGCTCCCAATTCAGCTGTGCAGCTATTAGCCGCCTCAGGAGAAAAAAGCTCCAAACCTTAGTTGAGTTATTCTTATATATCTGGTGTGACTTCACCCAAGCCTTGTCCAATTAGGGACTGCCAGAGTCCAGCCTCTCTCTTATTTATCTGCCTGGAGGATCTTCTGTTTCCTGTTGCCAGTGAGGCCAGAGGGCTTTTCATATTTTCCCCAGATACAGGCCCCAGCTTGCCATGTACTAAGCACATGGGAACAACGGGGGCAATCTTGCCAACATTGGCCTGGCCAGGTGGGGAGGGAAAATGCCCCTGGGGCCCGCCCCTGCCAGGTGGGGCTGAGACTGGGATGGGGGGGCTTTGTTCCCTCTTCCATCCTGCACATCAGTGACTCACACCAGCCCAGCTGCCTGTGGGAAAGGGGAGAATCACCCCCCTGCAGCTGGGCAGACCAGGGCTAGTGTGCGTGTGGGAGGGAATCTCAGGCCAGCCCGGCTCCAGAGGCTGGGGCTACCTCCCCTGTGGGCAGACAGTGGGTTCAGAGGCTGGCAGGGAGAGGGGCTCCTTCCCCCTCCCCCCAGCAGGTCATTGATTTTCCCCAGACTGTCCTGGGCTGGGGGGGTGACCCTCACAGACCAAGTCTAAGGGACCAGGATTGAGGGCTCTGTTCCCCTGCCTCCCCTCCCAACTCTGCCCCACAGGACTGACAGGCACAGGCTGGATGAGGCTGGGGAGCAGAGGCATTGCCACCTCAGCTATGTGATGGCTGTGGGATGTGGCAAGCCCTTAGCCAGAGCAGACAGTACAGCTGAGGCTAGGCTACCTGCCCTGCAAAGAAAGTTAGTTGGGGGGCCCCAATGCATCCTGGGATGCTGGGACATCTGGACATAACTTGAGTCGGGAGGGGATGTGGGACAGAAGTTCCAAAGACCAGTTTAACCTAAGTCGGTTAAGTCTGATAGTACATTCATCCAGGTTTATTTTAAATTGGGCTCAGCCATTTTGAAACCAGTTTATGTGCACTGAACTTCTGTTCTGTTACAGGTTTAGCCAGTTTCTGATCACTTAAAATTATATGTATAACTTCTGTCCATAGTCCTACAGACATGCTAAATGGGCAGGAATATAGGTAATATATTCATGTTAGTGCTTTGAAACATATTTTTTTGTTTAAATGATAGAAAGATTTCAAACAACGTTATGCTGAACAGTGTAAAATGGTGTCTCCTTCTCTCTGTGATTACAGATTATGGAAGCCAGAACATTTTCTTTGGAGCACTAGAGGGCACTAAAGTATTGAAGAAAAGGATGCTTCTCAAAGGACATTCCAGAAATAATGAATTTTTAATGGTATGGAGAGGGAATGGGGGAGTAAAAGATGGTAGAACAATGACAGTTCATTAGTCTGCTTCTCAATCCACTCTTATATTGAGTGTTAAAGTTTCGTGTAGTCCTGCAAAAGTCTGAATAAACGTGTATGCAGGTGGGCTCTGCAGTCACGGACTTGAATTCATGTGATTTTTTCCTTGTCAAATGCTTTCAATTTTGTTGAGTACTTTTCATTTATATGTATTAATACGTTATGCTTCAGAGCCTATTGAACAGAACACCCACTAAATTCTATCCACCATAACACTGGAGTCATGTAGGGAGAAGTTAGATCTCAGTTCATTAGTCTCAGCATGTCACTTGGTCTCTGTATACACTATGTAAACCTAATTTAGGTCATTCTTTGTTTAGTACATGGGGTTTTTTTTTGTAGAAGCATAAGCAGGTTTCATTGCATTTCTTCCTCCTCTGCTCTCATTTCCAGCCTAATCTTTTTTAACTTATATGAAAAAATATCAAGCACTCTGCAGCTACAGAGAAACCGTCCCTCCCCACACAAAAAACAAAACCCCTTCATTAGATGTCATGACACTTCCCTGTTTTTTGAAAGAATTACTTTTCTGCAGTGAACACTGTTTTTAAGGGGAATGATTTTTAAATGAACGCCCAGAGGATTTTAGAATGTAAAAGCCTTTCCATGGCTACAGGACATGGAGAAAAGTCAATGTTTGGAATTAGAGAGGGTAATTTTTAAAATGCAGAGGGAACAAGTCTGATTGCAAGTCCCTTCATTTGCATAGGCAGAACATATAACTGGATGCATTGCCATTTTCTCCTGTTCATATCTGCTTTCCTCTCCCCACCCACTCACTGCACTTAAGTATTTTTACTCCCCTGCTCTTCCAGTTTTCTCTGCTGGCACCTTTTATTATATTTTACTCAGTTGCTCTAAAAGCTGTGCTCCATTTGTGTTGTTCTCTAACTCTCCTCATCTTCTACTTTTTCCTAGCTTCAAGTGCCTCTGTATCTCTAGGTTCTTTTCTTCTGCACCATCACTCAGAATTTCAGGTCTTTTGTCTGTCTTTGCTTCCTAATATCTCCTTTCCTACTCTTCACCTCTAGCCCTTCCCACTCCTAGCCCTGTATTCTCATTCTCTTTGCTCACAAATCAACCCCTAACAAACTTGATTTTCCCTCCCTTAATGACTCCTCTCATGTCTCCTTTGACATGGAGCTTTTCAGAGCTTTAGCAATGAGCTGGCATTGCTATGGCTGTCCTATTGTAGCTCTCCCCTTAGCTTCTGTCAGCTGTGTTCTGGCAGCAGGCATGCCTACCAGTTACTAACTAGTTAGTGGCTAGCAGCATGTGGGGTAACTGCTGAGTGGAGAGATGGTCAATGCAAAGCAAACATCCACCATTAATGTAGGAAACAGGTGGGTGATTCCTGGAATAACCTGGCTGCTTAGTTTTTTTTAATGAATCTGGTTCAAAACACTGGTATCAACAAAACCAGCAAGGATATGACACTGCCTGTCCAGATTGGGGAAGTTCCAATAATCAGGGATATCTGGTCATGTATTCCTACTGTTTTTGCCTTGTAGTGGAAAACAGTGATTTTGCTAAACAGAAAGCTTTGCCAGCTTATGAAAGCAGAGGGATACAAACACACAGAGGCATAACTGGATGTTTGAGGGTCTTGGGAAGCATCTGTGCATGGAACAGCGTCAGTGGCTGTGCTACTAGCAGCACAGCTGCTGCTATTTTTGTTGTCCCTGCCCCTCCCCCCGAGTGGGTGCCTAAGGCTAGTGCCCTGGTCTCTTTTCCTCTCCCCTTCTTTATGCTTCTACAAGCACAGGTACTTATGGCACAGAAAAAATTGTAGCTCCCAGAGCCTAGAATTAGAAATGAAGGCCACATACAGATACTCGGTTTCTCCTGTCGGGGTCACTGCTCCCCTAGGAGAAACCACAAGTGCACTTATGTTTAGGATTTTTCTCCCAGAGCAAAAATGGCAGCTCCAAGACTAGGGTTAAATCACTCTGTACAACTTACCCTCCTAAGAGAGGCCACAACACAGTCCTCCAGCATTCTTGAGTGTTTTGCTTCTATCCCTTCCCTTCCCACCCCTCCTGGGACAGTGTGTTACTTGGGGTGGACTCCACTATACCAGCCAAGCAGGGGCAGAACATGTCTCCTTCATAATACCTCATTGTGCAGTGGGGAGACATGGGCTGACTCTGAGCAGTCTGGGTCATTCAGTTTGAACAGCCTGACAGAGACTGCAGAGCACTCTGAGGTTTGTGCACAAGGGCTCCCTGACTATGTAGCATCAGCATTGCAAGCTCCCCGTTCTACGGGAGCTCAGCATTCAAATGTCTGTTCAGGGGTCTCTGGGTAAGATATGGACCAGGAGAACAAACTTAAGAGAATTCTCCCAGGTCATTTGAATGTGTAGACAGAGCCTGAGGAAGGAATTTATCTTACATGTTTATAACATGTGTCCTATCTACACTGGGCCATGTAGCAAATGAAGGCAGCAGATTTAGGTGTGCTTTGAACAGCATGGCTAAGGCCAAAGCAAGTTATAGAGATCATTACAAATAATGTTCTATCTGAGGTCTGACTTATTCAAATTAGTCATTCAGAACTGAATACAAGATGAGTTTAAACTGGGTTTTATGATTTAGAACACAGACTAATTATTTACATGGGTGAGAACTAAGAATTTTGGCTTTTCTTCTAAACTGAATGAAGAAGTGATATCTATATATAAAGAAAGCTTTCAAAATGCCAACATGAATTCTCCCTTCATGTAAACCTCATTCTAAACTGAGTGAGTTGTTTCCAGGCTCATCCACTTGACTAGTCTTATTCTTAATGCTTCATTATGGACATAACTCCAAAATAAACTCATTTTTCCTAAATGATAAAATAAAAAGCTGCTCATGCTTATGAAGACTAAACAAAGACTGATTTCTTGCTGTCTGTCACTAATCAGTGAAAGGGGGAAGAAAAAGCAGAGCTATTTTTGTGCTTAGAATCACAAACTCTGTCTTGTGATAACATTATGCTGGAATCGCTCATTCGTTGCCCAATCAAACTTGTTTAGTCTAAAAAGGTCAATTAAAAATGCAGAACAAAGAGTTTCCTGTGTGAGGTACAGTGCTGTAGCAGCTGGAAAATTTGGTAAAGTTTCTATTCACATGCAAAATGAAACCTTTCAAAGGATGGCAAGCCAATTGCTAATATACAATATGGCTGAGATGGAGAACTTTGTTTAGATACTATTTTAATGAAAAGAAAGGACTGCTTTGCAAAAAAAAATGTCTATGGTCTATGTTGAAGCACTCCCCGGGGGAATGATGGAATATGCCCACTTACACTCATGTGAGGGCTTCCTAGGACTCTGGGTTGTAGCACGAGGGGAGATGTAGCTGTCACAGAGTTGCTACACCTTGCCTACCTTAGCACCCCAAAGACATGGCTCCCTAAGTGTCGCCTTGATGCAGAGTACTTACCTTTATAGAAAGAGAAACCCATGAATGACAGTCTACATCCTGAGTTACCTGCATAACAATGCAAAAGTAGGCTGCCCTTTGCTCAGGGCTAATTTGAAGTTTACCCCTAAGAAACTGTGAAATTTCTTATAACTGAAAATGATGCCAATATTATGTGAAAGGTATGTAAGTATACCTCAGAGACAGTGTTAATGCTGGAGATAATAGAACAAGCTGATCTGATTATGCCCAGTGTTATTCAGCAGGGGAAATATATTCACTTGATGTTGCTAGGTTACCAGCCTTATTTACAGATAGTTAGAAGTTTCCAGAGCAGAGAAATTTGAGAAGCTTCCTGACCTGAAATAGGGAACAGGGGGGGCAACAATAAATTCATACTAAATGAATGGCACACTAAAATGAATTTTCACTGCCTCACACAATGAAGCCTTGTGTGAAAGAAGAGTCAGGGAGAACCAGTGCACGAACTTGCCTAAACTAACCTGCCATGCTCCAAGAAATTTAGATTTTAGAAGATGACAATGGATAATGAAAGGAAATGGAAGTGTATATGAGTGGATGTGTGAGGGTGTTGAAGTGAGATAGTTGTTGAACTGGTATACAAATTAATACAGTATCCAGCTTGGATGGGATTCAATTCAGTATCCAGAAGTGCTGAGAGATGAACAGCATAAAATCCCTGGAGAGAGATACCAATGAGTGTCATACTTAACTTTTTTAGTATATGGCAGGTGTTTGTTTGTCCCAGTGAGATTAGATGGGGAGGAACAGAGCAGCCATCTTCATTGTACAAACAAAAGGCTTAATTGAATGCTCTTTAAACATAACAGTAGGCAGTAACTGGAGACAAACACAACACAGAACAGCCTGACTTACTGGCGGGACTGGACACACACACAACACATATATTACTTAATACCCTTCCTCCATAGGTAAGGTACTTCTTTAAGTTCTTGTCTTACACAGTGACTCACCTTGGATGACCAATTCTGGGGTAGGAGTCATCTCACTGGAGATGGAAACTGGCTATTTCAGCTCTTCTTGAGTCACATCACAAGCTGGATGACTTGATGGACAAATAGGACAACTAGGACAACTGGACAACTGTCCTGCTGGCACTACAATGTCTTCTGGATCTGTAGATGGTACATCATCTTGAACTCAACCTCATACCTGGTTGACACGTCCATCAAGTGTTTTGCCATCTGCAGTCTTGGCTTTGTATGACACTAGTTCTGCAACTTCAAGGACAGTTGAAGGCACCCACTGTGATGCGGCTCTATAGTTTTGGAGGTAATTTGTGCAGGTGAAGTGGCCTGGATTTCTTGCTTAGCTTGACACTTGCCTACAGGGTTTGGTGGAGCCAATCCAAACAAGTCTTCAGTGAGTAGTTTATCAATAGTTGTTCGGGGCTATGGCTTGTGGCTGTGTGTGCAATAAAATGCTATTGTAATCATAGGTTCCAATCACTACCAACAATCTACTTCAATGCATATTTTATAGTTTGGACCATCTGCTTGGCCTGGGTATTGGATGGTGGATGGATTAGTGCAGATGTGATGTGCTGGATTTACTACTGCTTTGAAGACATGTTCTTCTACAGTACAATTAATTTTTGGATTTTGGGTGAATGCAACACAATGTATCTGGTATCAGTTTATTTGCAAGTAAACTACTCACAAGTAAATGCTCCTGGGCAGGCGTTTACACATGCACATAGGACATAGGATTGGATTTTCTTCTCCTACTACCAAACTGCTCCCACTTCTTGGGGCTCCCTGGCCAGCCACTTCCCTGGCCAGGAGCAGTGTCCACAGTGTGGCGGGCCAGTAAGGGGTGCCTCTGTGCTGAGCCACCCACCTCACTGCACCTGGCCACCTTCCAGGCTCCAAGTGCCTTCCTGGGGGTGCCTCATGTCTGGCTGACCCCCTTCCTGGAGCACACCCGCAAGCCTGGGGGTAATGCTACCACCACCCAGGGTCTGGACTGTTCTTGGTCCTGTACCCCCGGGAAACACAGGCCTAGTAGTCCTAGAGGGTACTCGAACCACTGCAAGAACTTGGGATGCTTCCCTCAGTCTGAAGCACAAATAGTGGTCTCCCTTAGTCAGCCAGACCAAGAGGACCTTATGGCTAGACCCTCTCCCAATAAGTCTCCCACATTAGGTACAGAGAAGAACTTTATTCATTACAAGGAGTAAGTTTGGAGTAGGGTGTACAAGATAGAGCAATATCAGGGCCTTAGAGCAAACAGAGTAGCTGGGTAGCCTTTGATCATGCATCTGAGTTACCGCAAGCTATATATCTAGTTAGATCTCAAGTAGCTTACTCACAAGTATCATCCAGAGCCTGATAGAGCTTCCCTCTGGAGGCAAGCAGTTTGTAGTGTGACCATGTTTTTGAAGACAGAGAGAGAGCGAGAGAGAGAGAGAGAGAGAGAGAGAGAGAGCTGAGCTGCTCTCAGTGTCTTCATCATGGCTGCTGCCCCTCCTCCTGGGATGTCTTTAACTTATATAGACCTTATGACCTCATTAACCTGATCCCATGAAGGCTAGCAGTTGTTGGTTGCCAGCCAACCAATTTGAAATGCATCACTGGTTGCCAGGTAGACTGGCCCCCCTTCCTGTCATAGATTTAATAGATTTCATAGACATTAGGGCTGGAAGGGACCTCAGAAGATCAACAAGTTGAAGAGCAGGAAGTCAGCTGGGGTCATAGGATCCCAGCAAGATAATCATCCAATTTACTCTTGAAGGTGTTCAATGTAGGTGCTTGAACCACCTCCAATGGCAGGCTATTCCAGACCTTGGGGGCTCGGACAGTAAAGAAATTCTTCCTTATGTCCAGCCTGAAAC
>NW_005842062.1:1255973-1282107 GCF_000455745.1 Alligator sinensis | reverse complement strand
TGCTTTGCCCCAAAGTTTGGTGTCATCGGCAAACTTGGCCAGTCTGCTTCTGACTCCAATGTCCACATCATTAATGAAGATGTTGAACGATATGGGTCCAAGGACAGAGCCTTGAGGGACCCCACTGGTCACTGTCATGATGTTATTGCTTAGAACAATAGGGAGTTTAAGCCCCTGCCCAGGTGTGTGAGGCCAGTCACATAGGCAAAGGGGTTTCTCACTCACTTGTCCCCTCCATGAACCTGTCTCACTTACTTGTCTCACTTACTTGTCTCCTCCATGAACCAATTGGGGCCCCAGGTGGTGGGCACTGGCATAGGTGATGACAAGGCCACCAGAGCTCCTGCACTGGCTATCTGGGCCTCTGGGTGGCTGTTCCTGTGCTGCTGGGTCTGGGCAGTTGCCTGCAGTGCCCTGTGTAGGGGCTCAGAGCAAGACTGAAAGCCATGCAGCATGATGATGCCCCGGAGCACCTGCAGGCTCTGGTTAGGCTTCTGGGGGTTGACTGTGGGCAGCTGGAGCTGGCCCTGGTGGCTAGGAGCTGCCTGCAACTGAGCCCAAGTGTTGACAGGCATGGCAGGAGCCTGCAGCAACCTGCAGGCCTGGACGACATGGGTCTGGCAGTTGTGCAGCACTACAGTGCTAGGCAGCAGTGCTGGGGTGCAGGCAGGTTGGCACAGCTGACCTATGACCTGTTCAGGGAGACACAGTGGCCTGGTGTGGCCTCATGCTGCCTGCGTATTACCTAGGGCTCACTCTGCCTGCAGTTTTTTAAGGGCCTGGGGCTGGGGCTGGCATTGAGCAGGCCCAGCCCTAGGACAGGAGAGAGTCCTAGCCCTGGAGCCCTGGGGCTAGCTTGAGGCTGACCTTCAAGTGGCAGGGATGACTGGGAGCAAATTTGGCATCTACATGTGCATTACTGCTCAGTAACTACTCACGAATAATTTGCTACTTTTATTTGCAGGTAGCAAATTTACTCACAAGCAGCAATTTTTACTGTGCAGTAAGCATATGCACGTGTAGACACACACACTTATTGTGCAGTAAACTATACTACTGTTCAGTAAAGCATCTTATGTAGACACACCCAGTGATGCTTCATTCTAATTGGTGCCATGGCTGGATCCAGTGCAAATCAAACTGGTGGGCCTATGCACACACCTATATATTTGGAAACTTAACTGAATTCCTTTAAAATATCTTGAAGAGATGTCAACACTGTGCACTTCTGTGACTTGATGCCCAAATGCATCAAGCTTGCTCACTTGTGGCCCAAGCTGTTCTTTGGCAATTATGAGGTGGAGGACCCTTCAATCTTTCCATATTGGCTGTTGGTTCAACATTTTCCCTTAAAGTCAGCTGTTTGCTTAATGTAGTCAACAAGTCTTACTTCTCATGAAACAATAGGAAGATGATTTTGAGGTCATAGCAAATCATATGTCTCTTCTGAAATGAAGGCAAGCTCTCATTCTTAGTTTACCTCCAGGATACATAGAACACCTTGGAACATCATTGTTTCCACACAGTTGACAAACTTGGTTGTGTTCACATCTGCGAATGTTCCACAAGGTGAGATTCCATTTGGATCATCAACAGTATTTTTGGCAGCCAGAGGCATACCTTACTTGTTTGACACACATTTGATGTGACCCTTGACTTCCTATGATGGCATTCAGCATCATAGAAATGGCATGTTACATCTGTGACTCCCACTACATCTATAGTACTTTCCCAGGGATGAAGGTTTTTTTTCTTGTGCACTGATGGTGACTTCTTTGGAGGATTTCTTTTGGATTATACTTAGTGGGACATGTCTACATGAGAAAATAATGCAACACACTAAACCCTGGTGCAGTTTGCGCTAGAGTTTATTGCCTCCCAGGCACAGCATTTAATTGTGCACCTGGGACCCCTGCACATTTAGCTAGGGATCAACAGCCCTGGCTGGAAGGAGGATCCAGGGGCCAGCCTGCCAGGTCAGGGTTCCTTTGACCTCATTCAGTGTGCTGTGAAGGGGCTGACTGGGGCAGGAGAATGCTTCTGTGTGGGGCTAGCCAGCTGGCATCCCCCACACTGAAGTACCCTTGTGCCCCAGCCAGCCTCATCAGCATCTACATGTGTGTTGCAGGGAAGCATATAATTCCGCTGTAGGATAATACCACTGTCTGGTAGTACTATCCTATGGTGGAGTTAATTAATTTACTCTATCTTAATACCACCACATGTGTAGAAGGTGAAATTTTATTGTGGAGCTAGTTAGTCAACTCCATAGTAAACGTCTTGTGTAGACATGGCCAGTAAGTCTCAGCTGATGTAATTTTTGCAGATAACACTTTGGTCTCCTTTGAATGGATAGATGCAGTCTTGTCAGCAAGAACTTCCTTTTGTTCAATGGTGAATGTTAAGTTTTCATTGAAAAGTGTCTGTGTCATAGGGCTTCATTTTGAAACCAGCATATGATCTGATCCTTCAGTAGGGACTCAAAATTGATACCAAAATTACAGTTTTCAGACAAACAATGTAATTCAGCTATATATGTATATATCAGTTTCTGGCTGGCGGTTGATCATGCTGAATGAAATGGAACTATCTCACTGTTTCAAATGGAGTCAGTGCAAAGTGACTTTTGAGTAGTGTGAGGATTTTGTCATAAGACTTGTCATTAGGTTTGGACAGAGACATGGGTGAGTGAACATTGTCAAAAGCCTGTGAGTCAATAGCAATCTATAGCCTGCACATTTCTGGTTAGCCTCAGTAATCTGGTTGGTTTGCAGATAGAGAATGAGTCAGTTGGCATAGGAATCTCAGGGCATGGACGACTGGTGCCTCCTGATACTGGAGGTGGGGGGGGCACCAGCAGCTGATCGCTGACCAGGGGGGCCCCCAATGGCCAATTGCTGTTTCTCTAGGCACCCCCACAATCGCGGGGGGGGGGGGCACTGGTCATCACCCCCTGCTCTGCAGTTGGCAAGGGCCAATCTCAAGCGGGGCACATGCCCTCTGTGTCCCCCCTACATGCTGCCTATGTCTCAAAGTGATGACTTGGCCACATCAAATGTTTAATGCAGCCCCACTTCACCATCATGGAGAGCATCTCCACTGAACAGCCTGTGGGAAGGAACCCCCTGGTTTGGGCTCCCTGAGTGGCATGGGTCCTCTTCTCCCATGCATCTTTTGGCACTTACAGTTCAGGATGGATCACCGAGATCCCAGTCCTCTTTGTCTATTTTGTGTGGTGTGTGGGTTTTTTTTTCTCAGTAAGAACCTGCAGGGAGCAACAGGGCAACCATCTTTATGGCTTTTATAATCAAAAGGCTTAGCTGAATGCTCTTCAAGCATAACAGTAAGCAGCAACAGGAGACAAACACAACCTGGAATACTGTACCTACTTGCAGGACTGAACATACATACACATACACATACACACCAATACAGAACAAATTTGTTCAGTCTTTCTGTCTGCTCTTATTTAGGATTGATTGTGCTAGTTTTAAGTAGGTGAGATCCTGCAATGGGCACCATGGTTCCTACCACCTTTTGGTAGGTGGTCTCTTGGAGCTCCCCACCCATTCTTGGATCCAGGTAGGTATTCAATGCCATACTGCTTTGTGAGGTATGGCTTGCTGTTCTCTGAGCAGCCTGCTGGCTCTGGAAGCTGCATAATATGCCATTTGGTAAACACTGTGCCCTGAGCTACTGACATATCTTGCCTAAACAGAAATTTGTTTGATCTATGAAATACCATGCCACAAAAATTGGAGCCAAACGTATAGTCTTGTAACACTGATGGTTAAAAGTAATAGGTTGAGATTTTCAAAACCAAAAATACCAGAATCAGATAACCAATTTCCTTTAACCCAAATTCCTTAGGGGGTTTTGCACATTGCAATAATGATGTTGAAATATTTGAGAAATACATTTTCTTATTCAATTGTTAGTCAAGTGTATCTTGAAAAAACAATAGTGGTTTCTTTCATAATTGAAGCATACAACCAATCTCAAAGAAAAAATCCATTAGAAACACTGTGTCTGAGACTGAAATGTTTGCTTGTTCTGACTGGAAGATAAGCTGAAAGAATTTGGAATAGCAGAGGTATAAAAATCATAGTGCTAAACCAAATCAATCTGTGTACTGCCTGATGATTAAAACCTGTTATTCATTATGAGTCAGATATTAGGCTGTGTTTCTGCACTCCATTTTTGTATGATCAAGTGCTGGAAATACAAGAGAATGTCAACTGAGGGGCAGAGAGAGAACAGGTAGAAAAAGAAACACGTAAATGTGTTTATAGCATATTCTCTTGTTTTGTAGGTGGCATGAACTTACATTCATCACTTAAACTTTTAGAGCTCTATTGATCAAGAAGCTGAATGACCTTAGCTGCAGGGTCTGGACAACGCTGCACTCTGTTACCCTCTGTACTATCTGGAACAACTTCCCTGACATACTGGAATTCCCTTGGTATATGCTCTGATAACTGAAAGCACTGTGTGGCTCAGTTCTTTCAGAAGCACTGAAGAAATAAGGAATAAGTAAATAAGGGACTGAGCTCCATTTTTATCTGGCATAGCATAAGCAAGGACCATTGCCTGCTTGAATGTGCTCAAGGAACCTCTGAGTGAAGTTCTGTGGCAGGGGTCAGCAACCCTCGCACGTGTTATTCAGAGGATACTACTCAGGATGCTGCTTGAATGGGCCATTCTGGCCTTTAATGGGATTACAGGTGCCAGTAGATTAGTAAAACAAGCTTTCTCTACCTGTCTTGCCCAGATCTGATCCAGTAGGTACACTGAAATGTAAATTCACACCAAAGCCAACGGGAGGAAGGGGCACCTATCTTTTATCAAATAGGTTAGTGTTTAAAGCACATATCAGAATGTGGGAAACCTCAAGTTAGATCCCTCTTGTTGAAACTAAGCTCATACATTCAATCTACCAGGTACTTCCCATAACCATGAGGATATAGAAGAGTGGCCCCCAAGCTGCAGATCATGGTCAACCTTTTGGCCACAAGACCATCTGATATTACTCTTGACCTCAGGAAATTAAAAAGCTTAAATATGTTATATAAGCTTAATAGTAAATTGAAGAGGTCCCTTATGCTTTTAATCATGTTTTTAAATGTCTGAAGGCCCCTTAATTGTAATGAGAAGAGACACATTTAAGTTTTGCAGGAGTTGGCTCAGATATTTATAAGGGTTTTGATCTTCAGGGGGTCTGATGAGGGAAAACTGAAATATTTCAAGTTGCTGAATGCAGCTTGGGATGATTTTATACTGCTTCTGCCTACACAGGTTTCTTTTTATTCAGCAGATCTTCCCTCAGTTCCTGTTTGCACTAACTGAGCCTTCAGGCCTTGATATTTATTTCTTCCCTGGAGTCCAGCACAGCTAATATGACAGTAATGGGAGGGAAGAAGAACATTGCAGCCCCTTAAATCCACATGCTCACCGGTACATATTTCTAATGAAGACTCTTCCTTTTGTGTTTTCTGCCAGATGGTAAAAAATCTGTCCTGATCCTAGGCCTGCAACCAGAAAAAATTTCCAGGAAAGAAAAATGCAATTTGCCAGTCAGTTGTTTTTCCTCTGAGATATTCTTTCTGTGCTGGTTTGGAGGAGTAATCAAATGAAAGTAGGCTACTCTTATCTGAAATGGATTTAAGTAGGGCAACATCTGCACCTTTACTTTTAACTCAAACTCACAAAAAAGTAAGGATTCTGAAATCTCATGCAAAGTTTGCCTCATGCTTTACATTATGCAGTGCACATTTCAGTGCTAGGTTAAACCGTAACTCTTAACAAGGAAAGCAATTCTGGAGTGTTTGCTACTTTAAGATCAGGTGACAACAAATTTCCAAAATTTGGGGCGTATGATTTGTTCTGTGTTCAGGTAAGCACTGAGATGCTAAAGTGAGTGTTTTGGCTTTGTAAAATAACTGGTAGTATCATAGGCACAGCCTTTTTCTACACGAGGTACAAGAAGTCTTGCTTTTAATTGGACACCATTAGTTATTTAGGCATTTCCATTTTTTTCCAATGCTGTTCCCAAACGTTGGATGCAAATGGGATGCATACAGAAGGAAACTTGGGGGTCTAGCTCATCATACTTTTTGAGGCTCAGAAATAGCTTGTTTAAAGGGGTGGATGAAAGTGCAGGACTTATGAAGTGTGAATCAGACTATAATTAAAATACCTCCCTTGTTTATGTTTTCCTCTGAAGTGAGGAAATCAAACATGAACAACAAATCACAACGCAAGGAGGACATACACTTAATTAACACATAGTCAAATCAAGGTGTAAGGGCACAAGATACCAGAAGGCAATGGGAGGAAAAATAAAGCTGTGCCCTTATCATCTCCCTCCTATACAGTGAAGCACTGAATACAGATGGGTCGCATTTCTGGATTCAAACTTTCTTGTGAAGCTAGAATGCAGATCTGACTTTTGTAGCTGCTGCTTATAATCATCTGACTTCCAGTTCCTGACCTGGAAAACCTAGATCTGAAATTTTGCAGCTCAGGCTCATTTCTGAAGGACAACAGAAATTGTCCTTCTGAATCTCTCCATCAGTTACATCTTCTTTGTTCTATAGTCTCTGTTCTTTTATGCTTGACATCTGGCGAGGAAATTGGTATACCTCTCTCTGATGGAAAGATTCCCTATGATAACTATTGTATTAGAAATGAGTCTGTTTGAAGCCAACTCTTTGTTGTCATGATGAGTGTTTTTACCTCCACTGAGGAATTAGAAGGGACACTAAGACTAAAGATTGAAGCTTGGCACTTAGGTATCTGCCAGGCATTGTAATTGCAGTTTTCCTGTGCTGCCAAGTCAGTGACCTGAAAGCAAACTACCTTTTTGAGAGATGAAAGGTGATTACTTCTGTTCACTAGTCTTACCTCTCTGTTAAGCCATAGCTGCCAGTTGAGTTGTTTGGGAGTGAAGCATATTGTCAGGCTAATTATCTCCAATTCCTGTTATATCTTTGCACAGCTCAATAATCCACTGTATCATTTCACCATGAAACCTTAAGAGTCTTCCAGTTAGGTCTGTAACACTTAAAGCAATTATATAAATAATGTAGCTGCCTTGTATTATTTCATATTTTGGAAGCATTGGAAAGAAGTAACTGGATTTTGACCCCGAATGAAAGTGGAAAAAACATTCCAAGCTTTTGTTTAGTGAAAATATTCAATATTTCTCCAGCAGTGTGTTCCTATAATATCAGTCATAGTCTGACCTGGTTTGCCTTTCTGGATGAAACCCAGTCTGTTGCAAATGGACTCAACTTGAGGGTCATGTCCTTGAGAGCTTTTCCCATTCCTGGGTCTGGGTAGTGACCAATGACTGTTCTTTGGCCTGGATCCCTTAGTCACACTGTCTAAATGTCAATCCACTTTTGTGATAGTGGGACCTTGAAATCTGGTGCCTTAGAGATCCAAAACAGTGCCCCAGCCTTCTCAGACCCTCAGCTGATTATATACTTGCATCAAGTGCTTGTTGTGGGATTTCTGAAATTCTGAATGAACCCCCTTCAAGTGCAACACAGTTGGCAAACAAGAAGTGTGGACGTAAAAAACATAAGAAGTGCTATACTAGGTTATACCAATGGTCCATCCTGTTCAGTAGGGCTGTGCAAAGCTTTGGTTGCTGATTTGATTTGGAGGAGATTTCGCCTGATTTGGCAGTCGAATTTGAATTGAATCAGGAGACTCATTAATCTTTCTGAATCAAATCAGAAGCCTCCAATTTGATTCAGAGAAATTCAACGCTTTGGCCATAGACACAGCTTTATATGTTTTTTCTACATACTTCAAGGTAGCAGGCATGGCTTGTGAATGCTGTGATGGTGGGGTGGATGGAGCATCCCACAGGAGCACGGGGGGAGGGGTTCTCCACACGCTTGGCGGTAGACCCAGAAGTGGACCAGAAGTACTTCTGGTCCACTTTTGGGTCTGTCGTGGAGCATGTGGGAGATCCCCCCCTCCCCACCCCCACTCCCTAGCTCGGCAACTGGTGCCTCCTAGGTCTGGGGAAGCACCTGGGGTCCCCCCACGGCTGATCGTCAAGCCAAGGGGGCATGGGAGGGGGGTCCCCCATGCACTCAAAGGCGGGCCCAGAAGTGGACCGGAAGTAGTTCTGGTCCCCTTCTGGCTCTGCCACTGAGCACTCAAGGGCCCCCCCTGTGCTCCTGCGGGATGCTCCATTTGCCCCACCATCTCAGTGTTCACAAGCTGTGCCTGGTACCTTGAAGTATGTAGAAAATACATATAAAGCTCTGTCTATGGCTGAATTGATCATTCTCTGAATCAGAATCGAATCTTTAGAATCACTGTCCCCTGAATTGGGCCAAATTCAAATCCGAGTCAAATACAGCCTGCTTTGCACACCTCTACTGTCCAGTATCCTGTCTCTGACAGTAGCAGGAGTGGATGCTTTAGTGGGAGAACACTGAACAGGGTATAGTTACCTGTCCTGGCATCTACCTTCATTGATTTAGAGATGTCAGAGGTTATATCCATGACTGTTCTGTTTAAGACATATTAATTGATCTACCTAGTTTCTTTTTGAAACTGGGTATACTATATGCTACTACAACTTCCTGTTGTAATGAGCTGCACAAGTCAACTGCAGCTATGTAAAAAGTACTTTCACTTATTAATTTTAAACATGTCTCTTACTAATTTCACTGGGTGCTCTCTAATTCTAATATTCTGGGACTTCATGAATAATAGTACCCTACTCACTTGGTCCACATTCTTCATGATTTTATAGACCTTTATCATAGTTCCCCTTAGCTTTCTCTTTTCCAAACTAGAGAGTTTGGAAACTAAAGAGTCCTAGCCTTTTTAGTTTCTCCTGGTATGGTAGCCTCTCCATACCTCTGAACATCTTGTCTACCCTTTTCTATATATTTTCTATTTCTACTACAGTCTTTTTGAGGTATGGAGACCAGAAATGAACTTAAATTATTCAAGATATGGGCTCAACATAGATTTCCATAGTGGCATAATTATATTTTCAATTCCATTCTTAAGTATGCCAAACATTTTATTAGCTTATTGCTGAAGTTTTTAGAGAACTATCTACAGTGACTACAAGCTCTCTTTCCTGAGTCACAACAGCTAGTGCAGAACCTAGCATTGTATGTGTATAATTGAAGTTATTTTTCCCCATATACATTACCTTACATTTCTTGACTTTGAAGTTCATCTACTATTTTTTTTGCCAGTCACTTAGCTTGGTAGGGTCTTCCTCCAGCTCCTTTCTGTAGCCTTTCTAGCTACCCTGAATAATTTAGTATTATCTGCAAACTGGGAGATTTCACTGTGCACTATCAGCGGTGGAAGGGGTAGGGGGAGCTAACAGGGATTAACCTCCAAATGTTGGGCAGTGGTAGGGCCACAAGGAAGCCTGGCCATAGGCTTCTGGCAGCTGCAGCAGGGGTAGGGAGGGGCGCACAGCAGTAGTGAGGGAGGGAGTGGGGCTGGGGCAGCCTGGGGCTAAGGAAGGGGTAGGCACAGGGCATGATACAGCCAGGGCATGGGACTGAGCCATAAGTGGCTCATCTGAGAGGCATGGCTTCTGCTGCCCCCAAGGGAGCCATGGGGGGCGTGTGCCCCCAGATCTGGGTGAAGCGGGGAAGGGCAGGCTGCCACTGTGGACTGGGGCTCTTCCTGGTGAGCGGCTGTGGCGCTGGGAGGGGCTATGGTAGGGGGGCTTCAGACACCCCAAAATTAGTCATATCCCCCCCAAACTGCCATCCCAGAATGACTGCTGCCAGCAGCCTGCCTTGCCCCATGCAGATCCAGGGGCATGCACCCCCTGTGCCCTCCTAGGGTGAGTGCACTGGTAGGAGCTGCCCCCCAGATGATCCGTGGCTCCATCTCACACCCCACCCCACCCCACCCTACCCAACCTGGGCAGTGCCTGCCCCAGCCTCTGCCTCACTCCCTCCCCCCGGTGGAGCTTTCCCCTTCCCCTGCAGACTCACCTGCTGGAAGGGTACAGGTGTGCGTGCATGCATGTGTGAGCTCTGCCACCCCCCAGATATTTTTTCTTTCTCTGCCTATGCTGTGCACCCTCATTTCTAAGTCATTGATGAAAATCTTGAACAAAACTGGGCCCAGCACAGATCTCTGTGGGATTTCACTTTTGACCTTCCTCTATCCCAAAGAGTGGCCACTTAGCTCAACCTTTTGCTTCCTATCTTTTGACCTCCTTTCATTCCATGAAAGAACTTTCCCTCCAATCCTGTGGCAACTCAGTTTTTTTAAGCTTTTGGTGAATGTATCAGGTTGTTACTCCTTTAGCCAGGCCCAGAAGCCAGCCTTCCCCATTTTCCTACCTCAAACTAAACAAAATAACAAAACATCAACAAGCTCCCTCGCTCTCCTAGTTAGGGCAAGGGCTTCACCACAGTGCTTTAGTGTTGCCTTTCTCCTCAGCTTCCCTCCCTCTCCAACATTATTTCTGGGAGCTTTTAATTTCCTCCTGGGCCAGCCAATCATCCTTATTAGCTTCCCCAGAGCTCCTCAGCAAGCAGGCTATTACCCTCTAATCTTCTGTAGCTTGGCTCCGGCCCCTGAGTCATGCACCATTTTACAGTGAGGCACTTGTGTTGAAAGCTTTTTGAAAATCTCTATATATTATGACAACTGGATCCCCCTCGTCCACGCATTTGTTAACATCTTAAAAAACTCCAACATTTTGGCAAGGCAGGATTTCCCTTTACAAAAAAACATGTTGACTCTTTTCCAGGACATGGGGGAAGAAGCATTTGTCCATGGGACTGCTGATTTCATTCTTTATTATAGATTCTATCTAGTTGTCAAGGATAAAAATGGTCTATAGTTTTCTACTAGTCTGTAATAGCCCAGGTCATCTCTGGAGCTTCTATTAAGATGGTTCAGTCCTCTGGCACTGAGGCCACTTGTAATGGTATGTGATGTACAGCTGGCAACATTCTGCAATTTCACATTTGAGTTCCTTCAGAACTCTCTGGTAAATGCTATCCAGTCCTGGTGACTCACTAGTATTTAGTTATAATTTTTCCCCTAAAAGATGCAATGGACTATGGCTTTATTGTGATATTTCTGGGTTAACAGTGTTAATGTTTTTATAATATTGTATGACTCAGTTTATCCCCCTAGCCTGTGCACAGAGAAAGAGGCATTGAATGCCAGGGATGGCTGTGTACAGGATGAGACAAATATGCACCTTTAGCAGCAGAAAAATCTGAATGGCTTTGTTGATATATTAAAAAGCAAGGATTTATTGATGATATCTGTTATTGAACCAGATGTATATTTGCAATAAGGTCAGTGAATGCAAAGCATTCTTTTTCAGGTCTGAGGAGGAATGCAAGCACAGAGAATTTTAAGAAGAGTGGGTAGAGTGCTGAAATTGGAGGTGGGAGAGATTTCAAAAGCTTGCATTTGAAAATTTTTCTAACTTTATCCCAAGTATAGAATTAGTCCAATAAAATATATTACCACCAAAAATCTTGCCTCTCGCATAATTCCTAGAGCATCATGGCTGCAACATCCCTGTAACACTACCTTGACAGGTGAGACCCCCAAAACCAGGATGTGTTGAGAGGAGATAAGCATGACAATGAGAGAACAGGATGGAAAAAGCATTCTGGTAAGTCTGGGACCAGAAAAGTCTAGGGACTGAAAGAAGGAAAGAAACTTTGGAGAGCTGGAGATACTCTAAAGGGAACAGCTGGTATCTTTGTGGGTGCCCAGGACTGTGCTGGCTAGTTTGGGAACAATGGACTACTGAATGCCTTCATAGGAGGCAGAGATCCTCTGGCTGACTGGCTTTTGCCTCAATAAATGCCTTTACTGAAGAGACTGTCTGCTGTGCTGCTTGGAGCTTTGGGTTGCATTGGGTCACCACAAGAGAAAGTGAAGTCTGTTTCTCAGAAGCAGAATTGGATGCTAGCTCCTTGAGTCAAGACCACAGAGTACAAGGGAAGGTGAGGGAGTGTGAGGCCATGATTTCATAGTGGAAAGGAGCAAGGACCCCCTTTGCTCTAGAAGCTAAGCATGGGCTGACTTCGAGGGGTATACTCAGAGACCAGACAAGGGTCCAGCAATTCCAAGCAAGCACCACCTTGAAGATGCTCTGTGATGCCATCCAGTCTCGGTGACTTACTCATATTTAATTTATCATTTCCTAAAACTTCTGTTGTCACTTCAGTGTTATCCAACTCTTTAGACCAATTACTAGGAAGGGTTTATTTGCTGTTGGGATTGTCTCAAGATCTTCTGCATTAAAAAATGATGGAAATAATTCATTTAGCTCCTCTGTTATGGCCTTATCATCCCTATGTGCACAGTTTACATCTTGGACCTCTAATGGTCTCAGTGATTTTCTCACTGGCTTCCTGCTTCTCATGTATTTAATAAAGTTTTTAGTATTAACTTTAGCATTCTTTGCAATATGTACCTCAAATTATTTTTTGGCATGGCTTATTTCATTTTTGCATTTGACCTTCCAGAGTTTGTGTGCTTTCCTATTTGTCTATCAAAGAAATTCTCAACCATCATCATTTGGATATTAATTCAGTAGCTCTGACCTTTGATCTCTTGCACTTGAGCTGTTATATTTTGTATTAGTGGTTAAATATTAATTTGTACAAATAAATACTGTATAAATCCATTTGGGAATCTTCACATTGCAACAGAAAATATTATTTCCAGGAATAAAGGTACAAATTTAAATAGTGCAGAATTGTTCATTCAAATGCACACGTGCTTATACATTTATAGTTTCAGAGTTTCATAGTTATTAGGGTTAGAAGGGACCTATTAGATCATCGAGTCCGACCCCCTGTCCTGGGCAGGAAACAGCGCTGGGGTCAGATCACCCCAGCCAGGTGTCTGTCCCTCCTTTTGAATATTTCCAAAAAAGGGGACAACACCATCTTCCTTGGAAGCCTATTCCATATTTTGGTGATCCTCACTGTAAAGAACTTTTTCCTGATGTCCAGCCTGAATTTTCTCTCTTTTAACTTGTGTCCATTGTTTCTAGTTACCCTGACTGTCGCCGTGGTAAACATCAAATTCCCCACTTCCTGCTGCCCCCCCCGAACTATTCAGTTAGTTCATATAATTGATATCCAGCCTTTTAAATGCATACGCTTGATTTATCTTATTAAATGTTTCTGTAATGGCATGTAAGAAATCTGCTTTATTTATTTCACTCTTCTTAAAAAGCACAGCCTGCTGTCTTGGTACAAGTGTATTTGAGATTTATTTGTTGATTGGGGGGGGGCGGGGTTACAACTGGTGAGATGAAGGATTCTATACCCATAGAACTGAGGAGGAAATAATTAGAGTTAGCTGATGTGCAGTAGTAACCAAGTTCACCAAAAAATGATATTGAAAGAATTGGTGATATCTTGCAATTTCAGGACACACGTGTATGAGATAAGACTGTTCTAAACTGAAACTTTCAACCTTAGAGATATTGGGATGTAGTGATCCAGTAACATTCCAATAATAAAAGCTGAGCTGCTACATTTTAGGTTAATATACAGATGTAAAAATTATGTTCTAATTTATGTCTATGCCTTATTTGGTGTAAATAGCAAGATGTTAGTGGAACTACATCAACTTTTCCAGTCTGGTCTGTAAATATTTGTTTCTGAAGCCAAATTTAGCAATTACTGTGTGTGTCTACATGTGCCCCTATGGTGCCGTTGTTACTGCGCCATCATTTAGTACTTCCAAAAAGAGTTCTAAGCTAAGTGACAGTGTAGAAACAACTCATACTGTGCTGTGCCAGCAGCGCACCGTTATTTTTAGTCACTACGTCACTGCAGCAACCTGCTATACCGAGGCAACGTGTTGCTATGGTGATGTAGCGGTGACATCATGGTTTTTGCCCATGGACGCTACGTTGCCATAATGCATTGCACCAGTGACTTAGCACCACATATAGATCTGTCCACTGTCCATTGTCCACAAAAATTCTACTTTCATGATAGAAAAACAATTAAGTGAAAACTGTAATAAAGATAGTTGAAAGGTAGTTCTGGGTGATAGAGGATACTTGTGAAAGTTAAGCAGATCTCTTTGTCCATTTCAAAAAGTCCACTTAGCTAAACCAAATTGTTGAGTGATGCTTATCATCATCAGAATTATGATAAAACCCATATTGATTTTTCTCTAGCTTACTTGAATTGCTTGAACAAATGGCAAAGGGACCACTGAAGCTTTGATAGGGACTGTTGGAGGCAAAATTAGAAAAATGAAAAATAAATTTGAAATTCGCCCTATGGTATCACAAAAGTTTTCCATGATATCAACTGATATTAGATTGAGACCCCCCGCCTAAAACAGTGAAGAGCTTTACTCAGTGAAGAATAAGTCATAAAAAAGCATATCATGAACTATACCACTTCTACACCCCACTGGTTTCAAAGTCTACTTTTGGTATGTTGCTGCCGCAGGAAAGGAAAAACAAATGGCATATTTTCATTGATAATGCACTTTGTTTTTATTGCTCATATTCTTTTTAACATGCTGGATCATAGGCAGACTGGTCTGGGGCCACTTGGAGATCAGGGTTCTGACTAGGGTCAGGAGGAGGGAGCAGAATCATGTGTGTGCTTACTGCACAGTAAATTCCCTTAATGCAGGTAGCAAATTGAAGTGCGATTAGTTAATGTGCAGTAGCGCACACATAGACATGACCCAGAAATAAGTTTGCTGCCAGGTCTGCCCAGCCACTAGGAACTGGCCTGAGGCCAGCCCCAGGGCTAGTGCCTGGGAGCCTTTCCTGCTCCAGGGCTGGGCTCACTATAAAAGCCAGTAGCCATTTTATGCCCTAGGGCACATAACAAAGGAGCCTGAGGACACTGCAGGCCCAGTGTGTCTCCCTGGGCAGGCCAAGGCCCTGCTGTGCCTGCCTCCCATCACCCCAGTGGTGTTGCTTAGCCTGTAGCTACTGGCTGGTGAGCCTTTTGCTGCTGGATGGGGGTTTTTGCTGGTGGCTGCTCAGCCTCTGGCTGCTGAGCTTGTGACTGCTGGCTGCAGCTTGCTGCAGCCCCAGGTCAGGCCTACCAGCCCTCAGGGCCATCTGCAGCCAGGTCAGTGCAGCAAGGCCAGCACCACCTCCCTGTTGCATACCCCCAGAAGCCTGCCCTGTAACTGCAGGTGCTGTGGGCCATAGTGTTAGCTAATTGGCTCCCAGCCCCATGCTGTGCCCCTGAGTTGGGCTCTGTTGGCAGCTGCCCAGGGCCAGCAACAGTGAGATAGCTGTGTGGGGGCCCAGAAAGCTGGTATGGAACCTACCATGTCCTCCTCATTCTCCCCATCCAGGCCTGCCCCTCCCATATGCACATACTTGTGCCATCCACCTGAGGTCCCAACCCCGCAGGAGGAGGTTGGTGACCTTGTGATGCTCTGGGGTGATGCAGAGGCAGTTTGATCAGCACAGACATGTGAACGCACACATTTACGGGGCCCTGGCAGGATGCAGGAGTGCGGGCACTACCAGTTGGTACATCAGAGCCACATCGAGTTCAAAGCTTTGTGGGAACAGTGGGAGGCCATGACCGATCACAATTGTGGTGCTGAGCTGCCAGCCCCTGCCTCAGGTCTGCTGCCACTTGTTTGGGCCTGGCCTCATCATTAGCCCTGGGTCCATGCTGGTGTGAAGCTGGGGGTGCCTGGAGTGGACTCATCAGCTGGAAGGGGAGCCACCTGAATTACAGGAGCACCAGCCACCATTGCCCCTGGGGGAGCCCCCCACCTGCTGCAGTTGCTGTGGCTTCTGGATCCACAGGGGAGTGATGACAGGCTGGGGTGCTGGCCACCTGCCCCCAGGCTCAGCCTCCTAGGCACCCCTACCCCATGCCCCACCCCCCTGGGACACAAAAACACAGATTCCTGTAAATCATTTTGAAACTAGAAAGAGGGTTTTTTATTGTTGGTGGGTGGGGAGGGTGATGGAGGAGCTCTGTTTGTTGGGGATGGAGGATAGAGAGTGCATGGGTGCATGCCAGTGTCCTGGTGCTCCAGGTAGGGCTGGAGCTGGTGGAGTAGGTCTGGTCAGGTGGCCCAGGTCATCTGAAAGGCATTGAACCACTACACATCATCCCAGTTGTGCTGCACCAGGTGCTGCCACCAGGGCTGGCTGGTGTGGTGGGCCCAGAGGCAGCAGGGCTAGAGGCCCAGGAAGATAATGGCCTCCTGGAGCCCCTCATTGGGGCTGCAGGCAGCAGCAACTGTGCAGTGGCAGGGGTCCTGGGAGGGCACTTGGCAGGCAGGCATGTGGTCACGGCATATGGGGGAGCTGGGTAAGGCAAGCTGGCTGCGGGCCAACTGTCAGGCATTGTGACAGGCCAGCAGGGTGACCAAGGCAGCCAGCAGGATTAAGGGCCCCTGTTCCTTGCTACCAGGGCTGGGGGCTGGTGTGTTTCAAATACAGTGTGTTGAAATGCAGCTATCATGCAGGGATGCAAAGGGGGCACAAACACACCTGCCATGTGTAGCTTCTCCACATGCCACACTGCTCCTCTGTGCACAGGAACTTGCTGCCTAGAAAGCACAGAGGGGGCTGGGTTTTAAAGATGGCTGCCAAGTGCTGGCAGTTGGGGCTGGCTTCTAAAATGGCTGTCAGGTGCTGGCAGCTGGGGATGGAGCCTAGAGCTTCCCACGATGGTCACAGAAGCGCATGGCAAAGATGGAGGGATCTGGCAGCAAATTTTCTGCCAGGTCCCTGCATCTGTAAATACCTAGCCACAATCTCTTACTGCACAGTATCTTACTGCACAGTAAATCTAATTATGCCTAAATGCATGTATAGATGCATCCACTGTTAGTTATATTATTTTCCATATTAAAGGAAACAGTGGCCATCACAATAGTAGGCCATAAAAAAGCTTACTTTAGATTAAGTTTCAGAACTGTTAAAAAAATTGGTCAGTCTTTCCTCATTAATAGGCATAAGGTACATTAGTGCTGAAAAATGTTGCAAGTCCTCTTAGGAGCCTACATGGCTCATTAAATTCTCATAAGTCATTTTATCTTAAGGGGAGTGTATAAGCATATCTGGGGAGACGATGTGCTCTTAAAGGATTTGCATAGAAAGATATTTAAATAAAGTGGAATTAAAAAAAAATGTTTAGCTTCCTTGATGCTAGCCAGAAATCCCACTAGGATAACATGGGCCACGCATTCTATTGCTTTGTGAAGCTCACTCATGCCTGCAGCTGTACAGTCAGTGATGCATGCAGACGATAGACTGTCTCTCTCATTAGGAACAATTTTACATCTCTTCAGAATTAAACTCTAATTTTACTCCATTGGCTACATTTCCCCCTCCTTCTAGAAATGCCTGTGCCATTTCCTAAGCAGTTCTTAGATGGCATATTCTCAGCTGGGTACATCTTAAACAGAGTGAGTCGACTGCTGAGAGTTGAACTAATAAAACTAATGAATAGATATCTTCTGAAAAAATAATAAAAAGGAATTAAGTCCTTAAGCATTAACAAATATATTAGTTAAATGTATTGCTACAAAAAAGGGAGAAAGGTATTGTCACAGACTGGTCTGTATTAAACTGTGAATGCCATTTTTGTGAACCTCATTTTATTTGAAGCACATACTTTTGTAACCTTCATTTCTGAGTACGACTATATGCTGTATTGCAAACTTTGTCAATTAGAGCATTTGTTTTGCAGCAGGGCCTTGACACCAAGTAGACAAGCTTCTTCTGAAAAGGTATGATAAAGCCATCAAGTGTGCTTCATGTTGAATGACTGTTCCCTGATGTGACAATGTGTTTTCTAATGGTAGAGCCCTACACTGTGAATGATTCACAAGTCAGTGGTCAGGGAGAAGGAGTTTAGCAGGTGCATCTACACATTACCATACAGCAACATTGCTATCATGCCATAGTACTTCCAAAAGGAAGTACTACAGCACGGCACAGCACAGCACAGGTGGTTACTGTGCTGTGTGCACAGCGCATGGTTAAATTTTGCAACTATGTCACCATAGCAATGCCCTGAACCCAGTGGGATCTTGCGGTGGTGACAGCATGGTTTGGAGTCAGGGCAGAGCCAGAATCTGCAGCCTGAATGCTTCGGGCAGGGGTGTGCAGGCTGCAGATCTCAGCTCTGCCCTGGCTCCTTGCAATGGTAACAGTGTGGTCCGGAGCCAGGACAGAGCCATAATCTGCTGCCTACTCTCCCCTGCCTGGAGCATGCAGGCTGCAGATAGCAGCTCTGCCCTGACTCCAGGCCATGCTGCCAATGCTGCAAGATCCCAGCGGCTCTAGAGCAGCTCCCCGCCCTTCCATGTGCCCTGCCAGTGCTGCTGGGGCCAGTCTCCATGAAAACCCCAGCCTTGTGATATCACAGGGCAGCTGCTGCTGGGGTTTCCATGAAAACTGGCCCCAGCCATGCAGGCAGGGGCTGCTGGGAAATGGAGATCCAGCCCATGGGCTGGACTTTGCCCACCACTGTTCTAGGAAAATGTGGATGTCTTGCTTGCTCATGTCCTTGGCATTGCAGAGGGCTTAGGGATTGATGGCACCTTGGCCTTTCCTGTTTTCCACCTGTGACCAGTTTAATCTCCTGAGAAGTGGACTGCTTTCACTTAACTGAAATTACTGAACTCAGTGCAGAGGTGTCTGTGTGCAATTTAGCACCTGTGATCTACAGGAGGTCAGACTAGGTGATTTAAGAGTCTCCTCAGGCCTCAAGCTTTATAGAATTATTAACTAGAGTATACAAAAGTTGGTGCTGCTGTATATATCAGAGAGAGCTAATTAATACCTTTCCAGAATTTCTAAAGATTCTTTGTTTTATTGCTGTTATTTTCTCCTGCAATAAATTTATATTTAAGTCCCTGCAGTTGGTTACACAGACTCTATTTTCCACAATAAATTCATCATACTGATTTATACAATGCCACTTCCAACTCTGCTCATGAAAATAGTTTTTAAATTGTTGTTAAATAAAATTCATGGATATTATTCACTTAATGCACAAAGATCATTGTGCTGGGCCTCTGAGGTTCCATTGGCTGCTTAAAGGCAGTTTTATTTTTTAAAGACTACAGTGGTGAATTTAAATAGAGGGTTTTTTTGTTTCTTTACTACTTATTGATGGCTCTGTTCAGTAAAAAATTGACTCAAGTCATGTCTGCAAAGGCTCTCAAGCCATCTGCAGGGTAACAGCTCAGTACTGATTCAGTATCCAAAATGTATCCTTAATGACCAACAAGAATGCTATTGTATGAAGGAATGAGTTGGAATCATATTGTTTGAAAAAACCCTACCAAATTGTAGTACAGCTATGGCTCTCGCACAGCGGTTGCTGTCTCTGCTACAGCTGGTAACAGGAAGTTCCACCCCCAAAAGAACACTGTGTTTCAATCCCTTTTACCAGGTTCTCAACCCAGCTGGTGGGGGGGTAGAAGACTAATACAATATGTCAATTCTTCTGCTCCACAGC
The DNA here is from genome assembly GCF_000455745.1 of Alligator sinensis. NCBI lineage: Eukaryota > Metazoa > Chordata > Crocodylia > Alligatoridae > Alligator > Alligator sinensis. The sequence continues at coordinate 1,262,623 of NW_005842062.1, read as the reverse complement.
CATGTTCAGGCTGATCCTATGAATCTTTCTCTCCCTAGAACTCAAATACAGTGTGTTGAAAATAGGCAATAGAAGGCGGCTCATGGAAAGCAAAATCCCTTTCAGGGAGGGTAGTGTTTCCCAGACTTTTGAACGCTGAGTCTCCCTCTGATAAATGACATTAAAGAGAGTCCACTGGTCCCTGCCCAATCATACCATATGTGAAATGCCTATACATCCTTATTTATACATCTTTCGCACTTCCCTCTTGTTCCATCAAGTCCTTTGTGTCTCATGCAAACACTGGTAAAAATCTCACAAAAAGGTGTTTTGTCATCTTCCTTACCTGATTTGACCTGTAGTGAAATAACTAGCCAGGTTTCCAAAGCTGGCATCTGAATGTGCAATAACTTTTGAAAAGAATGGGACCAATTATACTTTCAAGCTTTCTGCATTTGTAACATGTGCTTCATGTTTTAAAGATATAGTCCATGACTATAGCAGCTAAATATGTGATTTTTTTCCTTCTAAAAGGTGTGATTCTATAGGAAATAGGGAGATATATGCTCTCTCTACCTCCGACTCATTTAAGTCAGGGATGTCAAATTTGTTTGGGCAGCTGGGCTGGGTCCAGATTGTAGGATGCTATAATCAAATATTTAAAATAACTATTTTTTTTTTCATCCTGCCAAACTGAAACAAGAATCCATTCAGGTTTTTTTTTCCTGTTTCTTTTTTCTTTTTTTTTGACAATAAATTTGGCAGAAATATCCATGGATGGATATCTACTATTTGGCAACAGTTCAGCTTACAGGCCTATAGCTTAGTATGGGAAGTTCTTATAGAATCAGCTGTTTATATCAGCCTGTTTAATCTTGAATACCTCAGCTACACATTGCGACCTACAGCAGCTTCTTACAGGCTTCTCCTCTTGTAGGAAGCTCCAGGCACAGTCTCCTGAAGAGTGCTCTTATTTATGAGGAGCAGTCTATGAGTAGCATTTTCAGCTCTTAAAACTGAGAACCTGTCAATCTTGAAAAAAGAGGAAAATGAACCGTCGTTTTATATGTATATTCTCAAGACTGAAGAATGCTTTACAGCAGTTCTACTGCAAACCAGGGTCTTGTAATCCTCTCTTTTATTTTCAGTATTGTAGTGAGATATGGTTAAATAACACCTACATTTCTGGCAGCTGTTCAAAGGTTATAAAATAATGTCACAGTGGGTTTTAGCTAAGCACCGATTGCATTACGCTCAGTGGAAAAAAGGAAGATAGACCTCAAATTGCTTGTTGCAGGACTGAGTTCTCAAAATAAAAAAGTCTGAACCTAGGTCACAGAAAGTCAGTGTTGAGCTTGTTACCATTGAAGAGGTAAGAACCGTGCTAAGTTTACAGCATGGGGATTTATTGAAACAATTCCCATTAACATGAACAAGACTTTTCTTTTCGACAGCTGAATCCCAGTAGCAAGGATATATATATGTTTTTAAATGATCGGGCCTATGCCAGGGCTGGGCACAATGGGGGATTTGGCCAGTGGCCAGACTCCACTTCCCAGCAGCCCCTGCCCATGTGGCTCCCCAGCTGATCTCCATGAAGACTCCAGGAGTGGTAGGGCTGTGATAGTGTGGGGTCTCAGAACTGACTATAGAGACCAGCTGGGAGTAGCACGACAAGGCATACAGGTAGGCGGGGAGCTATTCTGGGGCCATAGCCAGGATCTTGGGGAGGTGACAGCACAGGGCATGAGCTAGAGTACAGCTGCGATCTGCCTCCTGCACATCCCTGCCCACAGAACCTGTACTCGTAGCATGGGTGTGCAGGCAGTAGATTGTGGCTGAGTCCTGGCCCCAACCCTCCCAAGATCCAAGGGTCTCCCCAACCCCACCTGCCCATCTTGCTCCTGGCTGTGGTCCCATCCTAGCCACTCAGCCATGCACCCTGCCTGCCCAGGTCTCTATCCTGGTGGTGGGTGTGGGGCAAATGGGCTGGCATATTCAGGCAGTGGGGCTGGCAGTGGCAGCCAGGAAGCTGGGAAAACTTATGCAAACACTCAGTTTCCATTAGAAATTAATGTTACACATTTAATTTGGCTGAGACCTACAGGTTTTGAATCACCCCTGTGCCACGAAGGAGAGGGTTGCAAAATGTACCATTCCATGAAGAACTAAGATTATAATTTTCAAAAGCAACAATTATTTGTAGCTGAAGTCTGAAAATTTAGAAGATTCCTAAGGTTCCGAAGTCTCTAGGATGCTTCAAAATGTTACTCTAGGGAACTGCTGACATAACACTACTCCTAACCATAAATGGTAAGTTCTAAAAACACACTGATGTCTCTTTTTCTTCCTGATATCAAGTTTTTTCTTACATTTTGTTTTATAAGCACATATTTTGTCCTATTGAAGTTTTGTAAAAGTAATTTAGGGCCCAGCTGCACATAGAATCATAGAATCATAGACAATTAGGGTTCAAAGGGATATCAGGAGGTCATCCCTGCTCAAAGCAGGACCATCCCCAAATATATCATCCTCAAATATCATCAGTCAAGGCTGTCTAGTCAGGTCTTGAAAACCTATAAGGATGGAGATTCCACAACCTTGGTAGTCTGTTTCAGTGATTTACTACCCTCCTAGTGAGAAAGTTTTTCCTGATATCTAACCTAAACTTCCCTTGCTGCAACTTAAGACAGTTGCTTCTTGCTCTGTCATCTGCCACCACTGAGAACAGTCTAGCTCCATTGTCTTTGGAGCCCCCCTTCACGTAGTTGAAAGCTGTTATTAGCCTTCCTCAGTCATCTCGTCTCCAGAATAAATAAGCCCAGTTCCCTCAGCTTTTCCTCACAACTCTTATGCCCCAGCCCCTGACCCATTTTTGCTGCCCTCCACTGGACTCTCCAACTTATCCACACCTTTTCTATAGTGGGTGGTCCAAAACTGGACACAGTACTCTATATGTGGCCTCACTAGTGCTGAATAGAGGCAAACAATCACTTCCCTCCATCTTCTGGAAACGCTTCTACTAATGCAGCCCAGTATGCCATTAGCCTTCTTGGAAACAAGGGCACACTGTTGACTCATATTCAGCTTATTGTCCACTGTAACTCCTAGGTCTTTTTCTACACAGATGCTGCTTACCCATTCAGTCCCCAGCCTGTATCGGTACCTGTATCAGATTGTTCTGTCCTAAGGGTAGTACTTTGTACTTGTCCTTGTTGAATCTCATGAGATTTCTTTTGGTCCAATCCTCCAATTTGTCAAGTTATCTCTGAACCTTAGACCTACCTGCCAGCATATCTAGTAATCCCCCCCCATCTTGGTGTCATCTGCACACTTGTCTAGGGTGCACTCCATCTCATCTTCCAGATCACTGATGAAGATATTGAATAAAACTGGCCCCAGGACCAACCCCTGGTGCACTCCACTTGAAACGAGCTATCAACTAGACATTGAGCAATTCATTACTATCCCTTGAGCCTGATGATCTAGCCAGTTTTCTATCCACCTTACAGTCTGTTCATCCAATCCATATTTCCTTAGCTTCCTCGTAAGAGTGTTGTGGGGGATTTATCAAAAACCTTGCATAAGTCAAGGAATATCATGCCCATTGCTCTCCCCACATCCATAGAGCCAGTCTTTTGGACATAGAATGCAATAAGGTTGGTCAGGAATGACTTGCCCTTGCTGAATCCACACTGACTGTTCCTAATGACCTTCTTAGACTCCAAATGCTTTGAAATGGATTCCTTGAGGTCTTGTTCCATGATTTTGTACCTGTCCAGATATTCTAAATAGTCCCTTGCCTGTTTGTTTGCCACTGTCAGTCACTCACCTTCACCCCAAACTGTGCTGCCAGGTTCCGTAGTCTGGGAGCTGACCTTGCCTGTGAAGACTGAGGTGAAAAAGGCACTGAGTGTTTCAGCCTTTTCTGCATCATCCACCTGATGAAGAGAGCGGTAGCCACCATCATTCAGTAAGGGCCCCACACTTTCCCAGTGTTTCCTCCTATTACTGATATAGTCATAAAAACCTTTTTGTTTCTCTTCCTGTCCCTTGCTAGCTGAAACTCCAGTTGTACTCTGGTCCTCCTGATTTCATTCCTGCATGCCTGAGCAGTATTCTTATACTTCTTCCTAGGAGCTTGTCCAAGTTTACACTTCTTGTATTCTTCCTTTTTATATTTTAGCTCATTGAAGAGTTCCTGGCTAAGCCAAGCTGGTTTTCTGCCATACTTGCTAGTGTTTCTGTGCATTGGGATGGTTCATTCCTGTGCCTTTACCAAGGTTTGTTTAAAGGACTCTCAGAGTGGCCTTTTAGAAGATCCTGCTGATCAGTTCTCTGAGTGAGTCAAAGTCTGCTTTTCTGGAGTCCAGGGTCATTACTCCTCTGCTCTTCTTCTTTCCTTTCTTCAACAGCCTGAATTCAATCACCTTGGGCTCACTGTTGCTCAAATTGCCATCCACTTCTACATCATCCACCAATTTTTCCATGTTCATGAGCATCAGATCAAGAAAAGCATGGCCCGTAGTTGGCCTCTCCAACACTTGCACCAGGAAGTTGTCTCCTACATGTTCACATTAAGGGTGGATAGAAACCAGCTACAGGTGTGTTATACACATGCCTCTTTTATGCATGCTTAGCCTAAAATTGCCATTTTTTAAGGAGCATTAAGAGCCCGTGTCTACACATGCATACCCTTAATGCACCTTAAAATGGCAATTTAAGGCTATGTGAGCCTTTGGAGCCACATCCTTTATGCCTGCATAAAGCAGGTATTAATTTTAGGCATGAATAGCTGTCACATTAACGCACATGTAGATGTTATAATGCGCATTAATGCAATGTGTGTCAATGAATACACACCGTGTTAATGTGCATTAGCACATCTGCACATGCACTAATGTGACTTAGCTATTCACATCTAAATTTAATGTGCCATAATGTGCATTAGCATGTCCAAGTGTAGATGTACACCTACATCAACTTAATGTGCCTTAAGCAAAGACGCTTTAAGTTTAGGTACACATAAATACACATGTAGACATGCCTATTTTCAAGCACTAACTTTATTTCTGGTTGGATCTTTCTATAGCCGGATAGTCATTTTTATCCTGTGATAATTACTTTGCATGTGTGGCTGGTCTAAATTTATTGTGCAATTAACCAGTTAATTGTGTGATAATTACTTTGCACTTGTGGCCAGTCTTACTTTAAACGTGTGGCCTGCTTTAAATTAACCAGTTAATTGCATAATATGTGTAACATGTAGCAGGGACCACATTTGCATAATTTTATTTTTTTGCATTTCTCATTACTCTAACAAACATCTTGCACATAAGAAATAGTAATGCAAAACACTAAACTAAATAGCTAGGGTGCTGATCTTGGTGCTGGAGTCCATGTTCCCATAGTTTGTACTATGAAAAGTTTCTCAGCCCAGCTGTCACTGTGATGTGCATTTATTAATGGATATGTATCATCTCTTCACAGATTCTATTCTACTTGTTCATATTTGACACATCACACATTTTACTTAGTAATGAATTCTGTATCTAGAACAGAAAATGAGGTTAGAATGAAAAGTATAGGATAAAAACAGTGACTGAAGGTTGCATTGCCTGGGGTATGCAGCATGGTAATTGTATAAAATGGATCACTTTTAGAGCTCAGAATTACTTTTTGTAATGTAGATTTTCACAGTTCATTCCATTTGTATAACAGTTGGTCTAGACTACTGAAGGCGTATACAAAATATGTCTGGAAGATATTATCTATGTATAAAAATGGAGACAGGAGACAGGACCAGCGATAACATACACACAGGAAGGATGAAAGGAAATGGTCCTGTGGGGGAAACAAGTTATTTTAATGTACAATGTAATGTACCACTATCAATCTAGACAGGGCAGCCCAGAGCTCAGCACAGGCAAATTTATGCTTTTATATATGTGAAAGTTCTTGATTCTTATATGTATTTGGAAGATAAAAATTAAAGTTCCCACTGTGAAAACACCGCTGTCCCCTGTCCTTTTCTTATTGGTGATCTCTAGGCTGTAGGCTGAGTCCTACAAGTGGACTCTGCATTTACCTTAAGTTAAACGCACACCTTTTTTCCTGCTATTTAGCTTAGTCTGCATCTACCTCTTTCTCACATGTGACTGAAGGCACTTGATAGCCAGAAGCTTGTCCAACATTTCTCCCAACTATACAGCTGGTCTGGTAAAAGATATCACAAAAACCCTTGCTTTTTATCCAGTGTGGTGACCTGGCTGGGTCCAAAGCAGACATGATAACTTCCAGTTGCCCCTGCAAATGCAAATGTGCAGCTGCTGGCAGTTTTCAGGTTTTTTTCATGGTCCTCACAAGTGGCAACTGGGGTAGTAGCCCCCACCATCCCATTAGTTAGGCCATTCCCCTGTGTTGAGTTTAGACAGTTACCTTGTCTGTGTATTAGCTATTTTGAGTACATTCTGAGGCATCTGACTCTTTCTATGAACTGTGCAGGAAGCCCGGGCACCTACTACAGGGTTCTGGTTTCTATGTTGTTGACCTTAAGCTGAAAAGGTAGAAGTTCCAGCAATTACAGTTTTGGAGCCAGTCCTTTCCTTAGTGTCATGACCCAAGGGTATGATTTTGTGTGTGCTTCGGCACTGCAGAATTATTTCCCGCCA
>NW_005842062.1:1253558-1254072 GCF_000455745.1 Alligator sinensis | reverse complement strand
CCTCCGGATTCTGCTTAACCCAATGGTGAACCAACCCGTGAGTAATCTTCTGCGTCAGTTGTCACGACTGCGTATCCTGATGGAGCCAAGAATATGTAGTGATCGGGAACGTTGACACCCAACCGAGGCTCAAGGCACAAGTCATCGTGAATACGATCTTCCATCATTGCCACAGAGAACACCAGAGGAGCGATACATGTTTGGATTTCTCCTACAGCGTTCTGGACTCAATAAGCGGCAACTTCAGATTTTAGGGGACGCAGGCCAATGGCAACTGGCCTATGAGTTAGGTTTTCATTATCTGGAAGAGCTAGATGACAGCTCCTCGATGATTTCATCCAGTTGAGTGTGCAAGAGACGATTGTCCGGAGTAGCAAACACCTGTATTATATGTTTTAGAAATGATAGTGTGGTTCAATGTGAATTTTGTAAATATTAGTGAAATAACTGTTTTAAGAGAATTCTTTTCACAGATCCGGAATTCAGAGTGCGTGGCGGAGAGAAGCCCCAAGAA
>NW_005842062.1:1220415-1253107 GCF_000455745.1 Alligator sinensis | reverse complement strand
TAGCCATATAAGAGGCTTGAGCAGTTTCCGCCCAAGTTGGAGGAGGAGAAGGAGGACTTCACATCTCGTGAAGAACTCTAAGCGTGCTGTGGAGCTTAACGAACCCAGCGAGTGCCTTAAGAAGGATATAGGGGCCTGATCAACCTCTAACCCCTCCCTGTCGCCGCCTGATCCCTCGACGTACCCTTCCCTGCGCGCTTTCCTGGAGAGTCACCTTTCAGACTCTCATCGTGGTATCCAGAGCTCTTCTTGGGTTATTTTGTCCGGTTGATTTGACAGGCTCGCGGTTCTAGAGCTCTCAGCCGGCCTTGGACCAGAGTTTGCGGTTAGAACTCTTGTCCGCTCTTCTTCTTTCCTATCTGTAACTGCAACGCAAGCAAGTTTTCCTGCCTGCACTGCGACCATCTACGGTGTAAGTAAAATAATCTTTAATCAACCTCTATGCGTCCGTGCCTAATTCTAGTCCACCGTGCCGAATACCCTGACCCACGTGCCAGGGCTGCTGGCCACAGCCTGCCGCGTGCCCCCAAAAGCCTCGGACTGCTCCCGGCCCGCACACTTAGATCTGCCACTTAGTCTGTCTGTTACACTTCACATCACAGAATGGAAGGAATCTTATTTAATTTGTGTTTTAACATAAATAGATAGCATTCATTACCTGAGAAAAGAAGATTGCTTTTTCATACACTGTACAATTAACTTGCACAATACACTGTCCTAAGATATCCATGAGTCCAAGATTTTAGCAACAATTCAATAAAGCATTGGGCATTTCCAAGAATAAAGAAAATAGTCCCTATTGCATGAAGGTGTTCAAAACGAACAAACTAAACTCCCCAAAAGAAAATTACATTAACTTTCATGCCTCAGAGCTAAGTTGGGGGTTTAGAAGTGAGGGCTAAGAAGAAAGGTGGGGGTTAGGAATAATTTTTCCCAGTGGGGAGATTATTCTACAACTACTTAGTGCAGAATATTTTCACCTTCCTTTGAAACGTGGTAACCATTGGTAGAGAAGGAAACTATTGTTATCCTTGCATTTCCAAAAGCCCTTTCAGAGTTTAGCATAGTAAATAAAGAATGTTTCTGTAAGGGCTATCTTTTTGAAATTAGAAAAGACAAGTATCCCATTAACAAAATTAAGATTAATCTCTAATTAAAAATAAAAAATACCCAAAGCTAAACATTTGTTTTTCAGGTACATTATATTTTTGGAGGGTTTAGTGGCCTGAAATACAGCCATGTAATTAATTTGTTTCTTTCTGGAAGATAGATGTGCCAATAGCAAAATACCACTATCCCCCATGGCACTTTTTTGGCAGCCTGTGTAGAAAAGCCAAGGATTAAATTGGCCTTGCAAGTGATTTGGCATGGAAATGACATATCACATGTAAATTTTAAATGCAGTCAAGGCAAGAAATAAAAAATATTGGAAAAAATAAGTGTTGGGAATAATGTGCCAGAGTTTAAACATTCTATAGTGGGACACTTACAAAAATAACAGAACAGGAAAAAAAAAAAAGGAATGCAAAAAACCAGAAAAAATATGAAATTATTTTGGGAAACAATTTTTTATTTTGACAGTCTGAGTAAGGACTTATCTACTTGGGGAAGTTTACCAGTGTAACTATCTTGGAATAATTATAATTAAGCCACTATAAATGCTTCTTTGGATATTCTTACTCTAGAATAAGTATAAAGAGCCAATGTGATTTTGTAAAATGAGATTTAGGATCTTACATCACTTAGGGTTTTTTGAAAGCTTTACCCTAAGTGATACATCCAGGGTTACACAGGGAAACTATGATAGACCCAGGAACTGAATCAGGATCTGACCCTTAGTCCAGTGTCTCGAGTTTGTCAGTTCTAGCCTGGGGCAGAACTGAGCTAAACTGAACATGCAGCTGGGGGAGTAGCTCCTGCCCAGTGGCCCCTTCTACCACCTGGGGAGCAGCACCCAGGCTGGCCCTGGACCCTACAATGGCACCAATGGCATGGGCTCACCCCCTCAGCCCCAAGTGCTATTATCTGCATTCCCCTGTGCATGGCTCAGCACAGCCTGAGACCCCCACAGTTCCCCACCCAGGCAGGGGGCGATCCAGCTGCACCTTCCCAGCTGCTGGGGCCCAAGTTTCACTTGGGACAGCTCAGGAGCAAAGGCCAGATCGGGGGTGGGGGGGGGAACGAAATGGCCCCAAGCCCAGGTGGGGACATGCACAGATGTATCATGGCAGTGGTGGTTCCATCTTGAATGTGAAGCCCACCAAGCAGGAGGGACCCAGGCTGGGGGGGAGGGGTGGGGTGAAAGGTCTTGGGTGTGTCAGCTCTAGCCCAGGGCAGAACTGACCTGATAATGAAAATGGGGGAGCAGCTCATGCCCAGCAGCTCCTTCTACCCACTGGAGAGTGGTGCCTGAGTTTGCCCCAGGCCTTACAGCAGTGCACACAGTATGAGTTTAGCCTCTCAGCCCTGAGCACTTTTCCTGCATCCCCCAAGACATCAGGCACAGAGCTGGGTCTGTACTGCTGACTCTTCCCCTACCTAAAAATGTGTTTAAACTGAAATGTTGCTTTTACTTTAATGATGTACCTAGGTGGGTAATCTAATGTAGGAGTAGTTCACCTGATACTTTAAAGTGAAAGAAATGGCAATCTGTAAAGCTTTGTTTGATATTTTATCTAGTTTTAGCAATCTGCATTTCTTTTAGATTTTTGGTGCTGCTGCTAATGATGACAATAAGTATTTTATTTTCTAACTTTCCATTCTGGTATATAAAAAAAGTGTTCATTAATCCTGGGAAACTGCCTAAAAAGGCTAGGGATGCAGGTACAGAGTGTTTACATTATACACATTCCTAATTCATGCCACTGTCCTGTTTAGCATATCCTTATATTGAGATCACTGAACAAGAAAAAAACCAGAATAACTTTGTAAACCTAACTTCGTGGGAATTAAGGATACTTTATATGTTGTCAAGGGAAGATCCCCATGTTACAGAATTAGGTTCTTTATTTCTTGGATTTCCCTGAAAAGGAGCACTCCAATACCTTAGCAGATACTGGCATGATATTATTTCGATGCATTGAATATCACCCTAACTCCCCAGACTAAGTGGGTATAGAAACAGGTGCTAGTTGATAAATGCTTTCTGTCATTTGGTTCCTTTTAGCCTCTTTATTTGTTTTGATTTAAATATAATCCAAATGATCTATTACCTAAAACTCATGTTAAGTATGAAGAATGACTACTCTGAATGAAGTAGGATCACAGAAAAGTAGGGCTAGAAGGAACCTCACAAGATCATCTAGCTCAGCTCCCTGCTCAGGGTCATCCCTGACTAAACCATCCCAGCCAATTATCTGTCTAACCTGTTCTTGAAAACTTCCAAGAATGGAGATTCCGTAATTTCTTTAGATAGCCTGTTCCAATGCTGGACCACCCTCATAATCAGAAAGTTTTTCCTAATCTCCAACCTAAATATTCCTTGATGAAATTTGGGACTATTGATCTTAGTCCTTTCCCCTACACCAGTGGATCTCAATCTTGGAGCCTCTTGTGGTAGATCTTGGAGCCCCTTGGGGTTGATCCACTCCCTGCTCAGGGTCATCCCTGACTAAACCATCCCAGCCAATTATCTGTCTAACCTGTTCTTGAAAACTTCCAAGAATGGAGATTCCGTAATTTCTTTAGATAGCCTGTTCCAATGCTGGACCACCCTCATAATCAGAAAGTTTTTCCTAATCTCCAACCTAAATATTCCTTGATGAAATTTGGGACTATTGATCTTAGTCCTTTCCCCTACACCAGTGGATCTCAATCTTGGAGCCTCTTGTGGTAGATCTTGGAGCCCCTTGGGGTTGATCCATGGCTGGGGTGGGGGGCTGAGTGCCTGCATGCATGTACATGTGCCCCAGCCCAGCAGGTCAGTCTGTGGGGAAGGGAAGGGGCGAGGGCTAGATTGAGGCCCCCTCAGTGAGGGACAGTGCTGCAGAGGCAGGAACAGGGGTAAGTTGAGTGAGACCTCAGTCGAGTGGGGCTTGCGGGGAGGTGCACCCCTAAATAACTTTTTCTCAATCTGCCCCCCTTCCCCACCCTTCCCTCTCCGCAGACTTATTGGCTGGGCAGGCGGTGGCAGCAGCACATGGTAGATCTTGGGTTGCTTTTAAATGCCAAAGCTGATCTACTACTTAAAAAGGTTGGAAACCACTGCCCTACAGTCATGAATAAAAGCCTATAGTATCCTCTCTGAAATCACCTTTCAGGTACTTGAAGACTTTATCAAATTCCCGCCCCCTCCCTCCCCATCCAAGTCTCCTCTTTTTCAGATTAAATAACCCTAGTTCTTTCAGCCCTTCCTCAAAAGTTTTGCCTCTCAGGTCCCTAATTATTTTTGTTGCTCTGTGCTGAACTCTTTCCAAACTGTTTACATCCTTTGTAAAGTGTGGGGGCCCAAAACTGGACACAGTATTCCAGCTCAACTCACCATTGCTGAATTGAGCAAAAGAATCACTTCCCTTGATATTTTTGTTTTTGTTATGAATGTGTTTTTTCTTGAGACAATTATTATATTTAAATGTATATACATTTATATACATTTAATTTATATAAATATAAATATATAAATAAATAAACAAATAAATAAATAATATATATATCTATATAAATATAAATGTGTATAACCTGACATCTCTAGGCATAGATATGTCTAATCTCTTTAAAAGACCTGACAAATTTTTATAAATATTAGCATTTTGGTAGAAAATATAACTGTATAGGGCAAAGTTGAAAAAAGAAGAAAAGAGAAAATTATGCAAAAAGATTAAATAAAAAATCTACCTAATTCCTACTTCCTGGCCACATCTACATGAGACATTGACTGCACAGTAGTCACAGGCTATTGTGCAGTCAGTATCTCTTGTAGACACAACCCCTGTGTGGCCACTGGTCTAGGATCAAATCTTGCACACCTTTGTCCTTTACTTGCAACAAAAGAGGAAGGGGATTTGTGATAATGATTATACTAGATGATAAAATTCTGCAAGCCCATACAGGGAAGAACTTGACTTTAAAACAAAAATATAGTTTGTATTTTTCAGAATTTTTCTTTCTATCCTGTTCCATAGAATCATTTATTGTTCCCAAAATTTTTGAAAACATTACTTATGAGGAGGAGTAAGGAAAAGGTTTAAAAAAAATAGTTGTTTCATTTAGAGAATGCTGTTATGTTTCCCCTCAGGAGCATATTTTTTTACACATTTGAAGACTATTATGTCTCCCTTCTCCTGAAGTTGTAGAATCTCCACCATTGGAAGTTTATAGGATAGGTCAAGTAAATATCTGTCAGAAATGCTTCATAGTCGATCCTGCTTTGGGCAGGGAATATATTAGATGACCTCTTGAGGGCCCTTTCAACCTTATTTTTTATAAGCCTTTGAAAAGGCTATTCAGGAACACAATATATGCTGGAAGATAGCCCACAACAAGTACTTATTGAAAAGACATGAATTAATTCAGACTGTGCCCAAGCTAAACTTTTCACCTCAGATTTCCCACCATTACTACCTGCAGTGAGAATTAAAGATAGCCTGGCTGCCAGAGTTTTAACCATGGGTCATGAGAAGGAAACCAGGTAACACAATAATTGAGATTACTGTTAATCACTGGTCTTTTCTTGACAGTGGAGTTCCCTTCTGTGTATTTGTTAGTAAAACTGCACTGGTGGTTAAGGGGAGAGTCTAATACAATGAAAACCTGTCTTCCACCTCCATTCAAACCTAATCCATTAGTCCCACTTTTCCCTTCAGCTTCCTCTACTTTATTTGTACCAGACACCAGGCCAAGAAACCAATATTTGCATTATTGATGGAGCACACACTGAGGACTGCATTATTTATTCAGATGTTAAACTCTTGCATGATGTAGCTCTTTGTTTTTTCAGAGAGGCTTTCCTTCCCATTCATAATTGCATAAGATTCCTGTAATAACTACAACAACTGTTTATTTTAGGTGGAGTACCTCAGGTATGTTCAAGTTCTCTAACAGCTATTTAGGAGGAGAAATAACTCTGAACTAGATTTACAAATGGTCTTAAGCATTTAACTGTCTTAGTGGCACCCCATCACCATTAGGTGCCAACAGCATTCGCAAAATCTTTGATCAGCTGCTGTCTAACTCTGAAGGTGCCTAGGTTTCTGCTGGTGTATAAGCACAAAGCCATGTAAGTTCTGACACCAATGAACAGTTTGGTACATTAGCTGTTGTCCAAGCCCTTATGAGGTTCTCACACTAGGTATTCTCTTACTTTTGTCACTTGGAGTGAGGAGGTATTTCTAGGGCATATCTAATAGTCAAATAAAACAAGGTTTTGGGGAGTCTATATCTACATATTATGCCCAAATGATCAGTTGTTAGCTTACTCTCCAGATATTTGGGAGACCCAGCTTTGTACTGCCACTTTGCTTCATTTGCATCAGGGACTCAAACCCATGGAGCACGTGTTAATCATATTTGGGTGGGACTGTCTCAAAGTACTCTGCTAATTTTCCACTTTGCATAAATGACGTACTATTTTGCATATTCATCTTGCCCATGTCTTTGTCTTCCTTGCCTTTCTCTCCAATTTCAGTATCCTAACCAAGACTTCAGTCAGCTTAGTGCAAAGGGTGGGAAGATGTATGAGGCAGTAATGAGAAAAACAGAACAGCAAAGATCTTTTAAGAGGGAGTCCTGATGAAAAAGGGGTGGGTGGGCTGAATTTATGCTGATATAATGGGTTCTTTGCTGAATCTTCTCCAGGAATTGTAGGATGGGGTGAGAGTTTGAACAGAAGCTGTGTATAAAAATGATGATATTAAGGGAGAATTAGTTCAGAGAGAGACAAAGAAAGGAAGCAGACAGCTGACTATAGCACAATGGGTATGGCTCTCACATGAGATGTGGTATAGTCGGAGTCAAATCCATCCTTTAATGAATAATTAATTATTTACACAAAGGGGACCATATTCAGCCCAAGAGAGAGAAAAAAATCAACATGGTGTCACTAAGCCTTTTGGTTGGGCCAAACTTCTGGGATATAGGAGACTTGGGTTGTAGGCACTGATGCAAATCAGATTAAGTGGGCTTTTGAATAGGGTGTTTTTAACTTCTCAGTACCCTGACAATGGAGAAAGCTCAGCATTCAGGGGATGAAAAACAGAGGAATGCCTGACAAGCTCACTGACATATTTTACTGGAAATCTTAGGTGGCTTCCCATTCAGATCAGAGCTTCTATGGAGACTTCCATTCTCCGTGGGCCAGCAGGTCACCCATCAGTTAGGTACTGAAGTGTCTAAGTATCTTTGTGGAAATAGCTCTGTGACCAGCCAACCACCAACAAATACCCTATAAACCACAGTTTGGGAATTGTTGTTCTAGAGAACATCTTCATTTGAAAGGGAATATGCAGATTCAAAAACACCCCTTAACTTAGAGACTTCTCTCCTGTTACTGACCAGAAGATAGCAACTGTATGATAAATGATATTCTAATGCTGCTCCTACTAATTTCAAAGGACCAGGGGAAAACCCTGCACATTGTTGCTGACATTTACAAAAGACTGTGCAGATACAAGTGGCCTGTTGCATACTTTAGCTGAGGCTTGTTGCATATTGGTTCAGGTTCTTGGGGGATTTTGAAGCAAACATTTTTTTTCTGAGTGATAAACAGTGGATGCTGAGAAGTAAATGAAGTTATTTTTAATTTTACAATGCTAAAAAAGATTTTTCAAGATGGCTCATTATAAATAACTCTGCAAGAAACTACAGTGCATAAATTTGGTGTTCATTAACATCTAACAAACTTAACTGCAAATGGTTCTTAAACTTTTGAGTCAGAAAAGTGAGTCTGTTATAAAATGAATCTCTCCTGCCTAGGCAAGATGAAAACAACTCACTTTTCCCTCCAGCTTCTTTGTCCTAACTAAGACTTCAGTCAGCTTGGTTCAAAAGTTGGTCTAGCCTGGGAAGCTGTTAGGGGCAGTAATAAGAAAATCAAAACAGCAGGGTCCTGATGGGAAGTGGATGGATGGGCTGAAATTATATTGGGATCATGATTTCTTTGCTGTTCTTTGTCTTGGGGGGTTTCAGGAAGTTTGAACAGAAACTTCTTATAAAAATTATGCTCCAAGGTGGCTGCCTGTGTAGCCTACCTATATATCAGCCCTGATTAACTTCTTCCAGTTCTGGTTGTAATATAAAATGCTTGTAAAATACGTAATGTAAGATCTGTTAAATACTTGTATTTTATGATTACAATGCCATGATTGTATTATAGAGTAGAAATGGAGAGAGAAGGCCAGATTTGGGTAAGACTCTGACTTGGCATGGTACCTGGACCCCAGGATTGCCAATTTGTGGCTCAGTCTTTTATCATACAAATACAGGAAGTATTGCCAATCCCAAATATTAAATCATACGCTCGTAATATATATGCTTTTAGTGTGTTACAGTCTGGGTTTTGAAATCCCTTGGAGGAGTCTGGTGCTTGATACTACCAATTTCTCAAATATTTTCAATATTTACCTCCATTGCAGGAACTTTTACCCGTAATCTATCCATTCTTCATCCTAGAAATCAATTCTGTGCCCAACTCACACTTCATTTCTGTCCCCTCTCATCCCACATCAAAGGTTCTCATTATGCTTCTCCCTTTATCAGACCTGAGTGGAAAGACAACTGCAGGTTCCCTCAGTAACATCATTGGGGTGTGTATGTGAATGGGAAATCAACTCCAGGTGTTCACCATGCGGGGGTTCCACAATGCCACACCCTCCCACAAGTCTTTGCCATGGCAGGGTCACGACTGTGCTGCTCAGCCATAGGAGCTGGGTAAGTGAAGCCTTGCATTCAGCAGTGTATCTGGGGGGTGGGAGGTGATTGGGGAAAGTAAGACTTCCCTTCTCCTCGCCATCCCCGTTCCCATTCTACAATACAATTTCTTTCTCAATACATTCTTCTCTCTCCTCCCCCAAACCCAGGCACTGAAAGAGTTTGCTATATCTCTGAGTTCCCTTCCTCCACTTCCTATGCTGGGGGATGAAGGGCACAACCCAGGGGTCCTTCACCCCTCTTATGACCTTCCAGATGTTGCAGACACTGATAATTCTTGCAAATTTATCAAAGGAGGATATATAGTCCTGCACAGTACAGGGAAGGGTGCTCTTTCTACTCCCCCTTTACCTATTTCTTTTGTGAAGTAAGGGAATGGGGGTCTGAATTCTGCCTTTTCCTTCAATACTCCCAAGTGGCTGTTCTTCCTTAGGTGGTGGGAATGTGGGCAGGTGGGGTCCTCATGTTACAGCCAAGCAAACAATGACTACCCTGTTTAGTGCTAGGTAACCTGCACTCTGAAAAAAATGGTGATAGATCAGGATTACAACATTATTGAGGAAGCAACAGCAAATTAAACAAAAATCACTTTACTGCAGCACATATTTGCTTTCACTGAATCTGGCTTAGTTCCAAAGTCAAGTAATTACTCAATACAATTTTACATTTAAATCACATTTTGGAGCAGTCTCTTACAAAAGACCCTCAATAGCAGGTGTTTGCACTTCTTTAAAGTAACATTAAATTAGAAGGACATTTACAAGACCTCCACTTCTATCCATTTCAAGCTACCTTTCTCACACTAGATATTTGCAGTAGTAATGTTCAGCTATGCTTTCCAGTATTTGCTAAGGAAAGATACTAGAGCAAAGAAAATACTAAATGAGATAGATCTGGTGAGGCACTGGGGGTCCCATGAATGCTGAGGGTATTCTGCCCACCCTGACTTTATGGCATCTTTACATATGCTCTGGGGCTGGGGAGAAGGCGCTTTACTAAAAGTGACTCTTGGGAGCCACTTCAATTAAAGCGCCTGCAGCATCTCATGTATTCAGCATCCCTTGCTTCAAAATGGTGGTAGGGGCACTTTAACTAAAGCTTGCTGGATGATTAATCAAGTCTGATGGAGCATGTTAATGAATGCACTCCAGCAACCTCTGTGTCACGGCTATTCAGTGTCCCCATGCTTCAAGATAGTGGTGGGGATGCTTGACCTAAAGTTCATTGAATGAGCTTCAGTTTGAGTTCCCCTGCCACTATTTTGAAGTGTGGGATGCTGAATATACATTCAGGCATTTTAATTAAAATGGCTCTTGGAGGCATTCTAATTAAAGTACCCCGCCCCCTTGCCCCAGAGAGTGTGTATAGACACCCTTAGGCTCTAGTGACTTAAAACACTTTCTTCGGTAATTTTCCATTAAAATGTGTAGGAATATTGTCCCATGATATCCTTTCATATTTACAGAAATTGCACTGTTAAATCCCCCTGCCTCATCCTGAAAACATAACTCAATGCTAACATTAGAAATTGCTATATAATCTCTCATGTTTAATGATATGTTAATGAATAATGTCATCTAAAGCTTAAAATAACTTTATCTCTGTCAATGGTAACAAATTGTACTGGCATCCTATTGAGAGAACCGTTCTATAATTGTTTGGCTTTAAGAGGGAGTATTTTCAGTGCAGTGCAAGTTTTTGGAACAGACTAAGGCCATGTACAGATCTTGTTTTTACCAGAATTTCCACTCTATCAGTAGAAACTGTGAGTGAACAGGCATTCCAGCATTTAACACCCATAGAAAAATGGTGGTTCTGGGACAAAAAGAATCTGACTCCAGGCAGGTAGAAGTTACTCCCAGGAGAGTTTCTCTTGGGAGAATGAATATTTTTACACTTTCCTGTGGCTTAACTCCTGCAGGGAGTAGAGCTTCAGAGAAAGGCACTCATGCCTTCTGGAGGCTGGGGTCATCAGGTTCTGGAGAAGGTATGAAGTAAAGGAAGGGCAGCTGCTTCCACCCTTCCCATAGATCATGAAGGGAGGTTAGAGGCAGCCACAAGCTGCTGCCCACCAGCTTCTCACACACCAGAGCCTCAATGTTAAAAACATGAAGATGGGTTTGCCAAACTGCTTTGTCTGCTTAGCTTTCAGTGCCTGGGAGCCAACCAGAGGGCATGACACCACAAGTCCTCTGCTTGCTCCTCACTCCTGAGTCTGTATAGGAGGTTTTGCCCTGCTGCTCCAGTACCCTGAAGACAGGTGGACTGGAGCAGCCCATGCTTTCCCCAAACTGGGATCTCCTCCATCTCAGGAAGGTGCAAAGAGCAGAACGGGTGCGTGGGAGGATACAATTGCAGTCTGAATGCTTATACTGCTCCTTCTACCAGAATCATTTTTAGCTGTGAAGATTTTCCACCAGTTCTGGGTACCAATTTAGGTGTGACATGATAATAGCAGAGTCTGCAACCTGGCAGAAGAAGTAGCAGCAACTGGGCACATGGATATACTGCTGTAGGAGCACCAAAGGGTGGGGGGGGGGGCAGGCCAGGGAGCAGCAGCAGCTGATGGGGGCTATTTTTTAATCCCCAGAGTAGGTAAAACTTCTGTCCTCTCCTCTTCTCTTGGCACCCTGCACCCCTTCAGGGTTCAGTGGCACCTCTCCCTAGCCCCACTCTGCTGTAGGGTTTTTCCAGGGTATTAGCCCTGTTCATTATGCCTCTGGGATGCATCTTCATCCACTCAGGTGGTTTCTTTTAATATCTGATCATGATTTTTTTAATGCTAATGCAGGGCTGTCCAATTTTTGAGTAGTCAGGGGACATAGGCACCCTGGCCACTTGCCCTCTGAGCTGCCCATTGAACACAATGCCAGTGTCGCCATACTCTGAAAATTGCACCTCATGACCCCCATCACCATATGGCCCACATTCCCACATCACACAAGGTCCCTGGCTTTCCCCAAGTTGCCTGGCCATGGGGCCTCTTGCACCTGTGGTGAGCTGCCCCACCCCACCACCAAGTGCAGGAACAGGCAGCAAAAGCTGGAGGAAGTAGGGAGAGCCCAGAGACTCTGGCTGTAGTGGTAACAGCTATAGTAATGAGGAGAGCAACACACAGGTTGTTTCTACACATTAGCTTATATAGCATGGTTTTTGTCATGCATGCTAATAAACAGTAGAATTAGTCTATTGTGCATTAAGCACTTTGTGTGTTGGCACTGGATTTATGACCCAGATACCTTGTTCCGGGAGGACCCAAACTCTCAGACTGGCCAGAACCTTTCCATTCAATGTTATTGATACGCAATGATAGCAGATAAGAATAGTGCAAACAATTCTATATCTACCAGTCCTAGAGCTGTCATCAGAGTCAAGGTATGTCTAGCCAGTATTTGAACTTCACTCGAGGTTCTCTCTTGAACATCAGCAGCCTGGAGGTTGGAGGCCAAGACACACCTCCTGCAGTGGGGTGGGTGAGACAGGCTGCTGGTGTGCCCTCTGTCCATGGGGGCCTCTAGTTCCCCTTTCAGACACCCTTCGCTGGTCTAAAATGCCTCCTTTTGTCTCATTTTCTCTTCCTGTGATGGCTCTTCATCTCTAGCCATTGATGATTGCTTTACCAGTGGTTGTCATACTGTCCACATTCTGTCCTGTCAGCATATTTCTGTTTTACAAACCCATCACAGGCACACATCCTAATTTGGGTTTTACCAGTCTTCTCCTAATTTGGTCTGTTCCCTGAAACTGGAAATCTCAACAGCTCTGCACTTGGGCACTGTGATCTGGTATCACCTTATCTCATGTTATGGTAATGGTATGGTAGTACATCTTCAATATCCCAGCCTGTGTGTCTGTTTGCTGCTTGCCATTCAGTTAACCCTTGCTGTTGCCCTGGATCATTATTGTAATGCATATCTACTTTACTTGTCAGCCAGTTCCCAAAAGCAAACCTCTAAATATCGTTTTCTAGCCATCATCATGTAGATGAACCCACAGACCAGGAGCCCAGGGGGTGCAGTTTAATCCCTTGCAGATCACATCCAGCCTGTGAGCCACAAACTGTCAACTGGACAGCCCTGTGCTAATGTTTCCTTGGGTTAATTTTAATGAATTATATTTTAGGCTATGGGATAAAATTTTAAGGCTGGGTGACTGAGTACACTATTTGATGAATGGACAGCCTACTGTACTAGAGTGATTTCTAGGGAACAGATCACATGATGTATTTTATTGCCTCTATGTTTATTTGGGATAAAATGAGAAACATCCAAGCAAAAGGGTCCTGGCCAGATTCCTCTGTAATACTTAAGTCGTTCAGTCTAAGCAGGGTCAAGGCCTTGGGGCCTGCCCACGTTTTTAAACTTAGTCTTTGGACTAGTGAGTATTAAAATGTCCAAAGACTCTCCCCCCGCCCCCCACCTTTAAATGAAAAAAAGAGTAAAATTTTCTACTGATCCTCAGACATCGCTAAACAGTTTCTGCTCAAGAAAGTTTCAGAAAGGAAATCACCCTTGGGCAGGGACAATCTATGAGGAGATTTCAGCTTCAAGAGAGTGGTAGCTTAAGAAAATTCCTCCATGACTATAAATAAATGGTTACAATGGAAACTTATGCAAAGAACTGCCAGGAATAACAACCTGCACCTGGATCCAGCCGTGTTTTTTAGTCCAACCCCATATGTCTAGATCTAGCTGTGTGCTGACATGATCTGGTGTGCAGGGTCACATTATCTTGCCCACCTGGTTGCAGAAATTTGGCATCAGGGGAGTGCCAATTAATGCTGCCATTGATGACACCATTGCTTCTGACGCAAAATTTCTGGACCTTTGGGGAGCCCGGTGGGCCAGATGACATGGCTCCATGGAATGGATCTAATCCATAGGCCAGGGATTGAGAACCCTGCAATAAAACATAGGAAGCCCCTCCTTCATTTTGCTTGTGGCAAAGGACAAAATAGAATCTTAAAATGTGCTTAAATGTCCAAAATGCATTTACATTGTTTGGTAACTGCCTTTAGGCATGTAGAGGTCTCTGGGATTCTTAATGATAACTAATAGCAACTACAAAATATAATGCCTCCAGCCTCCAAGTGTCCATAATCCCATTCTGGAATGTATATGTAATTGTCCCACTTTTTCTAAATATGCTAGCTCTTTTTTTTTTTTTTTTTTGCTGTTTAAAAGTTATTTTTTCCCCCAGCTAATAATGAATGAGCTCTCTTTACTTTGTGGTATCTAATGTGTTCATCATACTCTGTATCGCTACATTTCATTTATTCTTACCTAGGATTATCAAACACACTGTGGTAGCTACTACTGTAAGTCACTGGGCCCATCTACATGAGATGCTTTACTGCACAGTAGAGCTAATTACGGTGCAGTAAGCGTGCATGTCTACACATGCAGACACTTTGGTGCAGTAATTGGCTCTAATCGTGAGTAAATTTGCTACCTGAAAATGCAAGTAGCAAATTTACTCATGATTAATAACTGCACAGTAGTGCATGTGTAGATGCCTGACTGGGAGCAAATGTGCTTCTGGTCAGCCAGGTAACATAGGGTGGGAGATTTCTCCCTGACCCTGGGAGCTTCCTGCTGCCAGGGCAAACTCTGCAACTGGAGCCTGGGTAGGGACAATGTCCCCCTGCCTCTGCAGCAGGGAGTTCCCAGCCTCCACCCCATGGTCATAGGACCCAGGCTAGAAGAATCGTTTCTTCCAGTGCCATCTCCATGGTGGTGGGGCTGGTGCTGGGAGATCATTTTCTCCCAGTGCCAGCTCCATGGTGGTTGGGCCAGTGAAGGGAGATCTTTTACTCCCAACGCCAGCTCTTTGGTTGCTGGGCCAGCACTGGGAGATCCTTCTTTCTCAGCACTAGCTCCGTTGTCATGGGACGGGTTCTGGGAAAGAAGGATTTCTCAGCCCGGGCCCTGCAATTGTGGAGCAGAGACTTGGAGTTCCCTGCTGCTGGGGCAGGGGGACATTGTCCCTGCCTGGGCTCCATTAGTGGGGCCCGACCCAACAGCAGGCAGCTCATGGGGGCAGGGAGCAGTGTCCCTGGGCTCCTGGGCTAGCACTCAGGGGGAGCCTAGAGATCCTTCTGGCTGCTTCAGGGGCTGGTTGCAGGATTGCAGTGATGGAAGCAGTCTAGTGCTAGGAGCAGCAAATCTGCTCCCATGTTCCTGCACATGTAGACATGTGCTCAGGAGTGTTTTGTCTCCAGTCATTTACTCAAGAATAAACTGCTCCCCAATATTTTGCATGTGTAGACATACCCACTGATTATAATTTCCCTTCCCTCTGAGAGCCTGACTGGTTGCATGAAGATTATAATAGTTAAAAAAAACAACCGTTCGGTGTCAAAGGTAATCTTGAAGCTAGGCTTAACCCAGAATATTCTCCAAATCAAGTTTAGGTTATCAAAGCTTAGTTAATAAGTCATCCATTCAGGATTCCTTTTCCTATCTTATCTTAAAATACCTTGCACCTTACAAGTGACAATGCAGCTGCTTGAACATGACAAATTAATTGAACAGATAAGGGAATCTGGTATAATGGCATTGTATTATCTAACCAGAACACTTAAATCAATGGTTTTGTTGGTAAGAGACACTATGTGAAGAGAAGCAAATTGTTCAGAATTTCAGAATGAGGGGGAGATGAGGAGATATTAGAAAAATGTTGTTCAATGTTCTGAACAGTAACAGAGGTTGCTGACAATTAAAGGTCTATGGGAGAAATCAGTGTAGTCTGTGGACAATTAATAAAAGTGCTTAATGGGGTGTGGCTGAGCTAAAAGGGGCAGAGAGGCCATTATGATTTTCTAGGAAAGAAAATCTATTCCATGAAAATGTTGTTGACTGCAGGTCTCCTGTCAAGTGTGAGTAAAATAGGAGGCAGAATGGACTGGAGAACATTATTTCCTGGACTGCCTTATAGTCCAATGACCATTAAGGGAGAATTTCTTGGTGTGGACACCTGCACTATGTGCCTCTCAAATGATCTTGGACTTCTGGGATTTATGGATCTGTTGTCTTTATCCAGTGGGAGTGGGAGATGAATTTTAGATATTCAATTTAAAGGGCTTTACATGTCCTTTGTAAAAGATTTATGGTTATGCTTCCTTACCATGTATTGCTTGCATCAAACAAAGCATATTTTGTGCTAAGAACATTGGAGCAAGATCTTTATTTGGTTTAAGTTAGAGTAGTTCTACTGGCCTCATTGGAGAAATGTTGGCTTACACTAGCTGGAGGTTTGTCTTTCAGTGTGCAAAGAGATGTTGCCCTTATGCTGCCATTAACATTTTTATGGGAGCACAAGTTGTGAGCAAACAGATGTCCTAGCCCCTTGTCATGTGCCAAGTGCCCCAAAATGTTGACATGATCAATTAGTACAGTTTGTGATGCCTTAAATGGGTCAACATCTGCTTGCTCTTTGGGTGCATGGGAAATCCTATGCAGGTTCCCCAACTTGCAGATGCGTGTGCTGTGAATATCCCCTGCCAGGGATTCCCAAGGTGCACAGTCTGTAAGTGAGGGAATCTCCATGCAGGTTCCCCTGCTTGTAGACATGCACCCTGGGAATGTTCATGCAAGGGATTCATGCAGTGTGCATATTTTGCTGCCATGCCCTAACTCCCTGCTAGTCCATGATACTATTGGACAACAGCCCTAGTGATGTCTGTAGAGGCCACGTATAGACATTACGCTTTTACTGGTATAAGTGTTCAGAAACTGGTCTATACCCATAACAGAACAGAAGCTCAGCACACACAGACTAGTTTTAAAATGGCAGAATGCAGTCTGAGATTTGCTCCCCTCACTATAGGGCAAATGTGTTCTGTTCACCACCAATCTAATCTATGCTGTTTACAGAAAACTGCGTAACTTAGATCGATTCCCCCTTGGGCTTTTTCAGTGTCTGTATCTAGCCCCGATGACAATGAAGTGGATTAGCCGGGTCAGGACACCTCCCAGCACACCTGATCCCACTCCAAAGACATCATCTGTTTTCAGTCTCTATATAGTACTGCTCTGCAGGGCTGGGCAAAATTGGAGTTTGGGGACTGCCTACATACCATTTGATTATTTTGGCTGAAATTGCACATAGTTTTGGCTGAAAAAAATGGGAAAATGGAAATAGACATGTTGAAAAGATTTTTTTCCTTTATGAAATACTTTCATTCTTTTTAGTCAAATTTTCGAAACTAAGGAAACATCAACACATTCTCCTTCCTTTAAAACCTATAGCTCAGCGTATCTGAAAAACTAGGCTGTTGCTTAGGAAAGCTGAATGAGTTAGTTTCTCAAACCAGACTGCTCTGTCTTCTACTTATAGCTAAGTGGTGAGTGTGCTCACCCAAGATGCTGGAGATCTGGGTTCATTCCTTCTTTGCACTAGTAAGAGCACGGACACTAACTTGGATATCTCATCTGCATCCGAACAATTCACCTTGCATTTTATATTTATTGGATTAAACAGATGGAGAGCAGTGAAGAAGCTTCTGTCTCATTGAGAACAACAGCTCAGGATCCAACTCAGGTTCGCTGCCTTTCTGGATAGCAGCCATCTCCCTTAAGAACACATATTCAAACTTGTTTTGTTTCTCTTGGTCTCACATCTTCCTTGCTCTTGACTGCCCAGGAGGCCAGCTTGAAAATGATTTCTGGAGAAGGGCTACTATTTGGAATTATTATCCTTTGTTCAGTCCATCAAAATCCAACTTTGATAACACCCAGAAGTTTAGGCATATCATATCTGTGTTATCTACCTTTGGTTGCTTTTCTTTCTTCTCTAGCTGCTTAGGTGATATGCAGTTTATTTAATTAATTAATTCAAACCACTTATCTACGTCTTTAATGGCAATTAGAATATTTTATCTGTTCCATCCCACTGAGGTTGGTATATAAATTATATCTTTTAAAATTATTAATGATGGGCCTAATTCTTATAATAATAGGTTCCATATAGATTCCTGTATTGTATATATAAATATAAGAGTGATCAAAAACTTTTGGCATTGAATTGCTCTCCAAGCCTGCTATTCCCCAACACTTATTGTCCAGTTCTTAAACTGGCTACTTATTCAGACATTTCCATTATTTCTTCTCCATCCTGTCAAATCTGTAATGTTGATGTCTGCAAGACAGTCCTGTCAGTGAAATAAGGTCATTTTCTTCTTGTCCTTATAATCTTTCTGTTTGTATGTTAATGTGTTTTTTTCATTTACTCTCTTCTCCCCCAAAGAACAATAAAAACAAATATATTTTAGTCAAGTTTCAGAGATCAAAAGAAAAGAGAGCAAAATCTCATTAGCCAAGAAGGTGCTAATTCAAAAGTATAATAGCCCAGAGTATTACAACTCAGTCAAACAAGAACATTAAAATAATCTCCTGCAAGAAGTCACGTACTTCATTCTCCTTATCCTAGGAGTCTACTATTTTTGCATGCACGATTTTGACATTAAAAATCAGTGTCTGTACTTATCAAGATTCCTCCTCTTTAATTTGTTGTCCTTTGGCGCATTTTGTGTCCTTTGGTGCACAACCTCATTTTCAACCCTTTTTTTTTCTAAACTGTTGAAGCTTTAGGCTTTCTTTAAGGCTGATTTTGAATGCTATGCATAGATATGGGTTAATCTTACCCCCTTTTTTCCATAAGCTAGATTTGTCAAAGACAAATGTTTTTTCTGGCTTGTTGAATAAAACACATTTGCTCCATTTTTATTGTCAAAGTACCAACTGGAACAGATAGGGAGTACATTGCAATAACTATTCTATTATTAACAAATCATGTATTGTCATCTTTTTTCTTTTCACAGACCTATTTATTTTCCAGTTTGACACTGTGTACACAACATAAGTATCTATTCATTCATTTATGTTAATTTATCAGCACAAAACAGATTCTGACATTTACCCATGACAGTATTACCCTAACAGCTAAAAGAAATATAATAAAATTAAATGCTTATAATACATATGCATTATAAAGTAAAGCACAACACAAACAGTATAGAAGAGGCCTGTTTTGCCTTGTGCATAATAAGTGATTCTGTCATGATATTAGCTTAGCTTCAATACTCCCTTTCATGGAGTGAATTCTATAATAAAAGATAAATGGTAGGTATTCTGTTAGGTGGCAGGCTTTTTATTAGAAGTACAAATAAAACAGCAACATTAGATAAGTTTTAAAAATTAATTCTTTCCTGTTGCACATTAAATATCTTGCTTTGTCCCAGTGCACTGATACACAATGTCATTGCAACCTGGCACTGGAAAAGATCTTAATATTACACTCATCTGAACACAGTGGCATGCCAAAGAAACAATTTGGTAGATGCATATTTTAATTAACTGCTTGACTACTGCAGAATATACCAGGTATCTTCAATCCTGCCAAATGTAGTATACCTGATATGATTCAAACATAGACCATTGAGTTTAGTCAGTTATTTTAAAATGGCAGTCTAGGAATATTTGGAGGGAAGGGATGGGAAGAAGCAGTTACTTACCAGCTCTTTATTTTTTTTTGGCAAAATTACATTTCAAGACTTAAGTCTCTCCAAAATATGGATGGTATCCTTCATTGGCCTGATTATAAATTCAGGTCACAGCTGATTTTTGACAGTTATTTGACTGTTACCTAACAAAGCTTATGCCTCTCTGAATTAGTTAGTCTTTGAGGTGCTACTTTGCCCTGTCTTCTAACTTCTCTCTCTACTATCACTATAGCACTGAAACTTCATCTGTTTCTTTGAAGTCACATCTGAATTTTAGAGCAGTTTAAACTGAATCACAATTATCATTTTTGCATGCTGCATTATGTAACTGAGAAAAGCTCTTAGTCAAATTAATGAGCTTGCTGTTGAATTTACTCATGTAATTCAAATTTAGCCAATGAATTTGAGAGGAAAACAGGAACAAATTCTTCCTTCACTACATAGGTGAAACTTGCATGAGAACTGAAGCAAAAGCAGAATTTGGCTCACAGACAGAACTATTTGAGCCTCAGGTACAGTACCTGAGTTATTGGTAAATCAAATGGGCCTTCAGCAAACCTAAGTTTAAGAGCTTTACTGAGCCTTTAAGGCACATCTACACCAAACTACATCAGGTTTTGGTCAAGCACAATGGACACCTATACACATGCCAAAGGTCTACTCCAATGTATGCTAATTAACACACATTGGAACAGACTCAATTAATTGTGTCTTCTGGAGCATGTCTCCATGACATGTCTATTCAGCATCCCCATACTTCAAAATGGCAGTGGGGACACTTGAACTAAAGCTCATTGAATGAGCTTTAATTCAAGTGCTCCCACCACCGTTTTGAAGTGTGGGATGCTGAATACATGTGATGCTAAGGGCACTTTAATTTAACTAGAGTGATTCAAAGAGCCCCCTCCTCCCCCCACCCCAGAACATGTGTATAGATGCCCAATGACTTGGGGAACAGAAGCAGTAGTACGGCTGCTGTGCCATATTTCACAGTACCATACTCTCTTCTTCGATGGACAAATTCTGTTGGCCAGTGAGAAAGGTTACCCTCTCTGTGGAGCTGAGCCCAATGTTAGTATGGGGCAGGAGAGTGCACAAAATTATATTATATTCAAACATGTAAAAGTAGATTACTTGCACATAGCATCACCCCATCTGGTTGGACACTTTCAAGCTCTTCAAGTGTAGCCCTTTTGATTATGACTGTAAACACTGCACTGAGAAATAGTAAACATGGAACCCCACAATGTATAAAATGTATTTAATTTATTTTATACATAGATTTATTTTCCCAGAAATACAGCTCAGAAAATTTAGACTAGACACTAAGAATCATTTGGGGTGCCGTCCACATTTATGTAGCCCATTCAGTTCGGGAAATATTACTTTTGTAAGGCTAACAGCGGTGAAAAATAGTACAAAACTTTATGCTGAAGTGAGTAGACATAGATCTCAAAGCACAGCATCTGGTGCTACTGTGATAGATGGTCACTTTTCAGAAGACAACCACACTTTAATGTTTGTTCTCTAGTGTCCACTTCATCATATTTATTTAGAAACAGATATAAAATGCAGATCTCTGCTGACTGAGTCCTGGATCTTGGCCAGGTCTTTGTCCTTGTATATATAAGCTACCAGGTTTTTGCATTTTGAATCTGGAATACCATATTTACTTGAATATAAAATGAGCCTCAGCATAAGATGACTCCCCGATAATTAGATTCCATATACAGAAAATTTATACATCTGTTATATATTTTTTCATGCATAAAATCTAATTATTGGAAGTTTACCTTGAATTTGTCCCCCTCACCCTGTTACACCAAGGAAAATACATCTGGGAGGTCAGGTGATACCCTTTCTTTCTGCCCCCACAACTTCTTCCCCCTGCAGTCCTTTCCTCTGCCCCCTTACTGTCAGACCCTTCTCTCCCTGAGCACATGGAAGTGAGGGGCAAATTTGAAAACACTGACTTTGGAATAAACATACCTGCAGTAATTAGTTAATGTAGAATTGATACATTTTACCTTTTTTGAAACTGTGGCAAGTTTAGCAAAGGTACTCCACAAAAACACTTTTAAGCAGCACTTTTGGACCTACTTATATGTAGTACAAACTAGTCATGATTTCATTCCCAAGTCAAAAGGCTCATATAGTTCATTGGGCTGGGTCCTAACAGGGTCAACCACCTTTCAAGTCAGGGTGACCCCACAGCTCAGCATTGCTTAGAATGTGTGTGTACTCCAGATACTCCACCACATGGATCCATGTACTAATTAGACCCCAATCATGAGTGCAACTGGGTGTTCTTGTCACCAGTCCTTGGATCCTCCAAAAATGTATATGCAGATGAGACACAGGGCAACTTGGTCCTCATGGAGCACAGGGAGCAACAGGCTGAGGGGGGGGACACAAAAAATGGGATTCTGGGGCATTGTTTTGGGGCCCATTTGATGATGTTTGCAAGATATTTATGTCTGGTGAAGAAACAAGAATCATTGGAAAGAAAGGTGCAGCTCAGCTGTGGGAGTGAAGAGGAGGTCAAACTGTATGCAATGCATGCATGATTTCAAAGAGAGTCGACGTGGAGGGAGATTGCATGAAATGGGTACTAATGTATATCTTATTGAGATGGGCTGCATTAACCTATCCTTGTGATAGGTTCCTATCAGTATGTTTGTCTAATATGGGCTATGTGGTCTATAGTTATGCTTAGTGTTGGCTGCATTTAACCAATCTCATAGTTGGCTTCCATTCCTGAGCATGTGCTGCCTTTGACAGCAGTTTAATGATAGACAATGTATGTAATGAGGTTTCCCTGTATGCAATTGTAAGATGAGGAACTTTTTTATCCATGCTGATAGGGGGGGGGATGAGCCTCATCAAATATTTGAATAAATACAGTATTATTGGCCCAAATTAGGACATAGGAAGAGCAACCAGCTGTTATGGTGATGAACACAATTTTAAATATGTATAATAATACTAATATTTCTTCACCCTTGTATTTCCACAGAAGTTAGTACAAATTACAGGTGAGTTAGTAAAACTGACATTATCCCAATGATAAAAAATTTATGTGAACACTCGGATTAGGTCTAATTTATTGGCTGAATAAAACAGCATTAAAAAAATGAGTAAAAACCAGAATATGTTTTACAAGAATATTTATTTCCTACATGCTCCTTCCATAAACTAAAGGCCATCACTGAGTTTAGTTTAGCAATTAGAAACATAGGGTGTAATTTATCATAAGTCTAACCAAATCTAGCCTTTATTTTGCTTTTCTTTCTTTCCATGCCAATTAAAAACCAAACAAAAACAATATTTAGGAATTTTTGCTATTGTTACAATAAACAACCTTTTAAAGAAAGACTCCTCTGTGGCCCTGTCCTTGAACAGCATTTTCTAGAGTCTGGAATTCAGGCTAGGTATCCACTACATTTACATCCTGGTATCCACTACATTTACACAGTGACGTAGCATTGGCGGGCTTGAACTGTGATGCCAATGCCAGTAGTGAACTAGTGTGCAGTAGCTGATTGCTACAGTGCAATAGGGTCAGAAACAACCCATATGCCTCTAGGACTATGCAGTAATGGCAGTTACTGTGCAGTCATTCAATACTTGTTAAGGTAAGTATGTGCTAAAGCAAGTACTAAATGATTGTGCAATAACAACTGCACTGTTGGGCACATGTGTAGATGTGCCCAGATTGATGATGCTCAGGAAAAAAATTAACTCCATTGACAGACTAGGAATTGGTTAGGACTCAGTGGTGTCTGAGTTACCCTGTAAGTTTGTTGAAGGTTTTATATTAATGACTAACTTCTGCAGTGCTTAGTACGCTCTTAGTTAATAATTAATGCTGGCTTGTACTCTACATATGCTCCATCCTGAATTTAGAAATACTCCAGCAGTCAGACTCCTAAACCAATGTAGCACTCATTTGTTTTCAATGTAGGCTCACATATCTCCTTAAACTCAGTTTGTAAAGCTGAGGCCAGAGACCAGGGACCTTTTAGATATGCATATCTGTCAAAGTGTTTCAGGTTTCTTTCACAGCTTCTGTCAAATGGCCACCAGGTCTTTTCATCTCAATCATATAAGTAAATGTCAGTAACCTCATCAAACTGTAGCAAACATTGAATGTAATGTACAGTGCAGAGCTAAGGTACAAATTATAAGTCTTGTTTTTAAAATCCAGGTCATGCTACCGAAAAGAACAAAACACAGCTGAAAAAAGGAGCAGGGTTTTTTACCACATCCCACCTAGTAAACGGATGCAGTTCACCTTGTCCGCTCCCTGGAGAAAAACATTTTGTTTCTGCTTCTCACAGCCCCAGGCAGCACACCGGCTCTGGAAATGTTTGTCTGGTAAGTTAGAGTGGGAGAGAAAAAATGTACAAGTTACATCCCTCAACTGCTGCCTGCAAAATAATACCTGTCTTCTTCCCCTTGACCTGTTAGTATTCCTGTCTCTTTACCTTGAATGATGCAGTAGGTGCTTTAGGACAGGGACTAGAAGGTGAAAAACAATCCTACAAAGACAAAATGTGAGCAAAACTTCTTTCTTTCATCCCTGGTTAATTGTCATGGTGCTTTTAGGATGCTGTCACGCTGCCAATCCAGAAGCATTCTCTTTTGTATGTTTTTGAGTGTTCTGTCCACTTTAATTTAAATGACTCAAGTGACAGGGTTTCCACTTCTTCCCTAGAAAGCCTGAACTGTCTTGTAGATCCCACCATGTGAGATTCTCTCCCCTCCTCCAACACATGACCTGAAATTTCTTTTGCTTACAGTGAAATTAAACATTCTATGACTGTCACCAAGCAGAGAAAATGAGCTGCTGTAGCAGAAAGTCCCCTTTTTCTCTTGCCTGCATTTGCTCTCCTCTCTTTGGATATGTTTCTCTTTTTCTACCTTTTCTTCCTTCCTCTCTCTTTCACTTTAAGATAAGGAATTGTGTTTTAAAATTTGTGTGTGTGCATTTTGTATCTCCCCTTGTAGTTTGGTATTTTTATCTATTTGTGTGCCATGGCATTTGTAGCTTATATTTTATACTCCTCACCTTTCAACTTTCAACTAAATGTGTTTTAGTAAGTTATACATTGTAACAATGTTAACAAGGGCAGGAATCAAACTGTCCTTCACTGTATCAGGCTGGCCCCTGAAAAAACGAGTGAATCAGTGATTGAATGTGTAGCAAGGTAGCACACAGCAATTAACACCTGGAAGCTGCAGATCAGCCAATGGAAGAACTCAATAGAAGACAATGTAGCAACCGGGAAATCTCTAAACGTCACTGATCAAGGGCTAGAAGCCCTGGCCTGAGTTAATCAACTTTGGGGACCAACTTTTGGGCTGAGTATCTCCAGATCAACCGCTCCCAGAGCCGTATTCAAAATTCATCAACGGACTCCCAAACCTGCATGTACATGCGGGTAACCCCTGGGGCTGACAGATGCCGTCCAGTAGCCACCGAGGGGGGGGAAGTCCCACGAGGGTCAATGACCCCTGGATTGGGCAAACCTGAAAACTGGGGAGTCACCAAAGTCTGCCAGGGACAGATAAAAGGCAGTGAAAAGTGACCCTCAGTGGCGCCCTCTTGATCTCCATCTCGACCAGACCTGTCCAGCCAGAAGGACCAGCCGGTGACCCCCTTCTGGAAGATAACACCACGCTGAAAGAAGCCTCAACGACAGACTCCAGCACTTGTAGGATAGGTATACCTGACTCTGTAGCCTGCTACTGTGTGTGTGTGTGTGTATGTGTGTGCATGTGTGCATGTGTGCATGTGTGCGTGTGGGGACCAGCCCCAAGGTTTATGATTACAGTGTTTCAATCCACCTAATAAACTAGAATGTTAAGGATCCTGAGTTGGACATTTGTAGCCAACACTGCTACAACTCATAGTAGCTATCCATTCCTGGCAAAAGTCACAGTAACAATCAATAGTTGTAATATATGTAAAGTATACTCCTACAGCCTGAAGAAAGAGTGACAATGCAGTCTATAAGTCACAGAGGAATCACAGTTAAACCCTTAGCAGGAGGCACAGTAATGCTTTTGTTGGTAAGGCTAAATGCTGCAGAGTGCAGAGTATAAATTTTATACGTATATTTTGCACCTTTAGGATAACTATAATAAAGAAGAGTTTTGGATAAATGTCCTTTCATTTTTAAAAATATGCCTTAGATTTAGTTGAACAGAAGTTGGAATACTGCTTACTTATTAAATTAGGAGGGCTGGAGGAAGATAATTTTTTTCAAGTAATTTCTTAAATAATAGCAACATTATTGAGAGGGGATAATACATATAAACTGACTCTAAAAGATGCTATATTGAGGGTCATGAGGTTCTTGTGTGTGAAGATGTACAATATGGTTTCTGTCTACATATAAACTGACTAAACTTTTGAAAGGATTGCATGTCTATCTTTTACACTTGAATCCTCATTCATTTCTAATCATAATTATGGTTGTAGTCTTTCTTTACTGAATAAGCTAGAAGCACTTTGTTAATTAATTCTAGGACACATCTACAGCATGATTATTGAACTTCTGTCACAACATCTAGTGACAAATGCATCTGATTGAGATGGAAGCAGCTGGAGATTCTGCAGCAAAGGATGCTGCTGAGCAATACAGATGTTAGCTGCCCGAGGTTTAAACAGAGAGAGAGAGCCTGACACCGCGTTAATCCTCAGGCTTTTGCACTGTCAGATAAGTCTTGCTGCAGAATAAAGCCATGAAGCTATAAGATTTCTTTTGATGATCTTGACATTTTGCAAAATACAAAGCACCATTATAATGCAGTATAATCTGAAGAAAAATAACTTTTTTTTGTCTGAAGGGTAACATGCTAATTAATGATGAATATACCATCTTTTCATCAAGGTAGAACACGTCATACACACAAGGCTAGTAGAGATCTGATCTGATAACACTATAATGGTATATTAATTAATGATGGATTACAGTAGAATTTCTGTAGAAGGAGATACAGCCTGATATCCACATTCCTGTCAAATGGATTAGTTATGATTAATATAGCAGAAGCAGCACACATAAGGTACCCACTTATACTCTTCAGAGAGATTTAGACTAGAAACTATAGGCTACAACTAATATATCTTGATAACTGATATAATATTAGTTTGAGAAATTACAGGTTACTATATTTCAAATAATTCTTCAGCATCCTGCTAGTTATTTTGGCTTTCTTCCTAGACTGGGAATTTAAAAAGAGAGCCATAAAGGGATATTTGATTATAAGTTTTGGATTCCACAATGTTTTGGGTTTTTTTTTCTCCCAACAGCCCTTTTCTTAAAAAGCTGTGTCCTTTTTATTTTGTAGTCTTAAAAAAGAATAAGGAAAAAAATCAATAAGCAAAAAGCTTGAGTATCTGTAAAGGCAATGGGCCTCATCATGGAAAGATGCACATAAAACTACTAGCATGGGTAAAGTTTATAGTGCACATGCATTTGCAGGACTGGGCTGTTTAAATATGATTTGTTTGAGATGACATGTAGTTTTGGTGGCAGAAGCAACAACTTCTTGCTTACTAATTGCCTGTTTTGAAGGAAGCTTAGAATAGAGTAAAGGGCAAATGGCTGATTTGCTCAGCAGCCTGCCAGTGCAGATGCTTCAGAATTCTAAAACCACAGAATATCATTTGTTCTGTCACAGGACTTCAAAGGAGGTGACAAAATGACCTCATTATATTGGATGTTTGTAAGAATCCATAGCTTTCAATGCTTTTGCTTAAGTATTTTCTTATTTCCCCATTACATTTATAGTTCCTCAATGCTCATTGTATTGGCACTATGAAGTGTATTGTATAATTTATCCTTTGTAAAATCTTGACGTGTGTAGCCATATCCTCCCTGTTTCTTATAAAGGTATTTCTGATTAGAAAAAGCAAAAATGAGATGCATCTTTTATAACATATGTACCTCTTTCATATAAATTACAGTGTATTTTAAATAAAATCACAATCATCC
Organism: Alligator sinensis; assembly: GCF_000455745.1. NCBI lineage: Eukaryota > Metazoa > Chordata > Crocodylia > Alligatoridae > Alligator > Alligator sinensis. The sequence goes on along the minus strand of NW_005842062.1, from coordinate 1,225,738 downwards.
ATCTCTCCCATTTTGATGTGTGTAAATGGTAGAGCCAAAGGCCTGGAAACATGTTCACAACTGGGGAAACAAGTCACACATGCCTTATTCTCTTATTTTAAGTGTAATCAGCTTAACTTTGAAATCCTTTTCATATATTGTAAGATATTTTATTACATTAATGCAGTGGTTATCGTTAAGGGGACACTTTCATCATACCCTGTTTTCTGGCATTTAAAACAAATTACACTTTGGGTTGAAATATCTCATGCTCGTTGCTGTTTAAGGTAAATAAATGTTTAGAAATTGGTAAAATTACATCTTTAGGTTACGCTGTTCTTACATAGTTGTTGGAGGCCTGTGGGTACTACTGAAATACATAAATTATAACAACAACAGAGCAGGAGTGTCTGAAAGATGAGTTCTTGTAAAATCAAAGGTAAAACTTATTTGCATGAGGTTTCCCATGGTCATGTACTATTTGTGAGTCTGCTATATTGTTAACAGTGGGACACCACATACATTTGAAATGCTAGAAAAATGAGAAAAATGAAACCATGTTTTTTAGATACTAGATTTTACACATGAACATACAGATGAATTTTACCAGAACCACTGGAAATAAATGCTGCTTGCGTATTTTCTTTTTCTTTTATTTACAGGGTAAGGAGCGTTAGTGTAGGGTACAATTCTGCTCCCCTTAAATTAATGGCAATAACAAAAATTCTTGTTTGATTTTTATGAACTTTTATGTTTCTCTTGGAAGCTGGGGCCAACCCAGGGAGTTAATCTCATACTTTAAGTAACACTGTTGTAAGCCATTTATATATATTTAAACAGAAATAAAGTGGTAAAAGGCACTTGAGATTTTTGCAAAGGCAGGCTGAATGTTAGGGTAAAGCTAATATAGCAACTAGCTTTTAATCAGCAGGATAGATGAAATGTCTGAATAGAAATGAAAGCCCAAAAACAGACAAATATTGTTACATATTTTAGGTTTTTTTTTAATTAATATTTGCTCCTGGGCACTCATTATTTACAGGGATCTTATGGAAATCATTTATATGGAAATCTGTGAGGCTTGGACTTCTTCCCCCGGAGGTTAGGGCATTCCTCACATCTCTTGAGATAAACCTGTAGGACTGAATAACAGGCAGTATTAATAGGCTTTAAATCAAGTTCCAGGGGGATTGTGGCCTCAGTCGCTAGGGACAGACATTCAAAAACCCTGAGCCTGAATTGGTTCATTCTTTGCAAGTTAGTCTAACCTGCCTAAGTTGAACCAGCTTGTACAGCAACTGTACCAGCAACTGTACCAGCAACTGTACAGACATTCCCTGAGGACTGAAAAAATGCAGGCACATGCCTGCAGTGGCTTAGGCTAGAAGCTAGAGTGGGGCACTAGAGCAGCCTTCTATTCCCTTCCACAATGCTTAGCTGGGGGGGCGGTATGGGCGGGCCCCAGCAGGATGATTAGAGACGGGTGTAAACCCCCACTCTGCCTGCACCATCCTAGGCTTTTCCCTGCTTGCTGTTCAAGAGGCAGGAGTGTCACCAGCCCTAGCCCCTGGGTAGCACTCTGAGGCAAAGTGGGGGTGGGTGCAGTGCATGCATCAGTTGATGATACTGATCTTTTCAATTTCCATCTCCCACCTTCTTCATACTGTCTGCAAACCTGACAGGCAAAGGAGCCAGCAGGGGACTGATAATAAAGAGTTTATCAGCCCATCAACAAAACAAAAGCCTCTCTCATTAATTCAAGCTCTTCTTAAACAGCTTTTTACAAGAAAGAAACAGAGGGGCATTGCCAGATGACCTGTTGATTCGCTCCAAAAAGCCCTAACTAGACACTGTTCTGTCTGCCTGTCCCAGTGAAATTGGAGACACGCACACACAGACACCTCTCACTATTAGCTAGTATACCACATGCCTAGGGTCCATAGGGCTGGGGTCCATGCTGTGGGAGGTGGGAGGGATGGAGGGGGAGATCCCTGCTTGAGCAGCAAGTGGCGAGGTCGGGGGAAGAGGGTTGGGGAAGGCAGGTGGACCTTGCTGTGCCTGCAATCTTTCCTGGAGCTCCAGCTAGGGAGCAGAGAGGCAGGGCCAGACCTGCTTTTTGGAGCAGAGAGCATATCCCAGCCCAGCCCATGGCTGCAAAGCATGTGGGATGCTGGGGGACTCTGGTTTAACTTAAACCAGGAAGGGGTCTGGGACAGACATTGCATAAACTGGTTTGACCCAAATCAGTTGTCTGATTCTACCTTCAACCAGGTTTATTTTAAAGCAGTTTTAAACCATTTTGAAAGTGGTTTATGTGGACTGAACTTATGTTCTGTTACAGGTTTAAGCCAGTTTCTGAATACTTAAACCGGTTTATGTGTAATGTCTGTCCCTAGCCAGGATAGTTCATTAAGCGTAGCAAGTAGAGGGAAATAAAGGGTTTCCTAGTGTTCTAGCAAGGGCCCAAAGACAAGAAAGGGAATGAAGATTGAAATTCACAATGAAATTGAGTCTGATTAGAAAGGAAACAAGCTTAGGGCAGGTTTTCAGTGCAGGTTCTCCAAATTTGCTCACAAACAGCAATCAGTATTTTTCCTTTTAAAAATAGTTGGCATATATGCATTGTGTAAGCACAGAGAAAAGTTGACAGATGATGTCGTTTAACTGTTTGCAGCAGATAGCCTGTTCAGAGTCTTTTTGTTGTTGTTCCTAAGTTATAACCAGTCTTTTTTTGTTTTAATTTGATCTTTATTGTACATAACTAGTCACCTGACACTTCTTTTTAAACAAGAGAAAAGCAGAATAATATTTAAGGAAGGCTGTACAAACATCTCTGACTCAAACTTCTGCCTGAAGATAATCCACAAGTGTTCTGTAGGCCTCCATTTTCTGACTATTTGAAAACACAAAAACAAAAAAGCACCTCACTCCTAAAGGTAACAATAATAGATGTAAAGTCTAATTTCCTTAAAGTAATATGTATAGTATTGATTTCTTTGCAGGGGTAGGGGATGTTATTGTTGCTTTTCTCAGTATTGGTTCATTCCTCTGACCAGAACAATGGGCAGAATTTTTGAAAGTGTCACAGTGATTCAGAAATCTAAGATTGATTTAGTTCTGCAGTGTAATTGAATGACAGATTTTTAAAAGTACATAATGGCCTAAAACTGAAAGTAGATGCCTCAAGAGATTTTCATAAATGCTTAATTGCCTAGCTCTTATTGAAATCTTTACACTTCTAAATACCTTTAAATATATGGATTGTAGGCACATGGGTACACCTAAATCAGTTTTGACAATAGGGCTTGGAATAACTTTGATGTACTGGGTCCCTGTGAGAACATTCTTATTCCACATGAAGAGTGCCTCTGTGCAGTTTGACACTGGTTTTTTTGTTAAACGGATACAGTTAAATTGTATACATTGTTCATATATATTTTGCACTGTTCATACAAAGTAAGTACATCCACACAGAGTTAGTGCAAAATGGAAATTTTTATCCATGCTCTACCATGTTTCACAATAGACTTCCTATCCTGTTACAGGAACTGCTCCAAGGCAGCCATAGCAGCTGATCTAGTCCTGCCCCAGTCTAGTGTCGCAGGATACCACTCTTTCTCTCTCTTGCTCTCACTTGCCACAACTTGATGTTATGCATCTGCTAATTAGGGAGGCTGTCCCCAGAGTCTGTAAATGGGCTTAATGAGTTCTGACTCAGTCTAGCTCACTGGTACTGTTGGCACCTTGTTCCTATATGTGCAAAGATGTTGTGCCTTCAGCATCTCTTTTTTCTGCACCTCACTTGTACCATTGCCTCCAGCATATGGATTAGAGATCTACCAACCCTAACTGTACCTTAGATAGGGGTGGATTAGTATTCATTGTGGCCCTGGACTCTGCCCCTCATTGGTACCCTTCCCAAACCACGTCATGTCCCACAGCCACAGGTTCCATCCATGGCCAGGGCAGCAGGAGCAGCGGCCGGGGTGGGATGCATTGTCCCCCAGGCCCAGGGCAGGAGCACCAGCTGCTCCCACTTGCAGGTCTACCCTGCAGCCAGCACCAGGGATGTGGAGCTGCTGCCCATCAGTCATGTGTGGTGCAGACTGAGCTCTGGAGGCAGGCCCTTACCCCTCTGAAACTCAGTCTGGCTGCAGCTGCACCTGGCCAATGTGCAGGATCATGGCTGGGCTGGCCAGGAACTGACTGCACTTGGGCTGTCCCACAGCTGGCAGTTCTAGCCACACACTGTGCATAGCTCCAATCCCTGCTGCTGGTGACTCCAGCTGCTCCCAGGGCTCTGGCACGGTCATGGCCTGCACCTGGCAGAGGCAGATTAAGATTCATTGGGGCTCTGGGCAAACAGAAAATTGGAGGCCCCCCACACCCCATTATAAACATGAATGTATCAAAAAGCGTTAATAAATAGACCCGTTAAATGTTTACATGGTGCATTAATAAATAAAGCACAACTTGCAATGTCGAAATTAACTGCTCAGTTTTGACATACACAAAACTAAATAAAACAACTGCCTTAGGAACATTACTCAGATGCATGGAATGACCATAAATGTATAACACAAAAGTGTTCCAGTGCTTCAAAATGGTGGCAGGGGTCCTTGAACTAAAGTTTGTTGAATGAATTTTAATTCAAGTGCTGCCACCACCATTTTTAAGCGCAGGGACACTGACACATGAGACACCATGGCACTTTCATTAGAGAAGTTCTCAGAGCTGCTGTAATTAAAGCGCCACCCCCAACCCCCAGAGCACCTGTAAAAATGCCGAGGGGCAGCTGCCTGAGCCTGTCCAGCAGGGCTGAGGCCGAGGGGGAAGGTGTGAGCCTTCCTGGCAGCCCAGGGCTGAGTGGTCGCTGGGCTAGGCTCTCAGCTGCCTACGGCTCTGCCGCATGACCTGAGACCTGACCCATCTGTGTGTCTGCATCTGTGTGTGTCTGGGCTGGAAGGGACCTTGCAGATCATCGGGTCCAGCCTCCCCACCTAGAGGCATTTCGCTCCTCACTCCCAAGCCACAGCCCCACCCCCAGCCCTAATGCTGCCCTCATTCCTGACACACAGTACCCTGCATCCGCCCCCCTCCTCAGGCTGCAACCACCCCCCACACCCACAGCTCTCCACACCTTCACAAATAACTCTCCCCCCACACACAGTTAAAAAATAGCCTCCCAAGAATTACATACCAAATCTCTTGATTTTTAACAGTTTGTCTCATGATTTTGGCAGGGTGGGGTTGGCAATACTGCATTGATTTTGTGCCCCCCCCCCCAACCTGGTTGACTTCTGATACCTACAAATAAACAACTTGCTATTGTTCCCTGCAAACC
>NW_005842062.1:1215146-1220398 GCF_000455745.1 Alligator sinensis | reverse complement strand
AGAACAGGTTTCTAAAGACTGGCTTTTTCATACCTGAGGGATTTCTGACCATCTTTCATATCTCTCATCATTTTTTTAATTTATTTTTTGCCTGAGAGAGGATGCACAGGTCCAAAAGCTTGCAAATAACAACTTTTTTGCAACTATTTAGTTAGTCTACTAAAAGCCATCACATCTTTATAGTACCTGGCAGCCAAGGCCCACTGTATCACACATGCCCAGGCGAGCCCGACCACTGGTTTTTTCCATGCTGAGCTTGGGGCCCCTGGGCCTGGGCCCAGCTGGTGCATGTGTTAATCCGCCTATGCTTCAGGACACTAATCATAGCCTTCATATTTCACCATAGCCATGCCCATGCTTTGCTGGTACTGCTTTAAGTTCATTCACTGGGATTCCTGGCCATATCTCTACATCAGCTTCCCACAGGACTCAATGCATGACATGGATCCCACCCAACCACATGGCTTCCAACCACCCCTTATAGCCACACCCCATCCTCTGGTCAAATGGGAAAAAAAAAATCAACTAACCAGTTTCAAAGTTAAACAAAAAATTCACCTTTGGCCACTAAGTGCTGTAAGAACCCTATCCCTAATCTACAGGCTTCCCCCTACCTTCACGGTACCTTTGTGTGTGCGCGGCCTAGACTGAAAGGAACTTTTTGCATTCCAGAAGTCTGGGTCAGACTACCTGCTCTGGGCTCATCTACTGCTCTGACTTCTGCTCACCTGTCTCAAGTCCTTTTAAGTAGGCTTAGGGGTCAATCAATTAGCCATATTGTTCTTCTAAGTACCCCTGATATAGCACTTCCCACCTCCTAGGGAAGCTGCCTGTATAACAAAGCTTCTGCTGTCCTTGGACTGCTTCACTGTTCCTATGTCTTCACCTTTGACTCCAAATCTGAACACCTGTTACTTCCTTTTCCTTCATCCTTATGACAAGGTATTTAGCAGAACTCACAGATTTGTTGGAATATGACGTGGTTACATCCTGCTAGGGCCTTGAACTTGTGATATCTAGGCTGTTAACCATGTGCCTTAGTACTCACACCACCCCCAGTATCACACCTGTGACTCTTCTTCTCAAACTTCAACCTCCGCCACTGCCTTGCATCTCAGATAATTGGAACTCAATTCCCACAGGTATCTGACTTGGTTTGCTCCTTGATTTCACTCTGTCTAGTGTTTCAGCCCCGGCTTGGACTCGGACCCTCATGCTTTGACCTTGGCTACTACTTGGTCCATGACTAATGGCTTGTGCAAACCACTAGCCAGACTGCATATACCTTCGTATGTGACACTGTGGCCTACAGCTGTCTGAGCATTCAAGAGCTCCTGCTTCATTCTCTTGCTCCTCATCCTTCCAGAAATAAAAGGGCTAGGCCTTCTTGTTATACTTCCCCATGTTAGTTGCTTAGAACATCGTCACTTTGTAATTTAGCAGTAGCACAACCCACAGGCATGACCCTGAACATACTCTGTTCACCCACTGTCACACTCCAAATCCAGAAATACCCTGGTGAGGTTGCTCCATGGTCATGCCCAGTGGTGGTTCTTAAGTATGTGGGAGACCAAGAAATTGAAAGCAGCTGCAGAGGGTCATTGCTGAGTAGCCTTTCCAGTGTGTTCCTGGGTGTGAAGTGCACCTCTGAAAGCAGGTGGGTGGGATGTTTTCTCAATTTTCCAGCACATGCTACTACTGTGGTATAAGCAAGCTCTTAGCTATTTTTGAAAATCATATTCAATATTTTATCTCTCTGTCTACATCAAAAGCTTATTTTTTACTTTTCAATAGCATATTATAGGATGCAAGGCTGATGTGGGGTGGGGTAGGTTCCACCCTCTCACATTTTGAGTAATACTAGAACTATAACTGTGTTCAATTATTAGTGATCCATGTCCCTGATTACTTCAGAATGAAACACAATACTCCCTTGTAGTATGACAAATTAATCTAACCTATTTGGATTCTGTGGCTAATACAAGATTATATCTGAGGGATGTCTGATTGTTGATATTTTTTACCAGGTAGAGAATTTTATTGTAAAGTAAGGTACTGATAAAAACTTCTTAATCCTGCCACGGAGTTGCTTCACAGCACTGATATTATCTTTTGCCAGCCATTAAGAGTTGTTGGTCCTGAATCCAAGAGTGAATTGATTTGTTGTCTTTATGCTGCATGTGCCGGACAGCTCTGTTTTATCTTGAGAACACAGAATCTGATTTCCCTCCATTTTCTTTACCCTGGCAGCATTTCCAAAAAATAAAAAATAAAAAATCACAAACTCAGCACCCTGCCAAGTAATTGGACTTTCCTGGAGCATTTGGTATATAATTTATAAATAAAGGATAAGAATTTTTTATCAGCTTTCAGTAGTAACAAGTATTTCCACTGGGATCTGGCTCATAAATAATACTGTTTTTTGACTCACACACCCATATTCATGCTTCCTTTGTTCCCTCAACTAAGCTGTACAATCAGCCAGTATTATTCATAGCTCCCAGACAGCCTAATTTATTAGTCATGGTCAATTTATTAGGTACTAATTTTTTCCTTTTATTTATTTATTTATTTTTTGCTTTTAAGTAATCATGTTACTAAAAAAAGAAACCTCCAAAAGAGAGGTAGCACATAATATGTATTTTTTCTCCCATGTACATAGTAATGAATCCTGAACCTGATTCTGATCTCATTTACATCAGTGTTTTATAAACCAGGCCCCTTCCTTATGCTTCAGAGTTTTCCAGTTAAGGTACAATATGGGAATGACATACGGCGGGTGAGACTGTCACCTGTTTATATTTAACTAAAGTAGCTATAAAAGTCCTACCAGCTCTAAGGAGATTTTCCTTGGCTCTGCTGTAAAAATTCCTGCACAGCCCCTCTTCAACTCCTGACACCACCACGACTGGGGCTGGAGAGCACCATATCTAGGGTCAGCCCACAGTGTTCTAGGCAGTGCTGCCATCATTAGGAAACCCAGAATGGGCTGCTGTTACTTAAAAGAAGCTCTGGGCTTTCACCCCACTTATGCTGATGGCCATTTTGGGCCCACAAGCATCCTGGATTTTGGGGCTAGGGCAAAGGGCTAGGGAGGAAAGACAGAGGACTTCCCATAATCTTTGTTCTTCTTCTTGGGCTGCCAGTCTTGTGCTGCTCCCCCATCAAGCAAGCCCACAGAAACTCATTCCAGTTTTCTTCTCATATATATATTTATATATTTAGATCAGAAGATATAACCTTTTGCGGGGTAGGGGAAGTTTCAGGTAAAGCCTGTATTATGGCACTTGGAAGAATAAACTATACATAGTTATAACAAGAGATAGAGAAGTGATAAAGAGCACCATGGGCGCCTGGTGCCACCTTAGTCGGGGTGGGGGGTGGGCACGTGCCCCCCAAGCAACCAGTTAGCCAATCTCACCAACTAGGGGGTGTCGCCCTGCAGCCAATCTCACTGACTCGGGTGGGGGGGGGCACAGCTGATTATGTTGTCCGGGAAGTGGCCGCGGTACTCTCAGAAATGGCCATGGCACTCCCGATAGTGGCCGCAGCTGCTCCCAGAAGTGGCTGCAGTGCTTCATCCAGTGCTCCTACCCCTTGGCTGGCACTTGCAAGGCAGGCAACAGTGCTCCCACCTACCTCCCCTGCCCATCACCTAAGCGGGGCAGCATGGCCTGTCAGGGGGTGTACCAGCTCTCTCAGAGGGGGCATGTGCACCCACGTGCACCCTCTACATATCACCACTGGAGAGCACCATGAAGAACCAGCTGAATAAGAATTCCCTTTTTCTATATATATTCATTATTACCATGTCCCATCTTGTCTCTGCTGAATAGTCCTCTACCGGGTGTCTGAGTGCTCTCTGTGCTTTTGGTATTATCCAATTAAATGGCATTTCTTGGCAACTCAGTATGAAATGTTGCTTTATGTGGTATGCCATAGGTGACTCAAAGGCTTAATTCATAGTAAAAAAAATGAGGTACCTTTGTCAGGTTTGACCTAGAAACCACTATACAAAGCCCAAGCAAAAGTTTCTGTTATGTAACTAATGCCCATCTGCAATGATAAGGAGGAGACAGTCTTAGATAAAGGAGGCTTGAAAACAAAAGCAGAATCAGAGGACTAGGGCAAAGAGCTAATTTAAATATTAAGAATCACACCCCTAGGTGGGGAGAAAGTATGCTAATGAAACATACATGTATCTAAATGAGATACATAGCTAAAACACCGGTATAGAGACATGCTCAGTAAAGAACTCCTTGCGTCACTCCCTTATAACCAATTAGCAAACAAGAATGCTTATGAAGGTCCAATACTCCTGTATAAAAGATGCTTAGAATTAAGAATCTGTGTGCTTGTTACGTGAAATTATTCCGCTTGCACCTTGTATTGCTAGCAATAAATCTTCTTTATACTTTCACCCCTGGTATCTTTATTGGCTTTTGCATACCAGGCACGATCCCAGACTTGAGCTGGGGCTCAACAGTTTTTGGCACCCCAGATGGGACTGCCTTAGATAGCTTTGCCCGGACTAACTGACGACCAGACACAGCTCCTCCTTATCAAATGTCAGGCGCGCCCCGGGATCTCTTTTCCCGGTGAGACTTTTGTTTCAGGGGGAGCTGGATCGCTGGGGCAGCAGTAGCCTAACGGTGCAAAGCCATAGAGTGAAAGTACCAGTAACAGGCACCTGGGTGAGAGGGTAGAAAGGGCATAAGGCCTACCGTCAGCATGCCTGCCTGGGATTATCTCTGTAAGTATTCTGTCTGGCCCGAGTCCAAGAACAGTGATTTTTCCCCTGTGAGAACGAGGACTAAGAACAGATCCCTGGATCCCAGGTAAGTCGGACGTTCAGGACCGGGAAGGCAGCCCTAAGATGGGTACTATTAACAGTAAGGTTAGGAAATGTACCCCCCTCTCTTGTGCATTGGGACATTGGGCAGAGTTTGGTGGAGATCCTATGACTAAGAAGAAAGCTAAATTCTTCTGTGAAACTGCGTGGCCACGCTATCAGCTAGATGATCAAGAACATTGGCCTCCGGAGGGAAGTGTTAATTATAATACTATCTTACAATTGATTTTGTTCTGCCGGCAGAATGGTAAATGGGAGGAATTGATGTATGCGCAAGCGTTTATGTCTCTTTGTAGAAATAGAAAGGTTTTGGAGGAATGTGGATTGGGGGAGGGGGTTCGGGTAAGTGAGATGACTGTGACTGGACCAACTGTAAATCCTGTCCTGGACTGTCCGGAGC
>NW_005842062.1:1201372-1211269 GCF_000455745.1 Alligator sinensis | reverse complement strand
TCACACCCCTAGGTGGGGAGAAAGTATGCTAATGAAACATACATGTATCTAAATGAGATACATAGCTAAAACACAGGTATAGAGACATGCTCAGTAAAGAACTCCTTGCGTCACTCCCTTATAACCAATTAGCAAACAAGAATGCTTATGAAGGTCCAATACTCCTGTACAAAAGATGCTTAGAATTAAGAATCTGTGTGCTTGTTACATGAAATGATTCCGCTTGCACCTTGTATTGCTAGCAATAAATCTTCTTTATACTTTCACCCCTGGTATCTTTATTGGCTTTTGCATACCGGGCACGATCCCAGACTTGAGCTGGGGCTCAACACCTTGATATAGGTGCAGAAGTGATGTCAGATATCTCATATCCCACACTTTTTGTTAAGTAGGGGTGTTGTGGAGGCAAAGCTCTGTTTCCAAGGAGATAAGAATGAATGAAACTAGTGCTATTTTTACATAAGAGGTGAATGACAGCCTTGTACTGATGTGGATTAATAAAGAGGTTAAATGCAGTTTAGTAACAAGCAGTTCTTGAGGAGTGATTAAAAATGATGGATAGATGATAATTTCTCTGGAATGGAAAAAGTTCCAGGTCAAAGGGCAGCATGGGAGAAGCCATACAAACAAGGAAGAGACATCAGAAAAGATGAAATTCATCTGCTGATATTGGAAAGGTTTAGACTGTTTAGACAGAACATAACTGTGAAGAGCCTCAAAGATTGGAAAATAATTTGCTTCAGCTTGGTGTATGGAAATAGAGAAGGAGCTAATAGAGATTTTTAAAAAGCACATAGTTCAAGTGGTATTTAAGGAACAGTATTTTAGATATAGTACAATGAATAATCTGAAGGGAACAAGATGGGGATTGAGGGTCCGGAAAGGAGGAATATGGAATATTTGAGGGAATATGGAATGTTAGAAGGGATGATAAAAAGCACATGGTGGTAAAGCTGCACTCATAGATTTCATAGATTTCATAGACATCAGGGCTGGAAGGGACCTCGGAAGATCATCGAATCCAGCCCCCCGCCCAAAGGGCAGGAAGTCAGCTGGGGTCATAGGATCCCAGCAAGATAAGCACTCAAACTTAATGTGGTTTTTAATTATAATCTCTGTTAGACACCCCTTGCCATAGCTGATAGAACTACTTAAAAGGAAACCATGAAGAAATCAAAAAATCCCCAAATCGTGAGCTGGGCTCATATGAGTAATATACTCTTCTACCCTGCCTTATCTGGGAAATGCAAATAAAATTGTCTGGATTTCAAGGTCCATTGGGACTCCAATATCAGTCCCACTTAACTCCCATGAGTATTTTTTTTACAAGATTCATTCATGGGAAATGAATTTAATTTACCTCCATGATTTTAGTTTCCTTTATGTGTTTGGGTCCTCACCCAGACTATATCTATCTATATAGTATTGTTGTTGTTGTTGTTAAGCAAAACAAAAATTATACCAGAAATTACTTTCATCAAAAAAAAAAGATTTTTTTTTTCATTCAGCCAGTGATATTTTGAATGTCATATGCATGAAATGCCTCACTCTGTTACCATATTTTTTGCATATAACACCCTGGAATGAAATACACACCTTGTTTTTGAAAGGCAAAATGAAGAAAACAAGATTTTTTCCAGAGTTATGGTTTACAGAGAGCAGAGACAGAGCTTAATCTTAAATTGATGCACCCTTCCTTTTCTGCTTAGCTACAACCCTGGATGCTACTGAAGGCTAGTCTCCATGAGATGACAAGTGTGCAGCTCTCCGGTCTAACTCATAGTGCTTCACAGAAAGCACCAGGAGTTAGATTGACCTTCCCCACCCAACAGACATTCACTGTTGGGTCAGGAGGGTGGAGGGGATCAAACTTCACTTTGGAGCTGATTCAGTGAGAGAGGCTGCATATCTGCAGGCTCCTCCCCCTAGCCTGCCCCCCTCTTCCAGCTCTGGTGCTGTCTCAGGATGGGAGGGGGAGAAGGAAGGGGAGGGACGGTCCATGCTGGGTTTTGCGCAACCTGCACTGCTGCGGGGGAGGGGGTAGATTGAAGCCACACTTCAGCCTCACTTTGCCTCTTCAGCCCATCCCTGCTCCTGGCACATTCTGACACAAGTTAATGAAGATGCTGTGCTTTGGAGCACCTTCACCTGAACCCTCATGTAATGTGGATTCATTTGTGATGTGACTGGACACTTTTTAAAGTACTCTACAGCTGTGCATTTCTGTTAAGCATAGCTGTAGAGTGGCCAATCATGCAACAAAATGTCACTTCTGTTAATGCCCCATGGGTGTACCCATGATCCTGAAAAGAGCTCTAAATAGCTGTAAAAAGGGAGAAGACACCAGGAGACCTAGCAGACAGCAAAATTGCTATAAAAAAGATTACGATGATTAACAGACCATCAAGATCATTAGAAAAGCAAGACAATCATTAACAGCTCTAGAGTAAAGAACATAAAATCAATTGACTCACCTGGCTGAATAATAATACCATTGCTGCTGCAGTGTGGGGCAGGAATCAAAGCACGGGGTGGCAAAAAACATCTTCCTCACTTAATGAATGTACCCCAAAGGAGTTAGAATAGATGGAGATCCCTTCCAGCTCTACTTCTCTATGACACTTGAATTTTGGGAAACCAATTTGAGGGGTGTATTGTATGATGTATCAGAAAATACAGTAGTTGATAGAAAATAAGAGGCAAATATGTACTGGTGCTGTGCCTCAGTTGTGCTTGAAACTATAGAATATTTTCAAATATTGGTGCTGATATGCCCCCAGAGCTGAGAAAAACTGGAAGAAAAGAAGACAACCCCAGTCTATTTTTAATTATACTTATATGCAAAATGATCTTTTATATCTATAGATTTAGTGCAGGATAAACACAGCATTAAACTATCTCTGCTCCCAGTGAAGCTAGTGAGAACTTTACCACTAAAATCAGTGAAGCAATGCTAACAAAACACTGAGTACTTCTGAAAATAGTTACCCAGGAATTCTACTTCACTACTATATTACAGTTGTTCTAATTTAGTGATTTCTAGACCATTTGCAATATGTGGCTTATGTCTTCATAGAAAGGGTTTCCATGGTCCACTTGTCATTCCTTTGATGATCACAAACCAACTCTATGTCAGCAGCTACTATAACTATTTACATATATACGTAAGTTTGTATTTTCATAGGGGTATTATGTTTTTTCCACCTTAATAGTAGAAAACATAAAGGGGTCTTATTATGCCACTACCCTCCTCCTTGTGTACCATTTATTTTAGTGAATAACAAAGTGCAAGGGGTATATAAAGAACTGCCAGAACAGAAAGCAGAATGTTACACCCACTGTGCAGAAGGCATGAGTCACAGAATCATAGAAAACAGGAATGGAAGGCATCTTAAAAGGTCATCTAGTTCAATCTCCCGCTCAAGGCAAGATCATTTTTGTCTAAATGAAATGGTTTATCTCACCTATGCTTAAACATTTCCAATGATGGAGATTTCACAACCTCTGGGTTAAATAAAAAAGGGGTTGGGGGACCTGAACCCTGGACCCTGAAATTAGAAGTCTGATGCTCTGTAGAGAAACAGACTTATCTTTTTCTTTTATTCTTCATTGAATCTCTACCTCCCATTTATGTTGTTTGGCTTTTTTTTTCTGGTCACCTGTGCATGACTGCTTCTTCACGGCTCATTGATGGGTCTTGAGGTTACCTTAAGAGTCCAATCCTTGAGTCACAGATCTGCCTGCAGAAGTTGCAGGTCTTTCTGCAGAAGAGGATAGGCTGCATGTTGGGATTCCTCTTCTTTTCCTTTCTCCATTCTCTCTTCTCTGCTTCAAGGGCAAGGTGTTTACTTCAAAATGGGCTGCTGCTTGTTTGAGGTTGAGGTGCCATTGGAATCAGTTAGCATCCAGTTCCTCCCAGCTCTTGGGGCACTTGTACATATGACAGGGGTTTAGTCCTCAGGGTTTTATTTTATGTCCTCTAAATTGAAACAGTGGGGCATAGAATAAAACCCTGAGCATGAAACCATTTCAATTTTTTTGTCATGTTATGGCTGGGGGCCCAATCCTTTTATTTTTGTTGGAACTGGAGCCTGCCCTTGGCCGGGGTGTTTGCCCGGGGGGGGGGGGGGGGGCTAGCTGCCAGTGGATTGAGTGGCCCCTGAGCTGCAGGGAGCCCTGATCCTTCCCTCTGTGGTGGCAGAACCCCCTAGAGCCTCCCAGGTGGGCTGCTAGCAGGCTGGGGACTGCTCCAACTGGATCAGGCCAGGTGCTGCCTCTGAGTTGGGGTAGCCCCCAGCCTGCTAGCAGCCCACCTGGGAGGCTCTAGGTAGCCCTGGTGGGGTGGTACTACTACAGAGGGAAGGAAGGACTGGGGTGCCCCACAGCTCAGGAGCTGCTCAGCCCACTGGCAGCTCAACCCCTGGGTCATGGGAGAGGCAGGTAGGCTCCACCAAAAAAAAGAAAAAGGATTGGGCCCCTTGCCACTTCTGCCTTCAGCAGGCTCCTGCAGCTGACAGGATGCCTGGGCCAGCCAGGAATGAGCTAGCTTGTCCCTGGGGCAGTGTGGGGAGAAGACAGGAGGGCAATTGGGTTTGCTGGTGGCTGCAGAAAGAAGCAGGGATGGTGCATAGGATGTGAGCCACCCAGGCAAGCTGCTAGCTGGCCAGGTGCTGTCCCAGCTCAGAGGCACCTGATCCAATGCTTTTACAAACCTGCCTGGGCTTCCAGCACCCTATGCACTATCCCTGCTGCCTTCGCCGGCCACCAGCATATGCTGCTTCCCTCTGGGGCAGTGCAGGGAGGCAGCAGGAGAATGCCTGGGTGTGCTGCTGGCTGGAGAAGGTGGTGGGGTATCTGCATGGGGTCCTGGAAGCCCAGGCAGAGTCAGAGAAGCATTGGATCAGGTGCCTCCAAATTGGGGCAGCACCTGGCCAGCTAGCAGCTTGTCTGAGCTTCCATTGCCCTGTACACTGGCCCTGCTACTCTTTCTGGCCACGAACAAACCCATCCACCCTCCTGCTGCCTTCCCATGCTGCCCCAGGGACAAGCCAGCCCATTCCTGGGTGGCACTAGGCATCCTGCCACCACAGGAGCCTGCTAAAGGCACATTTGGTAAGGGGCCCAATCCCCCCTTTTTTTTTGGTGGAGTCTGTCCGCCTCTCCCACAGCTTGCGGGTGAGTTGACAGCTGCATCACTGCAATTTGCAATGTAGTTTATTTTGCAATGATGCAAACTTATTTAAAACCCCAAAACTCTTGCAGGTGTACAGTGTGACACCATTAAGCCACAAAAAGTAACATTTTCATTATGTGTACATGGTAATGGTGTCACATATATAAGCCGTTGACGTCGACATCTATTCTCCTGAGGTATGCCATCAGTATGTCCCTGTAGTAGTTCCTCTGGCCACCATGAGATCTCGAGCCACAGGCTGGAGCAGGCTGATAGAGCACTTTAGTCTTCCTGATGTTGAGAAAGGGGTCCAAAGTGTGGTAGACTTCTTCAAAGAGATTCATTGTAGTCTGGAGGTGTTTCTCAGTGTGCCAAGGATGGTGCAGTCATCAGAGTATTGAAGGTAAAAGATGGTTGTTTTGAGTACTTTGGATTAACAACTGAACTATTGTGTAAAAAGTAGCTTCTCCTACTGCAACTGGCTATGTTGTAAATGTGGAACCTGATCCTGTCAGAGTGTTAAGTGCCCTCTAAAAATATTTACCGGATCAAGCTCCTTAGAGCAGTGGTGATCAAGCTATCTTGTCCTGCAAAATGGACAAGTAGCATGGGGTCTGATTCCTGTGTGTGGGATCAGTCTGCAGGCCAGATCTAGTGCAGAGCCAGCATTCAGCATTGGTCCATGGATGGGATCCAGCAGGCTGGCTTGACCTTGTGTACCTAGACATGTCCATGGAGTGACACCATAAGTTGTCCCAATTGAACACTGGGATGACCTAACACATAAGTCCATGTCATCTGGTTCCTAGGGCTTGCCAAGAATCTGTAAATTTGGCATCATGGAAACAGAAATTAAGGCTACCATGGATCACCTGGTGCCAAATTTCCAGACCCATGGGGAGGCCCAGTGTCTGGATGACACAGCTCCATGGGTCAGATCTGGCCTATTGGCCAGTCATTGAGTGCCACTACCTTAGGTTATGTAAGTGTCTTCATATAGGCACGCACTTTCTATATACAAGTCACACTTAAGCAAGATTTAGACACTGTTCTAATCAAATCCATCAAAATTGATGCACTAAGTAAATTTTTATGCCTAAGTCCCTTTCTCAGTCTGGCCCTTAGTCTCTCTGTAATTCAGTTCTCCATATGTAAAATGGGGAAAGTGACACTTTTCTGCCTCACAAGGCTACTGTGAGGATTGTGAGGTGATCAGAAGCTAGACTGAGGGGCACTGTGTAAGTAGATTGGAATGATGACATAAAAGCATCCTCTATTGTACTGAACTACATTAGTACCTCCATATCACTTGCAATTTTAAAAATCATCAAGATACTTTTTTGCATTGAAAAGACTGAATAGCTGTAGAAGCAGCTGGTAGCCAATTCAGTTATCTGTATAATAATGGCATGGACCAAAGTTTGAAAGTTCCATTTCCAGAATATTTTCATATTTGCTCAATATGCTGTCTACACAATCAGTCTAAGGAATGTATCTTTCATTATCTGAACAAACAAAACATTTAGTATATTTTTCCTCCCAGCTCCTGTGAGACGGAGAAACTGCTATTTTCTGCATTTTATAGAGAGTCTATAGCTCAGTACAAACATTCAAAAAACCCAAGCCTGAACTGATTCAATCTTTGGAGGTTGCTTGGTTCAATCTTTGGAGGTTTCTTCGTTCAATCTCTTGCATAGATTGAAGCAAGAAGCAAGTGAATAGACATTCACTTTTTATTCTGGAAATGGAGCCACATGCCAGCAGTGGCTCAGGTTAGAAGCTGAGGGCACTAGAGAGAGCCCCTCCTTCCCTTTGGCAATGATCAGAAAGTTGGAGGGAAGCTAAGCAGGGGTGGGGGGTTGTTTCATGGCCAGGCCATGGCAGGTCATTGAGTATGATTGGGGAGGGTGGGGTAGGGAGGGGAATGAATGCCCATCTCTCCCCTGGCCTCTACCACTGGCACAGGACTGTAGCCAGGACCTTCCTGGATTTTCTCCACTGCTCATTTCTTGAATGGTGGGGGCCATGGTCATGCACAATGGCGTTGCATAGGGGGTGCATGGGGGTGCATGTGCACCCCCTGAGAGCACTGGTGCACCCCCTGACAGGCCACACTCCCTGCTTAGGTGATGGGTGGGGTGGGCAGGCAGGAGCACTGGTGCCCCCCTGAGAGTGACAGCCAGGGTGTGGGGGTGCCAGGTGAAGCGCTGCCGGCACTTCTGGGAGCACCGCAGCCATTTCCAGGAGCATCACGGCCACTTCCCAGTCAGTGTGATTGGCCATGGTGGAGCCCCCACCCCCCGGTCAGCGAGATTGGCCATGGGGGATCCCCCTGGTCACTGACTGGTTGTTGGGGGGAGCAAGTGCCCCCCGAATCAGGTGGCACCAGTCACCCTTGGCCAGACACCAGCCCTGGGCAGCAGCCTGAGGTGAAGTGAGGGTGGGAGGGAGATTAACCCTCCCTGTCTCCACTCTCCCACCAGCATGGGATCCCAGCCAGTGTCTGCCTAACTTTTCCCCACCACTTGCTGCTCAAACAGTTGGAGATGTGGCCAGATGCTGGCCTGGGGAAGCAGTCTGAGTGCCTCAGGCTGCTGCTCAGGGCTGGCATCTGACCACACCACACACCGCTCGAGTAGCAAGCAGGGGGGGAAAGCCATGTAGACCCCAGCTGGGGTTCTGTGCCTGTGGGAGAGTGGAGGTTTAATCCTCTCCCTCCTCTCTCTTCATCTCAGGCTGCTTCCCTGCCTTACCCTGCTGGCCCCAGCTGGGGCATGACCACACTCCTGCTCACTGATGGAGCACCAACCAGGATGTGGGGGACATAAGCATAACAGCTCCCACTCCCATAGATCCAGGCTGGGATCTCGTGGGTCATGAAGGTGGTTTAAACACCCCTCCATCCCCTCCACCTGGGCCTGCCGGCTCACACTGCCACCCTCTCCACTGCGGCTAGAGAGGAGAGAGGTGGAGCCAACCCTGCTCTGCTTCAGCAGACAGCACAGCTCAGCCCAGGGCTGTAAAGCATCCTTGGATGTTTTGGGACTGTGATTTATCTTGAACCAGGAAGGGGTCTGGGACAGAAGTTCCAGAAGCCAGTGTAACCTACATCAGGTAAGTCTGGTACTACATGCAACCAGGTTTATCTTAGATCTTTTTTGTCCATTTTGAAATTGGTTTGTGTGCCCTAACTTCTGTTCTGTTACAGGTTTAGACCAGTTTCTGATCACTTAAACTGGTTTATCTGTAACATCTGTCCCTAGCTTATATGACTTGTCCAAGGTAGCACAGGAAGTTAGGAACAAAACAAAGAACTGAATCCAGGACTCCCAAGTTTCAGACTAATACCCTAACCACTGGACAATCCTTCTCTCAAATGTAAATGATGTACTTTATTACCTTATTTACTTGAATCCAACATGAATTTTCCCCCCATTTTAACTTGGGAGGAAAAGTCCCTCATCTTGGACTTTAGTATGAGGCAGAGGGGGGAAACAGGGAGCTGGCAGCCGCTGCAGCTGCAGGTCAGTCCCTGGCTCAGCGTAACAGAGTGGAGCAAATGTAAGCAGCAGCGGGGTAAGGAGGGTAATGACTGGGGGGCAAAGGTTGTGAGGGAACATGGGGGAAGAAGCTATGGGGGACAGGCACAGGCTATTGTGTGGGCAGAGGCAGTTGCATGGTAGGGATGGGAAAACAGGTGTAGAGGGCAAGATGTGGGGTGGGGAGACAAAGAGCAGGGGTAAAGTTGCATGTTCTTCCCCTTCCCCTGCCTCCGTACTGCCTGCCCCACTGCTGGTTAATCTACAATCCCCCCCGCCACCTGCTGCCCCACCATTCCCCTCATTTCTCTTTTCAATCCTTTAGTGTTTATTAGAGGCCAGTTGGAATGCTTAATTGAAACAACAATTTGTAACTTATATAGTAGCATAGTATGATGTCACCAATAGCATATGAATCATAGAATCATAGAGAAGTAGGGCTGAATGGGACCTCTAGAGGTCATCTAGTCCAAGTCCCTGCTTGAGGCAGGATCAGCCCTATACAAACCATCCCATATAAATATATAATCTAAACTCTAAACTACCATCACCTCTGACACAACACAGGACATAACACCATAATCTGCCACAGGTAAAGCAGGAGAACCAGGGAAGCCACCACCCTAATTCTATAAAAGCTTGTTAACATATGCTCAAGATATCCCCAGAAGAGGATGGCAAAATGCCCCACAGTCTGTACCAATCTGAGCATGAGGTAAAATTCCTTCCTGACCCCAAATATGATGATTGGTCTGCCACTGAGTGGAGCCAGGAACCTTCAACTTTAAATCCCAGAAGGAACATTGGAAGACCACAGTCAAAATCCCCAGCCTTGCTACAGCCAATACCCAATGGCTCTGAGGAAGGCTTAAAAACATCCTGACACATGCAAGAGAAATGCAGATGGGGATGGGGGAAACAGCAAAGCCTAGAAGCATGGGAAATACCCATCGTAGAACATACTTTTTGAACACCTTCAGTGACAGAGAGTCCAAAATGTCCCTAGGCAGATAGGATCAAGATGAAGCAACTGAAGGCGTGATTGCTGACCTACAGATCGGTAGCCATCTGGGGGACAGTGATCACCTAATAATAGAATTCACCATAAGACGTAGAGTGGGTAAGGTAACTAGTAGGGTGAAAGTGCTAGACTTTAGGAAAGCTGATCTCAATGAACTCAGGCGA
>NW_005842062.1:1188061-1199561 GCF_000455745.1 Alligator sinensis | reverse complement strand
ACTCTTTCCTGCCTATGCAGGGGGTTGGACTCGATGATCTATTGAGGTCCCTTCCGACCCTAACATCTATGAATCTATGAATATTTTACATACATCCACAGCTAGTTTGAGTACCAGAAGCAGCATAACAGCTTTAGCACAACAGTCCACACTGACTAATATATCTGGTCCCTACCCATGGCTAAAGCTGTGTCAGATCCATCTTTGTGGCATTGCATTGGGTCATGCAGACACACATAGTCAGTTGTAAGGCAGGATGATCTCCTTAAAATTTAGGAATCTTTAAAACTATCAAAGGGAACACAGAAATATTTTAGCCAAGTAAATTCTATTTGGATAAAGAATTGTTGTTTTTTTCCTCAAGCTTAATGCATCATGAAAGTAGCTTAGAGGATTATGGTATAAAATGGGAAAGTATCTATGTAGGAGTATATGTAGGTGAGATTGAATTGTTCTTAAAAGGTTTATATTATAATAAGTGAATTCCATTGCATTTTAGAGGCAATTATACCTACTTGTTTTCAAAGGCTTAGGTGTAGTAACTGGCATTAAAAGGGTGCAGTATTTTCATGTTTAATGCAAAGGAGCTTCAAATTTCCTTTATAATGCTAAAAAAAGAAACCATAAAATAGTAATAACCTGGAAGAATATGAATCTGCCATTTGAACGCACTTTCTGAAAACCTTAATATGAACAAACCCATCTTGCAATGCAGAAAAACTTTAAGAGAAGTGAAAAATGTAATTACTTTTTCAGATATTAAATTACATGTCAAAATTCCACCTGACAGCACTAACATGGATAACAGAGCTAACTAGGCTCCTCAGAGCTTTAACTGTCACGACAGGTTCCTTCAATAAAAGAGATAGAGACAGGCTGGTAGCAGAACACAGTATCTGTCATTGCTGCTTTCGTGTTCCACACAAAAGTCTAGTATCAGGGGTATATCAAAGAGGTTTCATTGCAACATACCACAAAATGATTGCTCTAAAGGATAAATTCATTGAAATTCCTGAACAGTAAAGAATAACCTGAGCAAGTCAAGTACATATTTCTTGTATATTGCTTGCACAAATTCTTCATTTAAATACAGAATCTTTCTCAATTGAAGCCAGTGGGCACATCTACATGTGCAATTAATTTGAAGCAACACATTCCAGTATATAGCTGATTGCTCCCAGGCATCGTGTTTGAATGTGTGCTAGGGACCGCAGCATGTTGAGCTGGGTCAGAACAGCTCTGGCTGGCAGGGGCCTAAGGGCCCAGCCCTGGGATGCTCTGACCAGCTCAGTGTGCTGTAGAAAGGCTGGCTGGTGCATGAGGGTACTCTAGTGCTGGGCTAGCCAGCAGGCAGCCCTCGCACTGAAGCATCCTTGTACCCCAACAAGCCAGGTTAGTGTCTATGCATGCGTTGCTGTGCACTAAAAAAAACTCTGCCACAGGATAGTACTTGTATTTACAAGTACGAACCTGCAGCAGAGTTTATTAGATTACTGTGGCCTAATAGGGGCACACTTGTAGACAGGGAGACTTTTTGGTTAAGGACAGACATTAAAAAAGCCCGAGACAGAATTGATTAATTATTGCAGGTTAGTTTAACCTGGCTAGGCTAAATCACTTCATAACTGAAAAGACATCCCCTCTAGACTGAAAAAATGCAGGCACATACCTGCAGTAGCTCAGGCTAGAAGCCGGGAGCTGCTAGAGCAGCCCTCTTTTTGCTTCCACAGAGCTGAGCTGAGGGGCGCATGGCCAGGCCCTGGCAAGATGCTCTAATTATTCCCCCTCTTCCTGACCTGCCCAGCAGGGAATGCTTATCACCCCTCATTCAGTATTTATCACCCCATTAAGAAAACAAAGCCTCATTAGTGCAAGCTCTTCTTGAACAGCTTTTCCAAGAAAGGACATTAAGCTACCTTGACATTAAGCTACCTTTCTGCCCACAGCAGGGACTGTAGCCAGCATATAGTCTGTTAGATAATGCTGAGGTGTCTGAGTAAGGCAGAGGGGTGGGGGGAATAATCCCTGTTTAGCAGGGAGAAGCCAGGCAGATGCTCTGTACCTGCAAGTTTCTGCTGGAGTTGCAGGCAGGGAACAGAGGAGAGGGGCCAGCCCTTCTATGCAGCAGAGAGCCCCACCCAGCCCAGAGAGCATGCTGGGATGCTGGGGAAGTCTGGTTTAACTTAAACTAGGAAGGGGTCTGGGACAAACATTGCATAAACCGGTTTGACCCAAATCAGTTAAGTCTGATTTTCAACCAGGTTTAGCTCTGATTTTCAACCAGGTTTACATTCAACCAGGTTTATCTCAAATTGGTTTCAGCCATTTTCAAACTGGTTTGTGTGCACTGAGTATCTGTTCTGTTATAGGTTTAAACCAGTTTCTGATCACTTAAACCTGTTTATGTGTGATGTCTGTCCATATCCTTTCTATGCAGCTAATTAGGCAGCTCTGTAGTAACTATCTTGTGTAGATGCACCTAGTAAAAGTTTTACCATAAGCTTGAACAGGATTAGAACAAGAACCACAATGAAGCATATATGATAGAATAATTCAGATATCAACACGAGACCTAGACTTCTGATTTTTATACAATGAAATATATTTACTTATTAGAATCAGTATTGTGCTGTGATTTTACCCTTCCTCTGCTGATTAGGTTTGGATAGCTAAAGAGGAACAAGGAATTTATGTAACGAGATTTTTCTGAAAATGAAAACTTTGGAACTGTGTAGTATTGTATTGTATTCTGATCTTTACTATGAAAACTACAAAGACTTTCAACATAATTCATGATCACTTTTTAATGTACTTCAGTCACAATTAATTTATGAAACATGAATATTTATTTAAACCAAGAAAAAGATTTCTTGATTCAGAGTGATACTGCCCACATAGTTTGAACTCCTTGTTAGGCTCCAACATGTTTTTCAGAGGCAGACAATGTTAGGTTCAACAACAGCTGATCAAGGCTTACTGAACAAGCCATGAAGCTTGTACAACAGGTTATAATTTTGCTGAGTTTGCATTACAAGGATTTGAATTGGTCCAGTGCAAAAGTAACAGGGGTAACTATAACACAACAGATAGATCATTGCTGGGCTACCCATAGGATTCAGCTTACTCTTTTCAGTCCTCCCTCTCCACATCTCGTCTCCCCTCCCCACCATGAAGCTATGTTTATACTGTGTCCATGGTTTTCCTGAGACTGCTGTGAAAAAAAAAAAGCCTCAAAGAACAGGTCCTCAAAGGACCTGGTATCAGCTTACTGTTACACTAGGGGAGTAACTGTTCACCAGGGCACCCAAGGGGAAAACCAGGAGTAATGGCCACAAACTCCTGGAAGATCAATTCAGGCTCAACATTAGGAAAAACTTCTTCACAGTCAGGGTGTCCAGATTGTGGAAGAAGCTCCCTCTAGAGGTGATACAATCACCTACCCTGCAAATCTTTAAGAGAAGAATAGACAGTCACCTTGCTGGGGTCACCTGACCCCCAGTTATCTTTCCTGCTTAGTGCAAAAGGATGGACCCGGTGATCTTCCAAGGTCCCTTCCAGCCTTACAATCTATGAATCTATGAAAAAACCAAAATACTAAGGATCTGTCGCTAGCATGGTTGAGTGAGGCAGCTGGGGCATTCTTAGAACATCTTTAATATACTTAGTTCCAAATTTGGACCATGCAAAGCAGATACTGGTGGGCAAGGCCTAATTTACAGCAGCTGTCTTGAGAATGGCATGGAGGTAGTATAGACATGTCCAAAGTGTGCCAAAAGGGAAGCTCACTTTCAGAGGCTTCAGGTCTTTTTTCTCCCATGGATGCAAAATTCACGAACAAAATCCCAAGTCTCCATCTCTTGGAGACTCCATTCTGTATGAAAGCTGAGCATTTGGCACAGTGCACAGAGGTTCAAGTTCAGGTAAATAACATTATACAATATCAATTCCAAGTTCTACACTGTTAACCAAACTGTTCCTCCATGATGCTGTGAGGAAGGCAAAACCTCGCAAGATTTGACCCCAATGGGAAAAATATCTTTTCTGTCTTCAAACACAAGTAACTGATCATGTTACTGAATCATGTTAAAAATGCAGTTCCTATCTTAAAACTATGGGAAAGGAGGGCAGGGCACTCACCAAGAGCAAGATGCTCCCTAAAGTCATGCAAAATGGTTTAAATTAATGAAGGGAAGGGATCTAGGGACCAGTCATCTTCTTCCTTTCTGTCTGGGAAGAGGTGGTCCCTTAAAAGTCAAGGAACCACAGTTGCATGTTCCAGCTTGCTTTCTTCCTCTCTTTCAGCAGGCTGTTAATCCCCTCTGTTCAATGAAGTGTCCTTTTTTATGAGATAGGTGGGTATTATCTTAACTTTTTTAAGGGGCATGAGAACAGGAATCACTCTATTCATTTCTTAAGGAAGTTAGTTGATTTATTTCTAAAAAATGAATATCAATATTTTTGTGATAAAAGGGTAAAAACAATTTTGAAGTTTCCTTCTTCTGCCCCCCCTCCCTCTTTTTAATTGTACCAGCTGTACTCTCTGACAAACTAGTTTTGAATAACTCTTGCATGATTAGAATCTCTGCTCCCCATCTTCTCAATGAAAAAAAAATGTGTTCGGTTGGACGCAGGGAGATATCTTTCATCTTGAATGTACCAAGTATTTATTTTTGACATTGGCAATCCTGGCACCTCTCTGAAACATTCCTGTAGCCAATGCAAAGAATTCAAGAAGCTGTATGCATGTGCAGTCGGTGATTGGGCAAAATGAGGGACATCTTTTGAAGAAAGTAAATATATGACTCTTAGGGGGCTGATGGAGATGAATTTAAAACAAACAGTGGCGAGGAGAGGCATTATTTTGCAACTTTGCTTGCAATACCAGTGTACTTTTAGCTGGAGACACTAGAGAAGGCTTTTATTTTGGGATATATGGGTGCAGGGAAGTTGCTATACTGTTTCAGAGAATTCTGGGGAATAGGTAGTTGATAATGCAGAGCCGTGACATAGTTCATTGTAGTTCCAAGAGTTTATAGTTGTATTTATTTAACTTTCTCTGTCCTAGTTTATTATTTGGAGGTTCCAATACTCAAGCTGTGTCACCTCAGAAATCCTGCTATAAAAAAAAACCAAACAGCAGTAGAGTTAATAAACAGATGAAATACAGTGTTGTCAGAAATATTAATCTAACTTGAGCCTGCGTCTCATTGTTTGCCACCACTGACTCACCACGGAAGCTGTAATAGCAATAATGGCCTATTGCACTCATTGATATGGAAACCTAATAGTTTTATAATTTTTGTCAGTTTTGCCTTTTCATGCCACAGACGGAATTGAAAAAGTGAGATTTAAGACAGAACTCCTGCAATGTCCCCCTTTAGCTAACGCAGATTATTTCTTCTTTCTTTTTTTTTCCCTTATGAAAATGATTCTTCATCAAAGCAACTGGAAACTACCGCTGGCTCAGTGTGATAATGTGCACAGCAGCAGCCATCAAATACTAGCATCAAAGGAGGTAATGAGAACCAGCTGAGTAATTGTGCTGGTCAGAGCAGGAAGAATTCAACATTTCTGAATGCCATTGCATTTTGCTGTAACTCTGTATCCTCCTCACAAGTATCTGGACCATTTCTTCCTCCTGCAATTAGATTTTATTTCATGTAATTGCTCTGAAGCATCCATACCCAGCAGGGTGATAAGCATTTGTGATGATGCTAAAGAATATTATAATGATAATGATCATTTGCAAATGACAACTTGGGAATCAACTATGAACATCTTAAAACTCAGGGATCAGGAATGGAAAGAGTTTTTCTTTAAAAAAAAAAGTTTCTACCTCTATATTTTGGTCAGCCTGAGACTATTAGAATGCCTTGCAATAGCTACATTAATTAATTACATTTTGATAAATACCAAAGCCTACTTGTCTTAGCACACAACTTATGGCTTACACAAAACTCAGAATACACTGGTTTAGTGAAAAAATAACTTATATTTCGCTGGCATAACTGAATGTCCTGCTTAATAAAAGAATACAGTTTTGTTTTCCTCTGCTCTAACTAGTTGCTGTCTCATTGTCTCACAAAATATAACTTTAAAATCCTTATCTACAGTACTTTTGGTTGCAAAATTCCTGCATTTATTACTGAGAAATGCAAGGGACACCAAAGAAAGGGTGCAATGAGGAAAGACATGGAGAAGAGAAGGAGGCCTAGATGGAAAGGAATCAAAAGGAAAGTAAAACAACAGTGATAACAATCAAAAGCAATGTAAGCAAAAACAAGTCTAACTTTAGTAGGAAAATGAATGCTCTGGAAACCCAGTTAGGGAATGAAATAGGTTCATTCTTATATATAATCAGTCTAAATTTTAGGATAGTTTTGTGACATGCTTGACAATTTCTTAAATGTGCCATCCAGGGAATTAGGTCTGGGATGAATTTTTAGACTTGTATAGACAACCTCTGATTTTAACTTTTTAGAATCTTACAAATTCTTTAGCAACTTGTAGATTGGGGCATTAATTTCAGAGCAACTTGACATTTTTCAGGAAAAAAAACTTTTCTGTCAAAAATACACACCTTCTCTCTCTCACTTTGGCCTTGAATCTTTTACAGAGGAGGGCTTTCTCCCTCTTTTTTCTTTTTTGTTCAAATGGAAACTGGTTTACTAGATGCCAGGATAGCTATCCTAGGTTAAATGAATTTGCCTCTTTAAAAAAAAAAAAAAGTTTGTCTTTGACTTTACCACAATTCGTATTCCAGGGTTTCTTGTAAATTATTTCTCTCCTTTGTGATGAAAACAATGAACCCTGAGGAAGGGCAGTAAGAAATGCTGTATGGTAATTTTCCTGTAATATCATCTACTTAAGGGCAAAAGTTGTGCAAAAGTGTTACACTGTCCTTACATTTTAAATTAACCATTCAGCATACTTGAAAGAAGGTATATGTGTTTTTGTTATGTGTGTCCAAGTCCTGAAGAGCAGACATGATTTGGGTACAATAGTGATTTTTGCTATGTAGCCGTTCCCCAAAAGGATAAAATAATCAAGAAAGTTCAAGCCTCAAGAACTGGTACAAAAAGAGTGAACTGAAACAAGGCTGGGAATCCAAAAAGTCCAGAAGAGTGTGGTTTTGATTTACAAATGCATTTCTGTTCCAGAAATCACTGAAGCCCATGGTTAAGTTTAAATATATGCTTAAGTGCTGTATAGGGTAAGGGCCTGGGGAGTTCATATGAATGAAGTATCAATATTTTGAAAATCAATGCATTTGACTTACTGCAAACAGTGCCTTTGGTAGTGTTTGTGGAAATTTGAAACAACCCTGCCATTCAGAACTAGCACAGGAAATGTTAATAATTCTCTATTAAATTGTAGCCACTCTGCCACTTGATGCAGTTTCCTAAAGTAAAAAAATAAAAATAAAAGCCATCCTCACAATATATAGAATGGATGGAGCTTACAGCTGAAAGTTAGAGATTGTAATGTTCTAATTCTCTTCTTTGCACCTGCATCACCTCACGACTTTAGGAAGTCATCGAGGCCTAATCTCTAAAGCTATTTAGACCTTATCTCCCGCTTGAGACCAAAGCTTTTATGTTTAAGGATATGAGCACGTGAACAAGTTATTGCAAGATAAGCTTTTCTCTAAACTTAGGGCATGTCAGTTCCCCCATGTTAACAGCTCACAGGTAGGTAAACTTTTACCCTGCAGTAAACATGAAGTATCTTATGCCTCAGCAAAAATGGGGAATGTCAGAACACTAGGTAGCTAATATTGTCTCATAGGGCTGTTGTAAGGACTAATGTGCTATTTTTGTAGAGGACTTATATTGTATAAGTTAATCATTATTTTCTTTAAAATTATGTGGGTGTTATGGTCAGCTTCAAGGTTTTAGCTATCCTGGGCAGAGTGGAATATGTACCACTCCTATACCTGCACTCACCCACACAATAACAGTCACAAAACTTTTCACTGCCCTTCATATCTGTTGTCCTAAGCAACCATATGTTTTTGCCATGTAAACTAGAGCCTGCCTTGAGCACTGAATTGTTTCAGACTTTGATGTTGATATGCATTTTTTTCCTTTCGATGCACATGTGTAGAAGAGAAAATAGCAGTTATACTAAAATATGCATATCTTAAACTATCTTTTCAATCCAGTATTCTACTTCATTTGTTATCATACCATGTAAGTCAAGCAGCGGAGTTTCATTAAAAGAAAAGAGAATACAATAAAATGTGTCTTTATTTACTTCTCATGAGTGACAGTAGAAGAAATTGCAAAGCAGAAATAAGGAGGCATAGAGATGTAAAGGAAATGAAGCTCTCCAAACAGAAGCTCAGGGCTTTGTTGCATGGGGCTCTTAGTACATGTTTTATTTTGATCATACATTATTAAAAGTTAGCATGTGTTCTGAGAAGTTGCACAGTAATGCTTACTAAGATCTCCCAAGCCATGTCTCTGCCACTGGCAATGGGTGGAAGGAGGCATGGGAAGCCAAGCCCAGGAGAGAGTGTTTCCCCTGTTGTTGCATTCTGTTGGTGCCCTGGGATTGGACCCAACTGGAGACTCTGTGGTCTCAGGTCTGGGATCCACAATCTGGTGATAATGAGTGCCAGAATCTGTGAATTCTGCTAAATACCTTGTCACAAGGACAGAAAAAAAGAAGAAAGCTCATAGAATCATAGAAAATTAGGGTTGGAGGTCTCAGGAGGTCATCTGGTCCAGCCCTCTGCACAAAGTAGGACAGTCTCCAACTGTATCATCCTAGCCAAGGCTTTGTCTACCTAGTTCTTAAAAACCTCCAAGAATGGAGATTCCTCAACCTCTCTAGGTAGCCTGTTCCAGTGCTTCTCTACCCTCCTAGTGAGAATGTTTTTGCTAATATCTAACCTAAGCTACCATTGCTCCTTCTTCTGTGATCTGCAATCTCTGTGAACAGCCTACTTTTATCCTCTTTGTAACCAACCTTCTGGTAGTTGAAGGCTGTTATTAAGTCCCTTCTCAGTCTTATCTTCTCCAGATTAAATGAATCCAGTTCTCCCAGCCTTTTCTCAAAAGTCATGTTTCCCATCCCCCTAACCAGTCTTGTTGCCCTCTGCCGGACTCTCTCCAATTTGTATACATCTTTTCTGTAGTGTGGTGCCCAAAACTGGACACAACACTCCAGATGTGGCCTTACCAGTGCTGAATAGAGGGGAAGAATCACTTCCCTTGATCTGCTGGCAACACTTCTACTAATGCATCCCAGTATGCTGTTAGCCTTCTTGGCAACAAGGATACACTGATGTCTCATATTCAGCCTATTGTCCTCTGTAATTCCCAGGTCCTTTTCTACACAGCTGCTGCTTAGACAGTCAGTCCCCAGCTTTTACCAGTGCATGGGATAGTTCTGCCTTAAGTGGAGAACTTTATACTTGTCCATATTGAAACTCATTAGATTTCATGTGGTCCAATCCTCCAATTTGTCATGGTCCCTCTGAATTCTAGCCCTACCCTCCAATATATATGCTACTCCATGAAGCTTGGTGTCACCTGCACACTGGATGAGGGTGAATTCCATCCTATATTCCAGATCATTCATGAAGATTTTGAACAAAACTGGCCCCAGGGGCACTCCACTTGATACCAGCTGCCAACTAGACATTGAGCCCTTTGAGCCTGACAATCCAGCCAGTTTTCTATCCACCTTACAGACCATCCATCCAACCTATACTTATTTAGCTTGCTTGTGAGAATGTTGTGAGAGACCATGTGAAAAAACCTTGTTAAAGTCAAGGTATATCACATACACTGGTCTCCCCACATCCACGTAGCCAGTCATCCGATCATAGAAGGCAATCAGGTTGGTCAGGCAAGACTTGCTGTTGGGAATCCATGCTGATTGTTCCCAATTACTTTCTTCTCCTCCAAGTGCTTAGAAATGGATTCCTTGAGAATCGGCTCCATGATTTTTTCAGGGATTGAGGTAAGGCTGACCAGTCTTTAGTTTCCTGGATCCTTCTTCTTCCCTTTCTTAAAGATGGGCACTATATTTGCCCTTTTCCCATCTCCAGGACCTTTCAAAGATGATGGCTGGTGGTTCTGCAATCATATTAGCCAACTCCCTTAATACATTTGGGTGCATTTCATTCAGCCCCATGGATTTCTACATATCCAGATTTTCTCAATAGTTCCTAACCCATTCTTTCATCATTATCATCTGCTGACTTCCTCCCCAAATGGTGCTGCCAAGTGCAGTAGTCTGGGAGCTAACTTGGCCTGTGAAGACTAAAGTGAAAAAGGCATTGAGTTCTTCATGCTTTTCCTCATCATCTGTCATTAAGTTGCCATTCTGATATTCCTCTTGTTGCTGAACATACTTGTAGAAACCCTTCTTGTTACCCATCATGTCCCTTCCTAGCTGCAACTCCAATTATGCCTTCATGATTTCATCCCTGCATGCCCAAGCAATACGCTTATACTCCTCCCTAGTAGTTTGTCCAAGTTTCCATTTCTTGTAAGCTTATCTTTTGTATTTTAGCTCATTGAATAGTTTCCTGCTAAGCTAACCTTATCTTCTGCCATGCTTGCTAGTCTTCCTGCACATCAGGATGCTTTGTTCTTGTGCCCTTAGTAAGGTTTCTTTAAAGTACAGCAGCTCTCCTGAAGTCCTCTCCCCCTCAGATTGGCTTCCCAGGGGATCCTGCCCATCAGTTCCCTGAAGGAGTAAAAGTCTGCTTTTTCTGAAGTCCAGGGTCCTTATTCTGCTGTTCCCTATCCTTCCTTTCCTCAAGAGCCTTAACTCAATCATCTCATGGTTGCTGCTGCCCAAGTTGCCATCCATTATTACATTCCCTACCAATTCTTCCCTGTTTGTGAGCAACAGGTGAAGAAGAACACAGCCCCTGGTTGGCCTCTTTAACACTTGTACCAGGTAATTGTCCCTAAGTCTCTCCAAAACCTTTCTGGATTGCCTGTGCACTGCTGTATTAGCCTCCCAGCAGATATCAGGGTGATTGAAGTCCCCCATGAGAACCAGGGCCTGTGATTTGTAAGCTTCTGCTAGCTGTTGGAAGAAAGCCTCATTCACTTCATCCTCCTGGTCTGGTGGTCTCTTCCTAGCAATCCTTCTTCTTGAAACAACACCCCATGGTAGAAGTGTGACAAAGCCATCAGAAAAGCTAATGGTACTTTATCGTGCATCAGCAGATGCATGATGAACAGATCGAAGGAGGTGATACTTCCCCTCTATCGGGCACTGGTCACACCGCAGTTGGAATACTGCGTCCAGCTTTGGGCGCCACACTTCAAGAGGGATGTGGATAACCTAGAGAGGGTCCAGAGAAGGGCCACTCATATGGTTAAGGGCTTGCAGGGCAAGCCCTATGAGGAGAGACTGGGGCACCTGGACCTTTTCAGCGTCCGCAAGAGAAGGTTGAGAGGCGACCTTGTAGCTGCCTATAAGTTCATCACGGGGGCACAGAAGGGAATTGGTGAGGTTTTATTCACCAAGG
>NW_005842062.1:1182060-1187911 GCF_000455745.1 Alligator sinensis | reverse complement strand
TCGGAACCCGCCTCTCTTTCCTGCCTATCAGGGGGTTGGACTCGATGATCTATTGAGGTCCCTTCCGACCCTAGCATCTATAAATCTATGAACCTAAGTAGCCAAAGCCCTGCTGGCAACACTATACAGTCGTGAGTTGATATACAGGTTGCATCTGCTCCTATCCAAGTCCTTCCACTTGACCAGAAGGATCAAGAAGAACACCACCTGAGCCCCTGTCCCCTACATCCTTGTACCCAGAGCCCTGTAGTCACTTTTGATCTGCTCAAAGTCCCCGCCGCAGTATCTGGTACCAACATGGATGAGCAGCATGTGGTGGTAGTCAGAGGGCCAGATGATTCTAGTAATCCTTCTGTGACATCTTGGATTTGGGTTTCAGACAAGCAGTAGGCCTCCTGAGACAACAGGTCATTCTGTCAGATGGATGCATCCATCTCCTTCAGAAGGGAGTCTCCAGCCACCACCACCCATTGCTTCCTCTTGGTGGCAGTGGTCTTAATGGGGAGGGCTGGCCTGGCCTCTTCCATTGATGGAACGTGCTTCTTCTCTGTTGGTTGGGTTCCATACCTGTTCTGCAGCCCAACCACTGTAGGTGGGGATGAAGACTTCTGCTTGCTGCCAGAGTTCATAAGCTTCCACCTTCTTGGGACTCCATGTCCTCTTCCTTCACCAGCACTACCTCTGACAGTCCTTCCCCTCAGTCTTAGAGGTCTTCTCCAGTGCTGAATCAGTGAACTCCTAATGGCTGAGGATGCTCTGCTGCCTTACCACCTCTTCCTGTATCTCTCTTACTTGTTTCCTGAGGGGCACCATCTGGAGGCACTGCTCACATCACAGGCTGTCCCCCACCTGGCTGTCACAGGAAAGAACCTGCAAGCCACAGTCCCCACAGTGCCAAACCAGGACCTGAGTGAAAGCCTGGATAGTGAGTGGTTCTGCCTAGACAGACACATCACAGGTGCAAGCAGAGAAAGAGCTGGCAGTGGCAGTGGTTCAGGCCACAGCTAGAGAAGTGAGTGCTAAATTATAGACACCAAATGGATATACATGCCAGTTGAGTTTTGTGGCCACTTAGGTGCGTTATTCTGGATTGCTTTTATATGACTGTGTCAGTCAGATTCTTCCTAAATCTTGTTTGGGTGCCTGGTTTGACAGTCTGAATCTGGTCCTCATGCCCAGATCCATAAAGGTATTTAGGCATTTGATTCTTTTTTAGATGCCTACTATCTACATTAACTTCAGGGGGAGTTAGGTACCTTAAATACCTCTGAGGATCTGAGCTGTAGGTGCTTCTGAAAATGTTATCCTCTCTCTGAGTTTTGCTCATTCTTTCTTCAAGGATAGTCCCCAAACAATAGACCTGGGAAGCACCTGGACACCTTTGGAAAGGTGAAGGGTTTTTTCAGACTTCGGATTGAATTCACTTCATGGAGCAGTGGGTACCTCAGAAATGTTTTTAGATAAGCATGGAAAATTGTAGTGCCCCAAAAAAGAAAGAAATCAGAAGCAGTCAGACAGATTTAACTTTGTATATATCTAGCAGAGTTTTTCTTGTGAAATTTTGGGGTAATAGAACAGAAAATAGACATGTATGAAATAGTGTTCATAATCCTCTTGCACAAACTGACATTGGACACAATGCTACACAAATAGTCTAACTTGTACAATTAGCAGTGAGGTGCAGAAAACAAATGACTGTCAGCAGGTAGAGAACTAATTGCATTAAATAAAATGAGATAATTTTATAGTACCTGAAGAAACTGTATATATTGTTTTATTGCTTCTAGGTGTTAATGATATGAGACTGTAGATTATGGAGGCAGATGGTAGAAAATGTAGTAGTAGAGGGATTAGGGGAGTGGAGAACTTTTCATTCCACATATAAACATTTTAGAGAAAATTACCACTCAGGATAAGATTCTTAATTATATATCTGCTAGTAAAATCTATGGGAGAAAGATCAAACTCAGAAATAACTAGAAAGGTTGTTAGTGACTGAAAAATTGTAGGAAGCTGGAAAGGTCATTCAAGATGATAGTCTGAAATACTTTGTTCTGAATATTATGGAAGAGCTTAGTGTTCCTTCCACATATAGAATGATCATTTTATCCTCAGACATTTTCCATCCTGCACTGAAGTAGAGTTAGTTATCTATATAATTTTTATTATTGTACATTATCTGTTGTTGTTGTTGTTGTTGTTGTGTTTATCTCATCAACAACAACCCACAGATGCTGTAGAAACAGGGCGCATCTACACATGCACATTTACTGTGCAGTAACTAAAATTACTTCACTGTACAGGCACACATCTACACGTGCATGCCCATACTGTGCAGTAAATATGGTGACTTACAGCAATTTAAGCATAAATTTGATATCTGCATCATACAGGCATCAGATCTGTGCCTGATTAGTTACTGAATAGTAGCACACATGTGGACACCATACTGCATAGTAACACTGTGTGAGAGGACTGATTTGGGCCTAACTTTAATCCCAAATCAGTCCACACACAGTGTTAATGTGCTTTAATGCCTGCATGTGTAGATGCCAGCCTATTCCCGCTTACTGTGCAGTAATTTACTGCTCAGTAAATTTAAACTAGCGTAAATGCACATGTAGACACATCCTCACAGAGCAAAAAGAAAGGCCCTTCCCTAAATATACATATGTACAGAAAAAGACAAGGAGACCATGGGACAATATTAGGTCACATGATAAACAGTATTCATGATATGTCAGCAGCCTAAATCTGTTGTCTGTTTTTTTCTGAGATTCTCAAGAAAGAGGGGATTTGAAAGAAGATAATGAGGTAACTGTGGATTCTTAAAGGAAAACCTTTTCAAACATAAAGGGCAGCCTGGGAGAAAGCATGGAGGGTTTGGCTAAAAATCTAACAATTGGAAAAAGGACGCTGGTATCATGGAAACTGGTATTGGAGGAGACTAATGATCTTTCCTAGGTTAATGAGAGAAAACAGATAAGGTGGGGACTTTCATAGTCCCTCAGCCCAGCAGAGGGCTCTCTTCAAGGCCAGAAATTCATGACTGGAGATAGATTAAGAGGAAATGGCTAGAGAACAGACGTGGAATCTTTATGATTTTTTCTGCTGAGCCCTTTATGCTATAGAACAAATTTTATGGGAGTTTGAGCAAAATCAGGCAAAGGAAGAACAAATGAGGTTCTTTGGAATTATCTGCTCCAGTGCCAGAGCAAACAGAGAGCAAGAAATCCTACTGATTTTCTGAAGAGTGTTTTCTATCCTTCTTCAAAAAATGACTTAAGACAGACTCTGGTGAGCTCCTCCAACCCAGGGTTTCCTCCTGCTGCTGTTTCTATGCAGTGGGCAATTAAGCCAATTTTTCTTGTAAAATGTCTTTGGTTTCCAGTTTTAAGATGATTTAGAAATACCTCAGACCTGTCTTTCACTCCCAGTTCTCATTCCAAACCCTGCTTAAATAAGGAATTGCAGGTCACATCTACATGTTCCCCCGACTGCACAGTTGTTACTGTGCACTCCCAGCAGTGCATGGGTCATTTCTAACCCTACTGCGCATTAGCAACAAGCTACAGTAGCTCATTGCTACTGCACAGTAGCATTGGCATCACTGTTCATGCATGCTGATGCTCTGTCACCATAATGATGAGCTATGTTGCTGTAGCTTGTCACTGCAGTGATGTAGCACCTTGTGTAGACATGCCCTCAGAGTAGCAAAGGTTGTTTATCTTTTTCAGAGATCAGAGATTGAGGATTGGTTCACTTTTATATCTGCGGCACTGATAGTGAAGTCAATTCTTCTTTAACCCTGGCTGGCTTGTGCATCCTTACTTAGGGCAACACATCAACATAGGGTTTGAAAACAATTTTCTTTCTGAAGTTCCTTATTTAAGGAATCAGAATCCGTTGTTCCCAAATACTCTGTGCGCGGGCCAGGAGCAATCCGGGCCCTTTTTGTGCTCCGCGCGGGCTGTGGCCAGCAGCCCGGGCACGCTGGGTTGGAGAAAACAGGCGACACGCTAGAATTAGTCACGGACACGTAATGGTTGATTCAAGATTGTTTACTTACACCGAAGATGGTCGCGGTGTAGGCTGGACAGTTTCCCAGGTACAGCTCCGCTTAAATCCTCATTTGAGGACTCAGACAATATTTGGATCACTCCCACGGAGTTGTCGAGGCTCCGTGGATTCTTTTGCACGCAGGGAGAGGGGTACGTCGAGGATTGCGAACGGTGACGGGGAGAGGCTAGAGGCTGATCAGACCTCTTTTGCCTTCTTGAAATGCACTGGGTCCAATAGGCTCCGCAGCGCTTAGAGATCTTCACACAGCGTGAAGTCTCCTCCTCATGGTGTTCGTGGAATCCTCCCTTGCGGGGGTTCTCCTCAGAATTCTCCAACTTGGGCGGAAGCCACTCAAGCTTTTTATACGGCTAGAAAGCCAATCACTAGCTGCCACGTGTGAATAATTTCACGCAAGCCAATAATGGGGCTCAAATTATAATACAAATGGCGGGAACTCTTTGCAACGAGCATTTCTTAGCTGCAAAGAAGAAATGCACACTGCAAAGAAAGCTACAATTTGGTGGGAAAATAATTCAGTGGTGCCAAAGCACACACAAAAACAAAAATCACACCCTTGGGTTGTGACACTCTGCATAGATCATGAGCTAGAATTTTCTCTTCTGTTGTAATAATTCTTAGATTTAGAAATTAATTCCAATCTATCCCTTTATTTCTACAATGTTTGTCCTTTCTTCCTGAAGGGTTTTATTTCAAGACAAGTAGAAAGTGTTTCATTAGAACATTTAGAAACCTAGAGTAAGTGGTGAAATTTCATCATTTATTACAGCCTGGGTACAGACATTCGGGGAGGATATGGGGTAGTTTGACTGAGTTAAAAATGGCCATCCAATCAAAGGTAAGTTGGGATGAAGGGGTTAGTGGGGAGGGGAGGCAAACAGGCTTTGGGGGTGAATGCAAGGGTCTGGGGGAGGTGGAGTTTATGGGCGGGATTGGGGGATCTGAGAGACAGGTGGCAACCTTGGGGGGATTGGGATGGGGGGGATTGGGCAATGAGGGGGTGAATGGGGTCCACAAGGAGATCAGGGGGCATCCCCAGGAGGGATTGAGGGAGTAGGCAGGGTTCATGGGAGTTTATTGGGGTCCAGGAGGCTTTAACAAGTCCAGGGGGATCACAGGGTTCACAGGGGGGCTTGGAAGGATGGTGGCTCTCTTCCCCACCCCACAGGACTAGGGTCTATTTGTTGCCCCAAACTCAAAGATGAAAAATACCCCCATCCTTTCGGGCAGGGGGCTGGACTCAATGATCTTCCGAGGTCCCTTCCAGCCCTAATGTCTATGAAATCCTGCCTGCCCCACTTACCCCCTCCCTCTGACTTACTTGCTCAGCTCCTGGCACTGGCAAACACCATTAAAAACAGCACTGGGAGTGGCTTGCAGAATGGTGGGGGGAGGTTGTTTGGGAGTGGGGGGAGAGGGACTGGGGGACTAGAAATAGCGCAGTACCAGGGAGGGAGTAGGAAAAATGCAGCTCCATGGCTGGGGCCAGTGGCTGGGTTTTTCCAGCCCTGTGCCTGCATTGGGAACTGTACAAACATTTGGGACAGTAAGATCAGTCTAAAAATGACAAACCCAATCTAAGTTAGGTGTACCTCAGATGTAGGGTTAACTTAGATTAGGTCAGCCATTTTTAGAACAATTTAACTTCTATACAGTTTACACGTTGTCACGGCGGGGTCCTCGCGGAGGGCCGTGTGCTCCTTAAGGTCCCTCGCTCCGTGTCAGGCCGGCCCAAGGCACCCTCTAATTCTCGCCCGCCACGTCTTATATA
>NW_005842062.1:1113367-1181447 GCF_000455745.1 Alligator sinensis | reverse complement strand
TACAACCCGGGGTCTGTTCCCCGCCCGCAACCCACTGGTTGCGCTCAGGGGCCCCACACCTCTGGGGTCCCTATGAGGCCTCCTCCAACCCCTACAGCCTCACTCAAGCCTCCGGTGTAAGTGACACCCTTGCTGGCGTCTGCTGCGCCCGTCCTGGGCTCTCCACCCAATATGGCGCTCCCCCTCTTCGGGGCTCGCCGCATACAACCCGGGGTCTGTTCCCCGCCCGCAACCTACTGGTTGCGCTCAGGGGCCCCACACCTCTGGGGTCCCTATGAGGCCTCCTCCAACCCCTACAGCCTCACCCAAGCCTCCGGTGTAATATGCAAGCCTGAACATAAACTAGAGCCTCCTGGCTAAACCATAGTGCCCCATCCTCTCAGGGATATAGTGAGCTGTACTTGCAAGTCAGGCCTCTTGCCACATCTCAGCCGAGGGAGCTCCTGCCTCTCCGGCTGCTGGCAGGGAACTGCCAGCCTGGTCTCAGCCCTGGGCTTTATAAGGGCCAGGCCCTGCCTCCTACAGGCAGCTGGCTACCCTTAGCTGCCCCGGCAACCCGCAGCTGGGCTCGTTACCCTGGCAACCCTCAGCGGGGCTCGTTATGATCTGCCAGGGCTCTGTCTCTCTACCTGGCAGTTTCTCTCCTCTAGGAGCAGAGCACCGGGGTGCTCTGCGACAACGTAGATCCACCTAACTAGTGCAAGGTCCACACCTGGGCAAACTAAGTTAGATCCGGTGGCCATTTTAAATCTGATCTAACCTCCCTGAAGCCTCCCCGAACATTTGTATTCAGCCACAAAGTACATCTGTACATGTTTGCCTTTCGGTGGAATCAAAACCAATCCTTTGTTTTTGTTTCATCATGAGATTTGGTTCTTAACATCTCTTCTTTAATCAAGTTGTATTTGGTGCCTGCATTTAAAGAAAAATCAAAACGTTCAAAAAGTTCTTATTTCTAGAGCTAATGTAAGTGAACCCCAATATACTGAGGTTAAAAAAAAATCAAGTAAGGCAAACACACTTTAACAATTTAAGGAGACTGAGCTGCTTTGGAACTGCCTGATTTACCATGTATGTTAACATCATTCATATAAAGCTGTTGGTCATTACATTTAAGAAATAAAAATGAGGCAGACATTGTGATATTTGCCAGGACTGGTCCTACACTGTAGTGGATTATATAATCTATTAGACAATTACAACGTTAATGTCCATGTGATACTGGAACCAGCTTATTTTTTAGTTTTGCACTAATATTAACTAGTGCCTTATTAGCTCATGTTATGCTTCTTTTGAGAAAAAAAGGCTGGTGTTCCAAATTGCCATAACAACAGGCTGCACTCCTTAAAACAAGATAAGCTGTGTGTCAAAGTAAAACTGTTGCCATAGTAACCGAATGCATATTTAAAGTGCAGCAGCCTAGTTTAATCAGTCAAATTGCTTCTCGACAAAAACAAAACAAAAAAACCCAACAAAAAAATAAAACACACCAACAACCTTGAAGTCATTCTTATGTTGAAAGCGGCGGAAAAAAAGTTAAAGGTTAATAAAAATCAGAAACAACACATTTAAATGATCTTTTCTAAAGTCTAGGTTTCTGGTTCAAAAGACATTTCCTATTCTATTTAACCCTTTAAACTGTTCAAAAATATGGATATTGCTTTTATCTCAGGATATGCATTGTCTTAAAAAATCTTTCTGTATTGGTTACCATCCAAAACATAAAAATACTCACAATATGCCTACTCTAAGCAGAGTTTAATAGATATGAAAGTCCAGTCATGTTATTACTACTTGCAACAGATCATAATTTGTTAGTCATACTAGCAGATTTTTATAATTTCTCCATTCATACCAACGTATAACTAAACTGGTATGTTTCTGCTGGCAGGTGAACTTAAATACCAGATATATCAATAACTGCCATCTGATTTCATTTGAGAAGTTCATAACTAGCTATGGATAAAAGACAATGCTCTTCTTCTAAATGTGAATGCAAAGGCATTGCTTAAAGGAAATGTTTGTTATTTACTTTAAATTGATTGTTTCTCTGTAAGAAAGAAAAAGTTTTTTTCTAGCTCAGAGTTTTGCTGTAGCATACAAATCAGTTATTAGTTGCATTATGTCATCTGTGATTGCAGTTGTTTTAAAGTCTGGCATATATTAAGATATTTAATTCTCAAAGCAATGGGAGAAAAGGAAAGGGGGATATTTCTAATGCTATAGATAAGAATGACAATCACCAGGCTGTCATTTCTAAACATAAAAATAATTGATAATTCATAAGATTTATATTGAACAAAGTATTGTATAAAAATCCTTCGTGTCCCTAGTAAGGATTATTAGCCTTCTTTTCCCAATAAAGATATTGATTTAAAGGTCTTTGCTGTCTGGGCATTAGTGATATATTTGATTGTCTTATTCCTGTGGGTGCCTAGGGAACATGATGATTAGGATCCCAGAATTACACAGAAAGGTTTCTCAGGTCAGAACACCTCTCTTTTGCCTCATCTTTCTTATCACTCAACATTTAAAACAAAGTTGTTTTCTAGTAAATATTTAGAAAAATGAGAGAACCTTCTTCAAAACAAAACAAAACTTTTGTTGTTGTTGACAATTTGGGTTTTTTTTGGTCAAACAGAAAAAGGTTGTTGCTATTTCATGAAAAACAGGAAATTCTTATGAGACAAGGTTCTTTAGGTAAATCCGATAGCTTTTATTAGACCAACTAAAATAGGTGGAAAAAACCTTGTTTGCAAGCTTTTGAGAACAAATACCATTCTTCAGGCAGAGGAAGCCTTCAGGGATGCTTCCTCTGCTTGAAGAAAGGTGTTTGTACCTGAAAGCTTGCAAAGAATTTTTCAAACTATTTTAGTTGGTCTAATAAAAGCTATCAGATTTACCCAAAGAAATGTGTCTTCCTATGTTCTTAGAGCAACACAGCTACAACCAACACCCCTGAAGTTCTTATGATTTTTTTTTAAATGCTCATTTTTATTGACTCTCTTTCCAGTAAACATTTACATTTTTTCTTCGTACTTTATTATCTAGCTTGCTAGAGAAAGAAGAGCAGGACACTGAGAGAACTTGCAATTACTAGATTTAGCTGAAAAGGATGACAAGGTGCAGTAGTGTAACATGAGGTGGGGAGTAGGGCACTAGCCCTAGGCACTAATTTAATGAGGGCACAAGAATGGCAGCCCCCTAGTGAGTCCACACCATGGCAGTAGCAGCAGCACCACGCTTCAGCCTCTGCTCTGGGCACGCCTTCCGATCTGGCATTCAGTGGCCCCACTCTTCAGGGCTCAAACCCTGCTAATTCAGCAGCTGATAAGTTTCCATTGATCAATAGGGAAAATATTTGTGATTTAAAAAGAAAACAGTCCTTTCTTAACTTCATTGCAGCTTTTAGGGAATGTCTCTTATTTATCTAAATCATATTAAAAAACAAAACAAATATAAGACAAAAGTGGTAGGATGACATTTCTAATCTTTGCCAGCTTTACTGTCATTAAGTGGCATTCAAAGATGATACTGCAACTAAGAGTCTCAAAACCAAAACATGATTCAGTATCCACTCACTTCTCTAAATGTCGTTATGCTTTTTTTCTGTTAATGGAGATGCTATTCTTTTTCATAGGCCTTACTGTACTATTGAGACATCATTTTGCTGTGCCTACCTATGTTACAGAAACCACAGGGCTAATGGGCTAACTGAGGTACAATTTTTCCCCTTTGTGTAGATGTGTTGTACTATAGTATAAAGTGACCAGTTCTAAAATGCCTGTAATTTGTAATATGACTGTACATGATATTTTCAAAGCTGTTTGTATGATATAGTTTGGAGCCCCTTACCACATTATACATTACCCTATGACTGAATGCTTATCTCTTCCATCTAGACATTTACATGATAATCAGCAGAACCCTATTTGAATGCTTCATGTTAGTCCTGTACTAAATAGCAGCAGAGATCAGGTCTTTGCCAGTTGGCTTTCTGTTGGAGAAGAAATGAGCTGCAGCACATCAGTCCTTGAATATAAGTGGCCACAGAAAAACATGCCTGCATCTTCTCTTTAAGATTCTTAGCCCAGATATTCAAAATTTAGTTATAAACTATTTCTATTGGGAACTGAAATGGACCTAAACACAGCAGCATAAAATTTAATATTTATCCATGTTTTCAGGAGGATTTTGCAGTCCAAATTGTTGTGTCTCCAACTAGTTAGTTTAAAATTAGATTGGGTACATCTACATCAATTACTGTCAAACCTTTATTAGTTCTCTGCCGCACACACAACTCCATATTCTATTATAATAGTGGAGTGAGGTGTGTTGCAGTGACAGTTATTTTCAATCCTTTGGATTAAGGCAAACAGTAAACTTTACCTGCTGATTGCCACAGCTCCCTCCCGCACAAATATCTCACAACTAATGACAATGCATTAGTCATCTGGAACACTACTTGGACACTAAAAAAAGAAGGATTTTAGCGTTATGTATAACAGGCTTCTTACCCTTGTATTGCTTCCCCTATAAATATGTCAATGTCTAAGGGTATGGACAATCAAATGTCAGTGAATTAAAATGGGTGGGGTTTACTATGTTCATTTTACCATAAGTACCCTACAGTAAGTGAAGTGTGTGTTACATCACAGAAGTTTAGCCCTATTTTATTGAGACTAAGCTCACCTGGGTTAGTTTGTACTAATTGTGGGGTAAGAGTGGGAATACAGACCACTGCTTAGCCCCATTGAAGACAGAGATAAAGGTGGTTTTAAACGACTTTGTACTCCCATGCTCCTCTCTCGGGTTGCCTTTGATGAGAGGCCATCCATGAACATTTTTCTACTAGATACGTGCTCCAAGAGGCCTTATAAGAGATCAGGAGCCAAGTAAGACTCTTCTTCCTGCAGTCCTTTCATAGCATCTGAAGAAGCAAACCACTGCTTATGAAAGTTTGTGTTAGTTTTAGTTAATCTATACGGTGCAAACCTACTTTGCCTTCTGCCAATCCTACCCTAGTCAGAATTTTTTCTTGCCAGGGAACAAGTAGCAGTCATGTTGGGGCAGCTTTCTTAGAGTCCAGGATCTAAACCATGCACTTACAATGGGAAGTTATATAATGGTTCTGCTCTGCTCTGATTCAAACTAATGGGCATTCCTTTCCATTCAGATTGGGAGCAGGGGCAGACATTACATCTGTAGATTACATTCATATGTAAGACATCCTATGCTGTACACAGATAATTCCATATTCTATTATAATAGCAGAGTTAAGTATTTTGCGGTATTATATTTTATTGTAAACTTTCCTATTAACTTAAATTCAACCTCCAAACATTACCTTGTTGGGAACAAAGGTAAATACCAGCATGAGCATGCACCAATATTGCTCCCTCCTGAAAATTCTGGCACATCCCACCTCCTCTAAGATTACATATATTATTACTGTGGAGAGGAAGAACTCTATGGAGACCAAGGGCACTGAGTACATGGGGGCTGGAGGCCTCTGGCCCTCCTCAGGAAGAGCACTGTCACCTGAAATGCATAAAACTTCCCAGATGTCTATCATCTTAGGTGCCCCCCCAGGAAAAATAAAAGTTGGCGCCTATGATAGAGACTGTGCATGTATATTATTTAAATATTAACAGGAGGCCTGGATGCTATTCATATGAGCCTAACACAAGAAAAAAGAGAAAACAGAACCGAACTCTACTGTGAAATCCAAAGTTTACTGCAGGTCTGTCTTCTATAAGTAGCTAACACCATTAATGCTGAACCACAGACTTGGGTGGCAAGATGAATACATGCTATTAAATCTGGCATTCAGTATTTAACATCAGTGCAATTGCAGAGTAAATTCAACTGCAGTTTTTTTCTCATCTTACACTGTTCCTCTTGGGCATTAATTAAATACTGCATTCACAAGCACAGTCCCTTTAGGAATGATATTTTTTCAACATATTACAACTCACCGACTATGAAAGTGTAGGATAGTCATATTAATTTCTAATTAACATTTTTTAACACTGAGCAGCTGGGCTGTATCCAGGCAGTAATATAAATCTGTAAAAACTGAAATACTTTTGCCCATTAATATGCAAATACAGACCCAAATATAACCTTGATGTTAGAGTACTCAAATGTATTTATTTTTTTGCAACTGAATAATTATAAAGAAGCAAAAAGTAGTACTTGTTTCCCCCAGAGAAAATGGTTTATTTGGTGCACATGGAATTGAATGTCTCAGGGATGTTGGTGAAAGTGCCTCTTGGACCTTTATATGCTATAGGAAGATAAACACGATTTTTTTTTTGTAGAAAATATAACAGGTGGGTAATCATCAGCCGTGAAGGAGATCTTTATGAGTTTACCACTAGACTACAAATTGCAACAGAAGTAGCTTTGCTTTCGTAACATGACACAACATATGCATACATACTAGCTTTCCTGTTTGTATATTTTTATTTTCAAATATGATTGAAATATTTAGCTTTCCTTTACTATTGTGCCTTCACTGAAGCTCATAAGCCTATTATTTATTTAGTAAGAGCATATTTCTTCATACAAGTAAATTCTGTTACAATCAGTCCTTGACCTAGATTCCTGAAGTTCTCAGAAATAAATGTTTCTGAAGTTGTTCAGAGATTTCAGCACATAAAGCAGATCTGTTCAGAAAGAAAGTGAGTTCCTGGAATATGGGATTTAATCAAAGCTCCGTCTGTGAATTGAAAATGGGCAAAACTTAAATTGTTCTGTTCGCAAAAGCCATTTTTAGCATATTCAATAATTACCTCACAGCTGGTTTTAATAAAATGTGTATTGGAAATAAGCCAGGTTCATGCAATATTTAAATATATGCTTATTTGGAAAATAAAATGTATGATTGCAATTTCATTTTTAAACTGGAAGTGGGAGGCAGAGGAACTGGGGGTTTCAAAAGATCAATTAATTTATTTTATTCTAGCTATTGGAATAACCCTATACAGGCTGATGTAAAATCTCAGTGTTAATTT
Organism: Alligator sinensis; assembly: GCF_000455745.1. Classification (NCBI taxonomy): domain Eukaryota; kingdom Metazoa; phylum Chordata; order Crocodylia; family Alligatoridae; genus Alligator; species Alligator sinensis. Next base: position 1,174,428 of record NW_005842062.1, on the reverse strand, counting down.
GAAATGGCAGTTGTTTCCAAGATATTTTGAAGAATGCATAACATTGACAACAGAGGAAAAGATTATAGGATTAAGGTCTCCTAGTGTCCAACTTCAGCAATTAAAGTAAAATGATTTAGGGAAAAATAATCATTCAATCTAAAATGATAATGATTCCTGTTCATTACTTTACAGGAAGGTAATTGTCCAGTTCTTGGAAGTGTTGAAAGATTGGTAGAGTTGAGTTAGCTGTCCAGGTTGACAGGCACGCATTATTACTTTAACAAATATATCTATCTATCAACATATATGTGTTAATGTGTGACATGATATGATATAACAGGATATGATATTTATGAATATGTTAATATGACATCTGATTCAGAAAGGACAATGACTTAATGAGATTGGTACTGGGATGAGATCCAGTTAGGTAGCTGAATAGTATCCTCCTGGTAAAACAGGTTTACTGGCAGTAAAGGTTTCTGCTTTTTTAAATAAAGGAGCATGCTCACTGTTTCCTACTGAGATTTGAAATCTGGAATTCATGAAAAAGCATCAGCAGTTTCTAAAGGCCCAGGGCAGGATCTGAAATACGGGAGGTGAGGGGTAGGAAGAAGGGGCTGAGTCCCCCACCCACATAAGAAACAAGAGCTCCCCTATAAGAGACGAGAGCCCCTGGCCCACCCCGCAATTTTCTAAGCAGCTCAGGTGGTGGCAGAAGTGGCGGCACCTTCCAGCTTCTTTGCTGCCACTACTGCAGACTCACCCCCAAGAGTTGGAGTGTAATTCAAACCCTGGTCCAGGTAGTAGCAAGAACCGAACACTTTATATTTCCACTTGGCAAGGATTCTACAATATTGTCTCTGTTGTGAAATTTTCAATTACCCATGTATGCCTTTGTCACCTTACAAATGGATTACTAATATGTGAACATTTTGAAGCTGCACATAGGGCTGACATGGAAGGCTTAGATACCTGTAGACACTTAGTTAGATACATGTAGATGTTAGTCCTCAATGATTTTCAGTAAGTCAAAGCATGAAGTTTGAGCCATCGTATTTTAACTTTAAAGGTGTATATTATTAGGGTCCAGATTATTGTTAAGTACACTGCTACTATCATGTAGAAAGGTATCTTCTATAAAGGATCTTTGACTGAAATATGTTTCCCTTTCTTGTCTAACTGAGCCTAGATTTCTTGACCTCTAGTATACATCTCTTAGCCAACATACGTGGTAATGAATAGGGCTGGTTGGAATGGTTTACACTAAATGAACTTTCATTAAAAAAATGCTCTGCAGAGGTGTATTGGTTTCAGCAAAATTATCACTGGAAGGACTTTTTGGTTCACTTTTTGGACTTTTTGCCCGGTCACTTCTGATGCAAGGGTGAGAAGAATTGTAAAGCTCAGTGTTGGGGGGTGGGGGGTATATAAGTATACTTTTATTCTACAAGAAACCTTTTAAAAGTTTCTGGGGGTTTTCCTGTTGTGGAGTAAAAATATCCAACCCTCAAGCATAGTAATGAAACAGAATGCTATCTTTATGACAGTTTCAGTGACAAGGGCAGTCTAACAAATATAGATTCTTGTGGGGTTTTTTTGACAGGATAGAAAGACCGGTAGCAGTAATGAGCAGATAGAATGGACATACAGTGAAATGAAAGGTAGAAATATTACTGGAAAACACATCTATTAATTGTTTTGTGTGTGTCCTGGAAGTGTACCATTTATTTTTTTATTGTTATCTCCTTTTAAAAGTTTTAACCACTCAGTCTTTGAGCAGAAATATTATCATGTAATTTGAATGGTCAGCCACACACCAGAACTCACAAATATTTAAGTAGTAGTTTGGGAACCACATTTAAGATGGATTTTTTTTGCATACGGTATTTGTCAAATATACAGACAGAATATGTATAGATACAGAAATCAACAACAGTTTGTGAGCAGGAAAAGAAAAAAAAATGGTTATATTTATCAGGAATTGTATTTGTTACCAAATATTAGCCAGCTCTACTCAAGTGATTGACTGAAGACATTTTCACAATGAATGACTTATTGGCAAAAGATGTATGAAAAATTAATTAGGTGTGACAATCCTTGAAAGGTTCAATCTTGTCAATATGGAGGAAGATTTGGCCTTTTAGCATGATGGACAGGAGTAGCCTCACAAAGGACTTTGCCTATAGTTGAATGAAAATGGCAGTATCAAATATAGCTGACCTCTGACATTTTCAGAATTTTGAAATCATGTATATGGACAATGCATGTCTTTCAATAATTTTATGTTAAATCTAAATTCCAGGCTTTTGTCCCATTTTCAGTTTGCCAGTAAGGACAAAACAATTCAACAGTCTCCCGTTCCTAAAATATAATATTACTGTCACATTTATATACAACATGTTCAGAAAGTTAACAAATATGGGCTGCCATGCAGGAGAATGAAAGTAGGTGATAGGAATTGTATATCCAAAGAACTTTTACTGAAACTACCATGATAAAAACTAGCCAGACCAGCTGAAGAAGTATGGTTTTATTTGTTTTCTCCCATGTCTCCTTGGTTGTGTATATACTGACTATGTTTCTTGAGCACATTTAGATGGAGTCATCAACAATTTTTGATTTTATGGATTTTTTTTTGGTAATGACTGAGAAAGAATGGATTTATATGCATCACTGATTAACTCTAAAACATAAGGAGTACCTTAAGAGTAGTTCAGATGAATTAAAAGTATATATGCCAAAACAAAGTTAGTCCTGATATTCTGCCTTTAACACAGTGATGTTTAGTTCTCTTGGACCATTCCTACCATCTAACGAAGTAGGTTGTTGACTTCAAAATCTCATGCCTTCCTGAACCAGTTAGAATCTAAGGTGCTTCCCTACCTATGCCGGCCTCTGCTCTATTAGGCGCTCTCGTGTGGCCTTAGCCCGGACTATTGATCGAACCTGTCCTGGGCTTGCAGGTGGACCCCAAAGACTACCCCGGCTGACGTCAGGGGATCCCCTTGACTTGCCTGCCATGACTTTGAATGGTACCTCAGTGGAGGGGTTCCCCATCGAGGCAGCCTCCAGGGTCGTCACGCCTCCCAGCGGGCACTCACGGGGCTCCGACCTCCCCTACACCCTGGCCACTCGCCACCTTGGGTTGCCGGTCTTCGGGCCCCTTAGGCGTTCTTGGCTCCACCCAACCTCTTCCTGCGGTCCGCCAGCCACGCGTCAGTGTCTTCAGGCCGTGACTCAATGTACAGACTTCCAAGTCCTTGGACCTGGGTCCCACTAATTTGAATCCCTAGTGCCCTATCCCAACCACCCTGTGACTCAGCGTGCAATTCCCACCACCGTGATAGCTGAAGCAATGTGGCCAGTGGGCCAGGAGGTCATGAAGGGTGCCCTTAGCCTATGGGCCCTGTGGATCCCCCTGTGCCTAGGTACCCAGCCCTGGTTGCTCGCCCCACTCAGGTATTGAGTCCCAGTCGTTTATCCTAGGATTGTACTAGGGACCGTCTGCCGCTTGTTCTGTCCCTCCTTGGGGTCTCCTGCTGCCCTCCGCGGTGATACCCGATGGAGTTCCCATTGGCCATGCCCCTGTTACCTCCTCTCCATGGCCTCACTGCTGGCTTGCAAGTTGATCCCTGTGTCGGCTTGCCCGGCGCTGCTTTTGTTGATTCTGTAGCCGGCCCCACTGTTGGTGCCAGTGCCTCTGCCGGCTCTGCTGCAGATGTTGCTGCTGGAGCCTCTGCCGGCATTGCTGCTGGCTTTGCTGCAAGCCCGGCTGTAGGCATTGCTGCCAGCTCCTCCGCCGGCATCACTACCGGCTTTGCTGCAGGCTCTGCTGTCGGTGTCACTGCCAACTCTGCTGTCGGCTCCACTGTTGGCTCCTCCGCTGGCATTGCTGCCGGCTTTACTGCCGGCTCTGCTGTCAGCGTCGCTGCCGACTCTGCCGTCGGCTCCGCTGTCGGAGCCTCTCCCGGCTCTGCCCCCATCTTCCCATGCTGCCTGATGCAGCAGCTGAGTCCCTCGGGGTGTGGGCTTCCTCCTCGAGCTTCCGCTCATCTGCCCCCCCCCTGCACCCTCGGGAAAGCTTTTTATTTCCACCGGGTGGCGTCTCCAGCCCATGCTGCCCGACCCCAGCTGGATATAAGCGCGGCTGATAAGTCGTGGTGGTGGTGTCTCCGTGTGCATTCCTTCCTGCTTTTCAGGCTCTGCAGGAGGTAAGTGGGGCTTTCTTTTTGCTTTGGCCTGGGGTCCCCCTGTAATCCCAGCTCCCCTGGGACACTACCCTAAGTATTAACTATGTTAAGAAAAATAACAGCATAACCATGTATCTAAATACAACACACTATTTTCTTTCTTAATTTCAGGGTATTGGGACTTTGCCAAAACTGTTTTACCATCACTCCTTCCTTCTAATTTATATAAATAATTGTATCTTAATTAAACAGATTATTTTAGGGATTCTTATGGAGTGCATATTTGCTGGTCAATGTAGTTCTCTCTCTGCCAATATATTTAGTTACTTTTTTCTATTCATGGATATTATTTAGCAAACTAGGAGGATTAAAATTAACTGGAAAGCTTACACTCTATCTTCAGTGAATACAATAGAGTATATTAGGGTATGGATAATTGGACAAAACAGTTAAAAGGTGACAAAGACTTATTTCACCTCAGGTGCACCTGAGATGTATCTGTCCTTGGGCCTGCTTATACTCTGAAGTAAATGAAAGTTGAAGCACTAGGTCTTAGCCTCATTTCCCTGATGTCTAAACTGCTGTAACTGAGGGTGCCTACAGACATTTAGGGGAGGTGCTCTAACTCATAGCACTTTACACAAAGCACCATGAGTTAGAGCCTTCTCCTGACCCAACAGATGTTTACCTGTTGATTCACAGGGGCTCAAGCTTGCCTGCATTGGCTTTGGCTAGCAGGCAGGGGTGCTCCCCTCCCCCAGCCTCCCCAGCTGTGTGCTCCCCTGTCAAAAAGCTCAGGCCAGGGGTAGGGGAAGGGAGGGCTCCCTTCCCCCACCCTGAGACTGAGCCTCTTGAAAGCAGCAGCACACAGCTTCTGGCATTTAGCTGCTGGCGGGCTTTGCCACAGCTGGAGCTATGGGGTGAGAGGGCAGGGGAGGAGGGGGTTTGGTATGGAGTCCACTCACTCCACGGGCCTGGTCTGGCTCCCTACAATACCCCCAGCTCCAACCATGGCAAAGCCCAGCTGGCAATTGCATGTTGCCACTATCAAGAGCCCCAGTTAGGCGGTGGGGAAAGGGAGACCCCTCCATGTCCTGGATCCCTTCCAGCTGCTCCAGCTGGGGTATTCGGATGAGCCAAGGATGGTCAGCCATTTTAAACCACTGTAAAGCCATCGATGTCTCTTATGCCATGGCTGTAGAGAGCCTTCAGGGGCCAGATCATGTGAAAAATGTTATTTTTGTAAGCACCCTGAATTTTCACTTACTGAAAGGTGAAAGAGATCACATGGATATTTACTATGTAGCAAGTGACACATGGTAAATCCCTACCTCTTTAACTTACTGTAATTTGTTTGTCCATATCCTTAGAAATTAATCCAGTGCACAGATGAATGAGACTTTATCATCTTCATGCACAAATGTGAAGACAGGGATATGTAATATTTGTAGGGTAGCTTTGCAGTATTTCTAGTTGAGCCATTTTGTGCTCAATAACAAACATTTACCTTTGAAATTCAGGAGAGAAACATGTTTTTTCTGTGCAATTAGGGGTCTCTTAGTTATATATTCACCCAAGCACATGCACCTTTGTTTATGTGCATGCAAGCAGCACAGCAAGCTGCACAGGGTCAGTAGTAGATGGTTTCAGAAAGGAATATTCACAAACTATTATTGTATCATTTTGAAATATGATTAATGCCATCATGTCTATTCAGTTTTTCTCATTTGTTACCATACAATTTTATCCAGTTTGTCTAATGTAAATTCTTGCAGATGACTCTTTAAATTCTCCTTGAATGAGTTCATTTCTGAAGTCTAAAAGCTGATGATAAAGCACTCTAAAAAGCTTCCTTCCTACTGTCATAAAACAGCATTATAATTGGAAATGGAAACAGCTTCTCACAGATATTCATATATTTAAAAATATATAAAGCCTTTACCTGTTCTGTTTTCCCATGAGTAGACTTTTCAAAAGTGCTGAAGACAGTTACATGACCAGCACACATTCGCAAGCAATTAAGTTCAATAGCTAATTCCCTTTTGCTGGTTTGAAAATACCAGCCTATCACCCAAAGATCTGAGGTAGAGATAAGTTATGGTATTTTCAGGTTGTAGGGTTAAAAATGACCCTCTCAACTGTTTGCTGTAGCTTTTACTTCAAAGGGCCTTGTTTCTCCAACCAGCTGGACCTCAGCAGTGGTCTCACAACACTGATGGGAGAAGTGGTACTCTTTGGAAAAAAGTAAGCTACAGCAAACTGTTTTTATTTTATTCAAAAAGCACCTCAAGGATCCCATGTGTCTCTGTGCTGGGGCTTTGAATACCTCTTCATATTTTGTAAATCCTCCTGTTGGGATGGGGTTTGTGACTTTAACCATGTAAAGCATTCAGGGTCCACAATCTCCCACCTAACCAGGGAATAGGGCTGTGCGAAGCTTCTGTTCCTGATTCAATTTGGCCGAGATTTGGCCTGATTTGGTGGTTGAATCTCTGAATCCGAATCAAATCAGAGGACCCTTTACTCTCTCCAAATTGAATCAGAACCCTACAAATCAATTCAGAGAGATTTGGAAAGATTTGGATATTCAGACATAGAGAAAGCTTTAAGTGTTTTTTCTACATACCTCTAAGTAGCAGGGGCTCACGAATGCTGCAGTGCTGGGGTGCATGGAGCGTCCCACAGAAGCACAGGGGGCTCCCCAGCGTGCTCAACATCAGACGCAGAAGTGGACCAGAAGCACTTCCGGTCCACTTCCAGGTCCACTGGGGAGCGTGTGAGGCCCCCCCCCCCCTCCATTGGTTCAGTGACTGGTGCCTCCTGGATCTGGCTGGGGGGGCACCCGGGGTCCCCCTGTGACCAATTGCTGACCTGGAGACACATTGGGGGGGGAATACACAAGTATTTCTGGTCCACTTCCGGGTTCACCGCCGAGCACATGGAGGCCCCCCCTCCTCTCCTGTGGGATGCTCCATCCACCCTAGCATCGCAGCGATCATGAGCCGCACCTGCTACCTCAAGGTATGCAGAAAAAACTTTAAAAGCTGTGTCTATGTCCGAATCGCTGATTTTCAAAATCAGCATCAAATCTTCAGATTCTGATTTGGCCGAATCTAATTACAGATAGTGATCTGAATGAATTAATTGAATTGCTGTCCCTGATTCAGGCTGAATCCAAATCTGAATTGAATAGGGCCCGCTTCACACACCTCTACCAGGGAACATGGGATATGTGCCAACAACCCAGTATTTAATGTTGGTAAGTCATTGTTGGCCTGTATTTCGATTATTCTTTTGAAGTACTGTTTTGGGAAAGTATCAGAAATCATGTTCTTCTGCATTCTGACAGTGACTGGGCACATCTACATAAGATGCTTACTGTGCAGTAGTCTAATAACAATGCACAGTAGTGTGCAGATCAAAAACCACGCTAAGATGCTACTGCGCAGTGTTATTAGGCTACTGTGCAGTAGCATCACAAAAAAAGCATGTGCCAGCACTACTGTGCAGTAACTATAGATACTGCACATTTAGTTAGTAGTTCATTAAGCAAGTACTAAACTAAATGCACAGTAAGTACTGTGCATTAATGAACATGTAGACCTGCCCACCGGCTTTGCTAGTCCGAGTACTCAGACTTTTGGAAGCACTTTCACAACTGTCTAAATCTTAGTAAATCACTCTAATCACATGTAATTAGATCCTTAACTCAGCTTAAATCCAATAAATGGGCATGGAAGAATTTAACAAAAAGGAAACGCAGTCAAAAAATATAATGAAGAAATAGCCAGTTAGTCAGCTTTTACACTAATAGATGGATTTGAAACATTAGTCCCTGATCAAAATCTAATGTCACCTGCCACAGACTACTGTCTGGCAGGAATCCATTAACAACACACATCTGAAGTCTTATACGTATTCAAACTCATTACAGGAAGAGAGGGAACAAATTAATTTTTTCCATCATATGTGATAGCATCTAAAATATAAATAGCTTATGTTCATTTACAAGGTCCATCATTTGAGCAGGGGGTTGGACTAGATGACCTCCTGAAGTCTCTTGCAACCCTAATTTTCTATGATTATGTGTCCTATCCTATTACCTATCATCTCATATTTGGTACTGAGAGGTTGATTCTCAACTCTGATCAGCCCTTGGTGCCACCTTCTTTCTCCCACTTGGCAGATTTTCTAACAAGGAAATTTTATTTTGTGTTTTCCCCTACTTTCTTTCTTACTTTACAGGATCTCCCTGTAATAAGCAGCAGAGCCACCTGTTTTTTCTCCTTCAAATACCTCATTGAAATTATGCGTTGTTGCAGAAAACGTTACAGTACTCAGCATACTGATGGGCTGAGACCCATTGTCTAGTATGTCACTTCTGATTGTTTCTACTCCTTCCATCTTCATATCCATTTGTCTCTTGTCCTGTACTTATATTTTAAAATATAAGAGTAGGGGTCATGTTTCTGTTTTGTGTTAATATAGCACAGAGACAATAGAGTCTTGGTCTATAAATAGAGTTTCAAGGGGGAAGAGGGTAGAGCTACCTTTACAACTATAAAATATAGCAGATAGGACTAACTGTGTAAATCAATTCTTTTGGGAAATATTGTTCTGAAAAGAATAATAATAATTTTAAATTCTTAACAACAAGTAAATCCTCAATTTTTGTTCCCAATCATACTTATTTAAATAACATGCACTTTTAAATATGTTTTAAGATATTTAAAAATCCCAGTAATGTTATCTTTCCAAACTGGCATTATGAATAATTGCCTGACTTACAAAAGTGTGGACAACAGATTTCATGCGACAAGTTAGGAAAGGATGTAAGTTCTGAACCAGTTAGTGTATGTTATTTATGCATACAGACTCCTTTCTCTCCTAGCCTCTTCTGTGCTAAATTATGTGAGTACTATCAAGCCAACCTGGTATTTATGGATAGAGGTTATATGGGAAAAAATGTAACTGCTGCGCCCTCTGTTCTAAGGTGAGAAAAGTAGCAAAATAAATCCTCAACTATTTTTTTCCACCTGATAATAGACTTTAATGTTCCTACCTGGCTTCAGAATGAACATTAAGACAGTTTGGAATATTATAAAAAGCTTTTAAAAGTGCAGGTTACTTACGTGATAGATATAAATGATTGCTTTAGAACCATTATCGTCTATTATGTAAATAGCATTCAGGGACTTTTAAAAAATGCATAATTATGATAGCATAGTAGCTCCAAATTGACTTTTAATAAATGTTTTATGACATATTTGTTAGCAGTACCATTTGGGTAAAACTTCTAGTTAAAAATAGCTTTTACCTGTGTTAATCACAAAATTTAACAGATCTGATGTAGATTTTACAAGTGAATCTTTTTTTTTAATGCATGTAGTGCTTTGGCTTTAGATTCTGGTGCCTCTACTAGTACTAAACAACAGTATATTCTATTGATTAGTCAACAAGAGATTGAATAATAGTTACAATAAGAAGAAAACGTTAAAAGCTCAAAATTTTTGTTCTCTCCTTTCCCAGGTGCTCACCATGGTGTATCAGGCCCCCTGCCACCATGCTGCTGTTGCGTGGACTCCATGCTGGTGCCTGGACCCCAGGAGCAATGCTGATGATGCACACCTGGACACCATCACCAAGGTTCCCTCTAAGCTGCACACAATAAAAAATGTTGCCGCACAGTAACTTTTTTAATGCCACACACCTGTCCCCTGCAGAAAAGGATGGCATTTCTGCTAGCATCAACACATTCCTCTGCATGTAAGAGGCCCATGCCTACCTAGGTGAGGGGCCACAGGCTACTCAATAAAGGTGGTGGCATGTGGCTTTGGGGATGACACCAGCATGGCCTCCTCAATGGCCTGCTGGGCCTCCATCTGACAGTTCAGGTGCTGGTAGCCCTGGACAGGCATCTGCAGCACCCAGTGTAGGGGCACAGTGAAAGACAGGCAGACAGGTAGTGGGGCTGTGCTGGGGACCAGCACCAGGGTCTGAGCGGGCTGCTGTAGCTCTCTGGGGGCCACTGGTGTGGGACCTGGTAGCCAGAGGCTGGCTGCAGGTGGCCCAGGGTGCTATTGGGCCTGGCTAGGTGCCTGTAGTGCCCAGCTCAGTGCGACGCCATGAGACAGGCAGTCAGGCAGTGGGCCTGTGCTAGGGACCAGTACTGGGGTCCAGCCAGGCTGCTGTGGCTTACCTGGGGCCAGTGGTGCATGATCTGGTGGCCAGAGGCTGTCTGCAGGTGGCCCAGGGCTCCAGAGTCCGCACAGCCTTTTATGGGCCTGGGGCTAGGGTAGGCAAAGAGCTGCCCCAGCCCTGGGGCTGGATAAGCTGCAAGCCCTGTAGCTTTGGGGCTAACCCAAGGGTGGCCACCCAGTGGTGGGTCTAACTGGGGGCAAATTTGCTCCCCGTTGGCATCTACACATGTGTTACTGTGCAGTAACTACTCTGTAGAAGTAGACCAAATTACTTCACAGTAAGTGTCTGCATGTGTAGACAATAACATTCACTGTGCAGTAATTTGGTCTACTGCCCAGTAAAGCATCTCATGGAGATGCACCCACTTTATACAAAGACACGTTATCTTACAGACTACCAAACTAAAGTTTTCTATAAGCTATGGATGTACACACAAGTCTTAACTCATATTTCATTTTTGAATTGCTATGATTTACATACATATAACTCAAGATGGAATCAAGGTAGATTTTTTTTTAAAATCCTAGACTGATTGTTTATGGCTAGACTATGAGTGTGATGTACCCTGGCCCCAGATGTAGCCTGGGTTCCCCTTTGAGACACATTTATAGAATCATAGAAAATTAGGGTTGGAAGGGAACTCAGGAGGTCATCTAATCCAATCTCTTTCTCAAGGCAGGACCATCCCCAACTATATCATCCTAGAAAATGCTTTGTCTACTTGGATCTTAAAAACCTCCACGGAAGGATACCACAACTTCTCTGGGTAACCTGTTCCAGTGCTTTACTACCCACCTTGTGAGAAAGTTTTGTCCTAATATCTAACCTAAAGTTCTCTTGTTGCAACTTGAGACCATTACTCCTGGGATGGTTCTACACCTTTGGATTAATTTAAGTTAATCATGGCCTCACTAAAACAGCCTTGGCTATAAAATAAAGATATATCAAAATTACATTTATATCAAATACCACAATCTATGCAGACATAACAATAAGGCTGAACACAGCTTGATGTTAGCCATGTGCAGAGACTATGCATGTCTCATTAAACAAATTAATTAAACAAATTCAAGAGACTATTGAAGATAGCCCATAAACTGGGGGTGGGCAATTATTTTGGCTGGTAGGACACTTAAGTTTTAGTGAGGTGTCAAGGGCCACACACATAATATCTATTCTCAGGTATCATTTTAACAAATTATAGATTTATAAAAAATAATATCCTTAAAGTCAAATATCTACCATAAACCCTATTTGTGACAGTAAGCTCAATGGAAATGTTGATAGTATTATAACTACTTGCAAGTGTCAGGAAAACTATATTTTATACTTTGCACAGTAATGTCCTACACTTTAAATCAGTGCCTTTTCTGCTATCTCTTCAGTGGATGTACTAGACAGTATTTTAGTCTCTGGTTCAGGGATTTCCCTGAACTAATATATAAAGGAACGATTTTCTTTTTCAAATTTTTTAAGACATTTTTCTGGTATACTTACTAGAAACTGGTTAAATACTAGTGACTGTCTGGGAAATGGAGAAAGAAACTTATAATAAATATATATGAGTTGTGCTTGTAGATAGCCTATGTAACTTTGCGATGCTTTGCCATCATGACCCTCGTTTCCCATTTTCTCTTACATCCTATTTTTTGTCAGGATCATTCACTGGGTTTCATTTGTTGATCTTTGAAAGCCCTTTGGGAGGAAATATGTTCACTTGTGTATTTGTAAAGCACGTGACCCAATTGTATTAACAATGAGGCGCTAGTGTGAATAAGGCATTGGTGGTTGCTAGAATTTTAATTACTCTGTTGTCTGGACATGCTCTGTGCAAGGTAGTCAAAAAAAACCCAGTGGCTTATGCTCTTGTTTCCATTGACTGGATTGCAAAAGGGACAAGCACTAACTGGAAACTAGCTTTAAAAGCCTTTTGTGAACCATGTACTTCATCTGCATTTATGAAAAGATCCTTTTAACAGCATTCTAGCAGGAAACTATAGTTTTTCAGGAGAAGGAAATGGTTGCCTAGGAATTCCTCCTTTGTAGGGCCTCTCCCACTGGGGTAAAGCCAGTGAAAGTGTTTTCATGTGAAGTCATATTTTGAGTACAGGCAGTACTCACACTTACGACAAAATTGGTTCCTGAAAACCACATCTGAAGTCGAAGCATTGTAACTTGGAATCAATTTTCCCATAGGAAACAATGTTATAAGTGGGAGATTGGTTCCTGAACCAAGGCCTGATACCCTATTTTCAGCAAAAATAACCCAAAATTTTGTACTCAATCAATTATAGATGAGTAATATAGCTACATTAATGTATTTATATTGTAAATAGCAATCATATTGATTTGGAAGGACTTTTCTGAGGAGACTTTGCTGGATGTTTTGAAGGGCTCTTGGTTGGACTTTTTAAAGGGTTCTTGGCTGAAGTCTTCTTAGGAGTTTTGGCTGCAGGTTTTTCTGGAGTCTTGTCTGCTTTCTTAAAGAAAGTGTCCAAGGAAGTTTGGACAGATGTTCTCCAGGGAGATGGGTGATGCAGTGAATTTGTTCGCTGGCATTGGCGTCAGATCAAGTGTTGTAAAGTCAAAATTGACCTCAGAAAGTTGAAACAGGGTGTCAATTTATAAACATTGTAAGTGCAAAATGTAACTCGAAACATTGCAAGTTGAGGACTGCCTGTATTATCAAATCATACTACACCATAAGAAACAGGGGATTCTTGAACATAGATAGAACAAAACTGGCTAAAGCTTTAAAATTATACCCTACAAAAGGATTTGTGTGCTGAAACAATGAGAATTAGAACGCTTGCATATGGAATCCACATTCTACCTTAGGTTTCTAGGCTCCATATACAATGGGAGCCTATACAAGTAACATGGTGGTGAATGAAATTACTGTACCCATAGTCAAGATGTTCAGAAAATATTTATCCGTATTTTCAAAATTACCAAAATGGAGAATAAACAATGGTGAAATTCACTGTGTTTTATAGCAACATAGGATCATCACAAAGGACATCAAGAAAAGAAAATATTTATCATAGAATCATAGAAAATTAGGATTGGAAGAAACCTCAGAAGGCCATCTAGTCAAATCCCCTGCTCAAAGTAGGACTGTCCCCAACTAGATCCTTCCAGCCAAGGTTTTGTCTAGCTGCATCTTAAAAAGCTCCAAGGATGGAGATTCCACAGTCCCTCTGGGTAGCCTGTTCCCATGTTTTACTACCCTCCCAGTGAGAGAGTTTTTCCAAATATCTAACCTAAACTTCCATTTCTGCAACTTGAGACCATGGCTTCTTGTTCTGTTATTTCCCACCACTGAAGACCATCTAGCTCCTTTCTCTTTGTAAGTACCCTTCAAGTAGTTGAAGGCTGCTAATAAATCCCCTCTTAGTCTTCTCTTCTGTGGACTAAATAAGCCCAGTTCCCTTAGTCTCTCCTCATAAGCCATGTGCTTGAGCCCTCTAACCATTATTGCTGCCCTCCTCTGAACTCTCTCCAATTTTTCCACATCCTTACTGTAGTGGAAGGCCCAAAATTGGACACAGGACTCCAGATGTGGTCTCAACATGCTGAATAAAGGGGAGTAAACACTTTCCTCAATCTGCTGGCAATAGTCTTACCAATGTAGCCCAGTAGGCCATTAGCTTTCTTGGCAACAAGGGCACACTGTTGGCTCATATCCAGCTTGTTATCCACTGTAACCCCCAAGTCCTTTTCTGCAAAGCTGCTGCTTAGCCAGTGGCGACATATAAGTGGTGTATGGGGGTGCACATGCACCCCTGAGAGTGCTGGTGTACCCCCTGGCTGGCCATGCTCCCTGCTTAGGTGATGGGAAGGGGGGGCAAGAAGAGCACCGGTGCCCCCCATGCAAGCACCAATCAGGGAGTGTGAGCACTGAGAGAATTGTGACCGCTTTTGGGAGCAGCGTGGCTGAGCACCAGTTGGTAAGTATTGCCAAGGGGCGGGGGAGGGGGATGCCCCACCAGTCAGTAAGATTGGCTGTGGGGGGACTCCCTCCCAGTTGGTGAGATTGGCTGCAGGGGACCCCCCAGTCACTGACTGGTCACTGAGGGGGTACGTGCCCCCTCTGACTAAGGTGGCACCAGTTGCCCATGGCTTAGCCAGTGGGTCCCCAGCCTGCACCAGTGCATGGGATTGTTCCATCCTAAGTACAGGACTTTGCACGTGTCGTTATTGAATGTCATGAAGATCATGAGATTTCTTTTGGGCCAGTCCTGTAATTTGTTGAGGTCTTTCTGAATCCTAACGCTACTCTCCAGCATATCTACTATTCTCCCGCAGCTTGGTGTCATCTGTAAACTTGCTGAAGGTCTGCTGTATCCTATCTTCAAGGTCATTGATGAAGGTATTAAACAAAACTGGCCCCATGACTGATCCCTGGGGCACTCCATTTGATACCAGCTGCCAACTAGACATTGAGCCATTAATTTTTACCCTCTGAGCCTGATGATCCAGTCAGCTTTCTACTGACTTTACAGTCCATTCACCCAACCTATACTTCCTTCTCCTGCTTGCAAAAATGTGGGAGTCCACATAAAAAGCCTTGCTAAAGTCAAGGTATATCACATCCACTGGTCCTCCTGAATCCACTGATCCAGTTTTCTCATCATTGAAGGCAATCAGGTTGGTCATGCCTGACTTGCCATTGGTGAATCCATACTGAGTGTTTCTAATCACCTTCTCTCCTCCAAGTGCTTAGAAACAGATTCCTTGATAACCTGCCCCATGATTCTTCCAGAAACTGAGGTGAGGCTGACCAGTCTGTAGTTCCCCACATCCTCCTTCTTCTCTTTCTTAAAGATGGGCACTATATTTGCCCTTGTCCAATTGTTTGGCATCTTTCCCAACTGCCATGCTTTTTCAAAGATGATGGCCATTGTCTCTGCAATCAGCACCCTGGGTGCATCCTGTCCAGCTCCACGGACTTGTACACATCCAGCTTGCCTAAGTAGTCCTTAACCTGTTCTTTTGCCACTGTTGGCTGCTCACCTTCTACCCAAAATGTGCTGCTAGCTGCAGTAGTCTGGGAGCTGACCTTGCCAGTGTAGACCGAGGTAAAAAAAGCATTTGGTACTTCAGCCTTTTCTGCATCATCTGTTACCAGGTTGCCTCTCCCATTTAATAAAGAAAACACATTTTCCCTGATTCTCCTCCTGTTGCTGACATACTTGTAGAAACCCTTCTTATTACCCTTCATGTCCCTTGCTGGCTGCAACTCCAGTTGTGCGTTGGCCTTCCTGATTTCATCCCTACATGCCTGAGCAATACTCTTATACTCCTCCCTATCTATTTGTCCAAGTTTCCACTTCTTATAAGCTTCTTTTTTTGTATTTTAGCTTACTAAAGAGTTCCCTGCTAAGCCAAGCTGGTCTTCTGCCATACTTACTAGTATGGCACATCAGGATGGTTTGTTCCTCTGCCGCCAGTAAAGTTTCTTTAAAGTATAGCCAACTTTCCTGGATGCCTCTTCCCATCAGACTGGCCTCCTAGGGGATCCTGCCCATCAGTTCCCCAAAAAGTCAAAGTCTTTTTTTCTGAAATCCAGAGACCTTACTCTATTGCTCTCCTTCCTTCCTTTCCTCAGGATTCTGAACTCAATCATTTCGTGGTCGCTTCTGCTCAAGTTGCCATCCACTAATACATTCCCACCAATTCTTTCCTGTTTGTGAGCAGCAAGTCAAGAAGAGCACAGCCCCTAGTTGGCTGCATCAACACTTGTACCGGGAAGTTGTCCCCAACACTTTCCAAAAACTTCCTTGATTTCCTGTGCAGTGCTGTATTGCTCTCCTAGCAGATGTCAGGGTGATTGAAATATCCCATGAGAACAAGGGCCTGTGATTGGGAAACTTCCACTAGCTGTTGAAGAAAACCTCATTCACCTCATCCTCCTGGTGCCCCCCACCACAACATCATCATTGTTCTTCTCCCCTCTGACCCTAACCCACAAACTTTTGACAGCCCTATCTCCAGTTTCATAATAGAGCTCTGAACAATCATACAGCTTTTTTACATAAAAAACAACTCCTCCTCTTTTTTTCCCCTGCTTGTCTTTCCTGAACAGGAAAATATTTGTCTGCACATTTTCAGAGCATAAAAAATTGGTGCAGGAAAGGATTGATGAGGAAGAGTCATTTTCATTGGGAAATTATGTTAAGAGCAATATTCTAGGCATATTTTGATGTATGAAACATTGAGTAGATAATTCCAAATACATTTTGCAGTGTTGGATCAATCCTGGAATCATAGCAAACCCAGAATCACGATCATAAGTCAACAGTAGTTTGGAATTCACGACAGAGCAAAATCAAGATAAAAGAAGATCAGCAAGGCTGCTAATAGACATACCCCTCCTCACCTCCAAAAAGGCACTTTAAGCTCAGAGTAGCCCCACCCTGAGTGCAGTGCATGACCAGAAGAGACATCGTGTTAGTTTGACCCGGATTGAATCAGCTTTAGATAAAAGCACCAAAAAGCACTGCTGAAGTGCCCAATTTATACAGACGCTGGGGAGCCAGGTTGAAATAACGTGCTTCCTCTTCCAGGAAAGGACCTTTTTTGTATTTTTTTCCTTTACACCTATCAGTGTCCCAAGTGGTTAATAATGTGACTGCTAAAATAATCCTGTGGTTCTGGATTGCAAAAAGGGACTGTTAGAATACAATGTAGAGTAAGTGAAAGTTATTTCCGGGGTCTTTTATTCTGACAGGTGAAGAATGGATTCTTTTTCTGGAATTTTTCTGGATGAGATTAGGTCACATAGAATTTATTGTTATGATAAGATATTTTATCTGAGGAAAAAAATCACAAAGCACATTATTAAACATTAGTTAAAGCCTCGACACTGCTTTGAGGAAGGTGTCTCAGAATTCCCCCCATGGGGTGGTTCTTGCTTGGGTCCACTGCAGCCTTGTCTTTTCTCTGTGAGTGCACCCTGCAGCCAGCCCAGGTGTGGTTCCTAGAGTGGGGAGGTGGGGCAGGAAGCCTCTGAGACCCTAGCTTTTCTGTCCCTCACTCAGCTAGGGTGGGAGTGGGAAGGCAGCTTTGACAGCATTCAGCGGCATAAGGTAGTAGGAAGCTTTACCCATGTACCACCTGGGCGCACTGAGCTTCACCTATGCCATGATGTAGCCAGGCAGTAGGGAGAAACAATGTCAGGGAGGAGCAGCAACAGGAATTGAACCAATCATGCTTCCTTTTTTAATATTTTCTGGTTGCTCTTAGCATAGCAAAGAAATCCCTTGTAAAATCAAGTTTAGGAGAGAATCGAAAACAGCTGTTTAAATAGACCATCTAGTAGACTTTTTTAACTACATCTTCCAAGTTTAAAACATTGCTGCATAATGCCACCTTGAATAGTGTTTTGTTCTGTTTTGTGGTGTTCCTAAGTCTGCACTGATGGCTTTACCTACAAAGAAATTCAAAGAGAACTGGGAAGAGAGAAATGTGCTCAAAACAGCACTTGAGTTCTCACACTGTGCTACCCTCTTTCTTATACAACTGTGTTTTACTGTGGTTTTGAAATGACAGTGACATGAAAGGAGCTGGTTGAATGATACAACTTGTACAACTGCATTTCCTAATACCATGGTCAATACTCTGCAAACTTTCTCTCTCACCTCTTGCCTGCTGTACAGTCTGCTAGCACTGTATCTATGCTGACTGAATCTCCTCTCTAACTCTGCCTCAAATAACCCAGAAGTAATAATACCCATCCGTTACATTATCTGACACTTATACAAATATACCATCTATTTGAATAGTTATCTTTATCTTCCCATGTGCAATTTAATCTATGGCAAGCAGTGTTCATGCTGATATTAATATATGAACCATACCAAAAATATTAAAGTTGTTTTAACTTCCTCCATATGATTATAACACTGGTAGTTTGGCTCAGATACTAGTTTTTTAGTTTGTCTCAAGAAAGGAATACAAGGTTTTGGTTCACAATTATTTCATGATTCCCTTCAATTCAAGTACGTAATAATTTGAAAAAAGAAGTACTGTCTAGTGGTTAAACTCTGAATCAAACCAAGCTATGGTGACACAGGGTTAAACGCCTTCTCTAACAATTAATCAGCATGTGAAATTGAGCTGTACTTAACCTTTCTGTGCCACAGTATAAAATGGCAATGATTAATGTTAAATTGTAGGGTGTTGTGAGGCCTAATTTATTAGGAACACATTGTATCTCTTCCCTGTTCTATTCCATCCTACTCTGATATATTTAGGTCTGTGGAGTTTATGAAGGAAGAAGATGCTGCAAAGATCTTTTTCTTTGTTACATGGGGAGACCAGGCACAAATTAATTCCCCGGGCTGTTCTGAGCACAGAACTTGTTCACTCCTTTCACCCCTAGGGTGCTAGCCACTCCTTCTCATGCAGTCTGCACTAGCTATGAATAGATACATAGTATTTCTACACAGTTTAGGAAAGTGTTTGCTTTCCCAGGTGTGCCAGGATGCTCTGGGCTCTGCTGTGATCCCTGTAGGCACATGGTTCTTGCTGGAGTGATGCAGAGCTGCATTTTACTCCAAACAGGCCTAGTGGCTGGAGATTGTTATATAAGATGCTACTAATAAAAAAAAAAAAAGGAAAAAATCTCTGTAAAAATAGGCAGATCAAAAACCAATCAAGGGGGCAAACTTGAGTAGAAAAAGTAACTAAATAAAGTGCTACATTTGACCAAAAAGGAGGGAGGGAGGAAGGGATAGAACAAAAAAAATTCAAAATGATCTAAAAACTTTTTTCTAATTGCAACAAATTTTCTGAAGCAGTTAAACCTGCTAAACATGGCTCTGTCTATAGATGCCAGCTGTGCCATCTCATACTACCAGATTTTGACCTTTTAAAATGGCCTATTCTTCAGGCACATATACACAAGGCACATTAATGCACATTAGCCTAATTTAATGCACATTACCAGTGTGCGTGTACACGTGCCAGTCCTTAATGTGAATTAAAAATGACAAAATTAAGCTAATCATGACTAAATTTGATACCTGCAAATACAGGTGTCAAATTTAGGTGTGATTAGTTAAAGAGCATTAATGCACATGCAGACACAACCCAGTACTAATTTTAGTGCTGGGTCTGCCTAACCACTAGAGTCACTTGTCACTAACTTTAGTGCCAAGTGCCTGCACGTGTAGACACTTGGAAAAAATCACTTAATGCACATTTGCACATTCGCTTAATGCACATTCACTGAACACACATTTAATTTAGTTGCACAAGTGTAGATGTGCCTTTCCAATACAGTAATATAATTCTTTGTGACACTGATAAGACCCAATGTAAGAGCACAGTCTTTTTGAATTCCTTAGGCTCCTACTACACATTACTTATATTATGTAATTAACTGATTAATCACACAATAAATTTAGACTGGCCACATGTGCTAAGTAACTATCATGTCATAAAAAATATACATCCAGCTATAAAAAGAGTCAACCAGCTACAATGTTAGTACTTGAAAATTTTGTAACAATTTTATAGCTGGCTTTTTATTCAGCTTTAATTTCAATATTTAGCATGGATATACCCAAGAACACACATATTTGCCAAAGGTATCAAGATGTTCAAATCTGTGTTAACTTTAGTTATAATTTCTTTTCAAACAAGAATTGATAATTGATTAACATGTGATGTCCTACAATGCATCAAATCTCTCACATGTACCTATTGGCATGATATTTTTTTAAGGGAGCCCAGTTCAGAGAGAAAATTACCTTTTGTTGTATAAAATAAAGTCTAAGATTAATTGTCAATGTCTGAATATTGTGAATTACAGATATTCACTGGGATTATGTCATTTGAATTCCTGGCTCTTCACTACATTTCAGTCATAAATAATCTATCAAGTCTGTTATGTGACATTATCTATTCATAGAGTGATGGTGCAGGAGGAGGAAGAGAAACCATTCTGAAGGCAAAAAGTAATATATCTGGAGTATTTGCTGCACCTAAAGTCTTAGGTCCAAATTGATTTTCTAATACTTGATGAAACTGCATATATTGCCATTCAACTCATCTGGAAAGTCAAATTCTTCATATAAGTCAGAACATGATTTATTACAATTTCCTACTAGAAACTGCTTTATATGCTCAGTACTCCATCCAATTTCTCCCCATCCATACTTCAAAAAGGGATTTTCCCAAATAGATGCCTTTTGATGTGACGAAGGATGAAATTTCAGTAAATTTGCCAAATTTTTCCAAGCTTGTTAGGTTTCAAGAATTGCAGGGATTAGACTTTAAAAGATGGCAGTAAGTCGAGTTTACAATGGTTGATAATGGTGGATAAACCTGTTGAACATCTGACTGTTTTTAACAAAATAAGACTGGGGGTTTACTATTGGCACAGTGGGTAATAGGTTAAATTAAGAGGGGTAAGACATTCATTTGTTAAAATACTAACATGTCTCCACAAGGATATTGCCAAACTGCTTTGTTTGTTCATATCCTATAATATAACACTGAGAATCTTTTGAAAGTTTGGCAGAAAATGACATTAATATTCTTGGATATTGTAACTTACACCAGTAAGTTATACGTTTTGATTGCCATTGCCATTGCCATTGCTGTTTGTTAAACATATCCTTTGTGGTACGCTTATTTAATTCATGTAACTCAGATTTAGTCCAATTATTTTTATAACCAGAGAGAGTGTTAAAACTGTTGATCAATAAGAGGGCAGGAATTGATCTCTCAGGCTCTGACAGAAGTATTAGTGCAGCACCTGCATACAACAGAATCTTGTGCTCAATGGGTGCATCTACATGTTCATTAATGTGCTTTTGCTAATGCACATTAAATTTAGTATCTCCATTGTGAGATGCTGGAAAAAGGTGAATTAGTCTATTTTCATGTGCATTAGTGAAAGTGCCTGGGTCTTTCTGTGATACTTTAATGTACATTAAAATGCACATGTAGATGCATGCATTATCTCCTACCATAATGCCTTGTGTATCATCCTTTTTCCTTATAGCTGTAGACAATGGTTCTAATGCTGAATGCACAACAATGGACAGCATTTTTGAGTTACCCTTTGCAAGAGAAATAGATTAGATAACATATCATTGGTCACAACTTTTGAAGTGGGATTTATACATAACAGTATATACCTTCTTTATGATACTGCCTCATTCATAATATGCAAAAAGGTGCCTCCAAGAAACCCATTCAAAGGCCTTCCCCGCATTAAGTGCTAAAATAACTCAATTTTGCGATTTCCCAGTTGGTCTAATAAAAGGTATCATTTTGGAACCAAGAGTTTTAGGTTTTTTGTATAAAATAAGTAAAAGGATTTTGGAATGTTTTACTGTTGTTACTGTATCAATAACCTGTCGTACATTATCAAAACAATACCTTTTTAATAATTCCAACTTGATTTTAACTTTGGGAGGACATTTTTCAATCTGTGCGATAAAATTTTGGCTATGATTTTTGTATCTACATTCATTAAAGAAAGTGGAGGTTCACTCTTTTAAAACACCAGTGGAGAGATTAGAAAACTCACCCAGGATTTGGGAGACTTGAATTATGCTACTTTCTCCACCTGAAGAAGTTTAGCCGTATGTATCTTTCCCAACTACTGGGCTTTTATGTAGTTTGGGACATGAGAGGTAATGTCAACTTCTCTTGTTGAAGCTGAAGAAAGAACTCAAGATTCACTGGCCAAAGAGAAGCAGCAAGTTTGTATATGACTCTATAGATTAGTTATTGGAGAACCTATTTGAGAGAGGTTCCAGTTAAATTCCAGTTATTGTTTCAAGGAGTGGTTCTATATTTTATCTAGTAACTGTTTCATGTGAATGACATGAAAAGTTGTTAAAGAAGACAGATGAAAGAGTTCCTATTTTCTGAATACCAATCAGTACAAGATAGATATCAACCTGCTCAACCTTCTCAGACCTTTGGTGTGTTTGTCACAAAGCCAAACTTTAGAAACACTGGGAATATGAGAAAACTGAAGTGGAAGCTAGGCAGATTTTCAGGACTTTAATTTTGGATTTAAGGGACCCAATTTCATTTAAGACCTTTTTTGGAGGCCATATTCCAGTTTTGGTTTTGTCCATTAGTGATTTTTTTTTACTTTTCATAGTAGAAAAATATTATTTTCAAGGCATGTATGGAAGGTCAGGTACCTAATTTCCTTTGACTGTAAATGGGAGTTAGGTATATATTACTTCACTGTGTTATTAAATATCAATCCCATGCTGAGAGAAAGAGCTAACAAATGGAATTACATTCATTATTGTCTTATTCTTACATTCACTGAAGTCACTTAGAATTTAGGGGTGTGGAATGAGACACTGTATGCCCTTGGGCCTTCTATAGTAATGATACAAGCTCATGCTGATCTAAAATGCAATTGTTGAATCAAAGAGATGGAAATGGAACCCACATTTTTGGCAGATCCAGGTGCAAAAGATAAGGTTGTAGCAATAAAGGGCAGGGACTATTAAGGAAATTAAAATCCAAAATAAATAGAAGAGGAAAGAACAAATATTAAAAATAGAGTAGAAAATATTCATTGTTAAAACAAATGAGAAAAGAATACCATTTATACTGATAAACCAGCCAGTATCTGAGAAGCCAGATTAGGAACTGTTTGCTGTATCAGGTATTATGGTCCTGAGGAGGAGAGGAGAGATCCTTTTTCAACAAAAGTTGCAAATATCTTGTCCCACAGCTTGACAGGCCACACAGAAGCAATGGTGGCAGCTCCAAACCCAGCTGGGTAGCATGAGTGGGGTAAGGGGGGTGCTGGTTATATAAAAATTTTGGTTACCTGAGGGTAGGTGGTTTTTGGCTGGGGGGGGGGGGGGGGGGGCGGGCACGTGGGGGGGGGGGAGGACAGGGGGGGGGGGGGGGGGAGGCAGGCTGTGTGGTCTCCCCCATGCTTCTCCCAGGCCATAAACCATGGGATCCCTCACATGCCCCACCACACAACTGCATGTTCTCCCCTGTGATGCACCTGCTGTGAACCCCCTCCTCTGTCATGCAAGCTACCCTGGCTTGGGGCAAATGGTGGCTCAGGTGGCTCTGTTGCTGTCCTGGGCCAGTACACTAATCTAAGACAAGACTCCCCACCTACAGTGACTGAAGGGGAAATACTTATCTTGGATTCAAATAAATATGATATTAGTAATTGTATTACAGTAGCACCCAAGAGTCATATAATGCACTATGATTCTGTTGCCCTAGGATCTGTACAAATAGAACAAAGAAATCATTCCTGTCACTTAAATATAAGACAAGACACAACAGATGGGAATAGACAGACCTGGAGAGTACAAAGAAGCAATAGGACCATAATAGTCAGCATGATTGACAGTGGTTTCCCCAATCATTTATAATGGAATAAACCAGGGGTCAGCAACATTTTTGGGCAGAGTGCCAAGTACACCTGTAACATAAACTTGTAAGATGTTGGCGTGCCAGGGGCAGATGGCAGAGGAGCCACAGAGTGAGAGGGTGATCCTTCTTGTGGCAGTGGAGGTCCAGCCCCTTCCCCACCATCTGCCCTGAGGCATGTGTGCCAAGCAAAATGCCTTCACGTGCCATCCTCTGACACCCATGCCAGGGATTGCCTATACCCAGAATAAGACATTAAAATATTTAATGTAATTAAAATGCCTGTAGCATATTGTGTATTTGGGTCCCTGTGCTTCAAAATGGCAGTGGGTGCACTTTAACTAAATTTCTTTACCCCACTGCCATTTTGAAGTGCAGAAACACTAATATGTGAGATGGGGAGGCTGCTGAAACATGCTAATTAGCATGTTTCAGCTAATTAGCACACACAATTAATCAAAAAGCCTCCCCACACATCTACAGGAACCTCAGGAGGCTAGAGAATGCCAGATTTGGAAAGCTTTATATATACTTACTTTATAAATATGCACTGTAAAGAGACAATGGAGGGGGTCAGGAAGACTGCATGTTTCTGCTGTTACCTATCAGGTAGAACATTAAGAAGATCTTTTGACTATAGCTACATTCATTCCCCCCTTCACCTATCCACTACTAGTCTCTCACCTACTGACCACCTCAATTTATATTTTAATTGACTGACTTTCTTGCATACATTCTGGCCTCTGGCTGCTTTACCACTCCATCCAGGAAGAGAACAGACCATCTGCAGACACTTCCTCAGCCTGACAAAGGGTGTTTGTGCCCAAAATGTTGCTACAAAGAATTTTTCCAACTATTTGAGTTGGTCTAATAAAAGATATCAGATTAACCCAAGAAACCTTGTCTGCCTATGTCCTTAAACCAACACAGCTAACAGCTACACCCTTAAGAAAATGGGGCATATACAGGAGAGACTGAAAAAAAACAAGGGCATGGCAGCCACCGGCCCACTGTGTGAAGATGGAGAAGTATTTATTTAAAGGTATTTATTTAAAGGTAAATAAACTTGAAGGAATAGAATCAGAGTGCTTGAAAGACCATAGTAAGGTTATAAATAAGATGAGAAAGAAAGATAAGATAACAATATTTGGGGACCTGATAGATGGCAAATGTGTGAAAAGAAGTGACAGATAATAGATTGAAAGGAGAACATATGCATAGTCATATGGATGATGATACAGAAATTCTTCCTGTGAGGGGCACTCAGCATAAATGGGGCTTGGTAAAATTAGTGGTATGCCCAAGAGAGGGATGTGGGGCTGGAAAATCTGTTCAGCATTTATTTTGGGCCTGCCCTTTTGTGCCAAGGAGGAGGGGTGTCTTTTTTTGAGGGTGATCAAGATGAATTGTGACTTAACACATGAAATTGTGTTTCATAGTTTAATTCCCAAAGGAATGGAGACGCAGAGATTGAGAACCATACTACTTTGTGTGACAGTAGCAATATAGAAAGTGAGAAACCTACTGTTGGTCAAGGGACTGGCTTTCAGCAGAAGAGAATGTTTGGAGTTGTCAATATATGAATTGAAATGGTAGGTAGATCAAGATACGCATGAGATAGGAAAGGTGAAGGCGGAGAAGAGATGGAGGAAAGAGGAATGGTGGTGTTTCTTCCAAAGGAAAAAGGGACAAAGTGAAAGTTGTTGCTTCTTCTTGTGTTGGAAGTACTTTGTGAAAAGTTAGTGTGTTAATGATGAAAAAGGGTTTAAGAAGAACAAGGTATTGCTGTAAGGTAGGTTGTCAAGTTTTGTGTTAATGTAGTTTCTTTTAGTTGGTTTGTAATTCTAAAAAGGCTCCCATCAGCATTTTTGGCACCAGCAGGGGGTATCAGAGCCTTTTCCCACCTTTCTGAGTGCTGGATGTAGGCCTGTGCAAAGCCGCTAGTATTCACTTTGGATTCGGATTTTGCCGATTCAGGGGACAGTGATTTGATTCAGTGATTCAGATCACTATCCAGAATCGATTCAGTCGAATCTGATTCAGAGATTCAGCTGCTGCCAAATCTCTGAATCACACAGGCTCATTCCCCGCCCGCTCTCCCAGCCCCGGCAATAGCTGTCCCGCCTGCCCCAGCTCCCGGCACTTCCGAAAAAAAAGCCCTGACTCACTGGGTGGGGGGATCCATCCCTGCTGCCCCCAGCTGTGTGTGTGTGTGGGGGGGGGGGAGCTCTGCACCATCCCCTGACCCTCACCACTGTCCCAGTGCCCCCAGCTTGGCTGCTCCGCCTGCCCCAGCTCTGGCCCTTTAAGAAAAAACCCAAACAAAAAAGCCCAGACTCACTGGTTCCTGCCCGGCAGGGGGTGATCTCCACTGGCCCCCACTGCGCCATGCCATATGGGGGGCTTTCCCATGAGCCCCCTGAATCCCTGAGATTTCTGCAGGAGCTGGTGAATCTGGGGTTTTTTTCAGGTTTTTTTTTCTTCAAAGGGCCAGAGCTGGGGCGAATGGGGCAGCCATGGGGCAGCCGGGACAGCAGAGGCGGGGCCAGGGGAGATCATGGCAGAGCCCCCCATGCAGTGTGAGGCAGTGGGGATTGCCTCTCCTGCTGGGCAGCACCCAGTGAGTGGGGGCTTTTTTTTAAAGCACCGGGAGCTGGGGCAGGTGGGGCAGCCATGGAGGGGCTATGGGAGCAGGCAGGGGATGGAGCCTGGCAGGGGTCCCCCCATGGTCCCCTCCCCCCTCCTCCAGCTCCCCCGCACCTACTTACCAGCTCCCTGCTGCAGTGGGTGGGGACTGCCTGAATCATCGAAGCTCTCTGTGCCCGCCTGGCCTCGAACATTTTGTTTTGTGCCTGTCTGGTTCGGGTGCCTACCGGAATCTGCCCTGCCATTGCAGGTGATCTCTTGAGGAGGTATTTATCCGTGTCGCAGTCCACCCCCTTCTCTCCTGCCATGGCTTTGAATCTTCTTCAGTGGGGGGCGCTTAGTACTGTGTGATCTTCCTTGCTGGCCACTCGTTCCTCTGGCGGTCTTCTGTGAGGCTCCACCTCCCTTCTACCTCGCCCTATACCCAGCCTGGCGGGTCACTGTTGGTCCTGCGGCCAATCTTGTGCACCATTGGTGCCTTTCAATCCACAACCACACTGCTCCTCTCTACCTCAACCCCTCCAGACATGGGGTAACAGAAAATACTCTACTGCAAAAGAAAATTCAAGAAAATCACTACCACCAACACCGTGCACTCTAAGAAAGGGGCCCTCTACTAGGGCCCCTTTCTGCTCACCCAGCCTCCGGCTTGGCCCCTTCAGCCCAGAATATCGTTGCCCTCTCTCCGGATCTTCACACTGGTGTGACCCTCTCTCTGGGCTTTCACACTGGAGTGGCCCTTTCTCAGGGCCTTCACACTGGCGTCACCCTCTCCCTGGGTCTTCACATTGGTATGGCCCTCTCTTTGGGTCTTCACACTGGTATGGCCCTCTCTCTGAGGATCCTCAAAATGCTACCCCCTTCCCTGGGGTTTCTCAGTAATACTGCCCTCTCTCTGGGGTTTCTCATTAATGCTGCCCTCTTTCTGGGCTCTTCAATATAATCGCTGCCCTCGGGGTGTATCCTTGGGTCCCCCGGGTCCCTCCACAGATGCACCTGTTTGAATGTTGTAGGGAGGGTTGGTGCCTCCCTCCTCCCTGTGGAGTCTCCTAGGCTCGGGATTCCTCCAGCCTCGATCTTCTGTCCCTGCCTTTTCCTGCACCAGGGCTCCTGCCTCAAGCACGGCTTTACCTTCACTGCCGTTCGCGGCGTCACCTTCGCTGCGTGAGGTGTCGGATTCGCCTCTGCTGGGGATCGCTGTCTCTCGCTCTGCCCTGAGCTTCTGGCTGACCCTGCTGACGGGGAATCCCTTTGGTGTCTCTCCCCCCGCCTCTTTGTGGGCCATCCTTTTTGTCCCTGCCGGCGGGTAATTGCTGCTGACGTCACCGGCCAGCCGCAGCCGTATGAAAGTGCGGCTAATTGCTCGTGTGGGTTCTTGCTGGTGTTCCTGTTTTGCCGCCGGTCTTGCTGCAAGTAAGTGTTCATTTTTACTTTAACTTTTTCTGTATTTCCCTCATTTTCTGGTCCCGGGGTTCCCCTTTTAGGTTTTAGGGTCCCCCCAATTTGTCTCTCCCTGTGACACTCTCCAAATCTTTTCTGAATTGATTCAGACCTTTTATTGGTCCCCTGATTTGATTCGGATTTGAAGATTTAGCCACTGAATTGGGCCAAATCTTCTGTGAATCAAATCAGCACCCAAAGCTTCACACAGCCCTACTAGCCTGGTATTGCAGTACCTCTAGGCCAGGTGCCGGTTCCCTCCAGGGGGTAACAACTGCCCATATTTTTTAAGAGACACACAATCCCTCTAGCCCCCCCCAAAATGGTTCCCATCAGTATGTTTGCCTAATATGGGCCATATGTTTTATTGTCATGCTAAGTGTTGGCTTCATTTAATCAGCGTCATAGTTGATTTCCATTACTGATCACATGCTGCTTTTGGCAGCAGTTTAATAATAGACAATGTATTTAATGAGGTTTCTTTGTATGTGACTATAAGACAAGGGGCTTTTTTCCTTATACTGATTGGAGGGGGGGGAACCTCATCTTGTATTTGTGTAAATATGGTAGCACAGGATAATCTTTATATTAAGGTCTATGTTGTGTCAGGTTTGATGGTAGTCTTATGTAGAGTTTAAAATATGGTTTGTATGGGATTGTTAAATAGGGATGATTCTTCCTCAGACAGGAGGTTAGATCAGATGACCTCTGGAGGTCCCTTCCAGGTCTACTTCTCTGTGACACTTAATTTTATAGATGATAATTAAGAGCATTACTTAATTTTAATACCACTCTTCATAACATGGGGTATTAAATAGAAAGCAGATGAATGTTCTGAAAAGGCTCCCCCTCCTACTTCTTTCTTTAGCTTTTCTCATTTCCCCTGATTTTTTTTTTCATTGCTACCCACCATGGAGAGCATTTTGCTCATTTTCTGTTTCTCCATGTAAAGCTATTTTTGTCATATTGATGAGTCACTCAGTCTCTAGTTTAATGCATCCTATATCCCCCCAGAATGGTCTCAAATGCTTCTCATCTAAAGATGAGAGAGGCTACCTAACAGCATATGGAATCTTTTCATTATTTCTCAGCAAAAGGAAATTGGATTGTCATTTATTTATGCTGTAAATTATTCTAGAGTTGGTGGGTACATTTACATGTGCACTTTAATGCGAACTAGCTTATTTTAATGTGCATTAAAGCATCATTAAAAAGTGTGCTTTTTCTAATGCATGTTAAAATCGATGTGACTTTTTCTAGTACCTCATAATGGTGGTACTAAATTTAATGTGCATTAGCAAAAGCACATTAATGAATGTGTAGACATGCCTGGTGAGTCTTGAATATATTTTTCTAAATGTTTATCATCAGGTTTCATACATGTGTATTCAGCTAGGTTTGCTACTAATTTTTCTCACCCATAGCTTATATAAATGCTACTGCTTGTTATGTTTGCTTACACTGCTTGTCAGTTCAGCTGCAGCTGAAATCATTATGTTCTCATATAATTATAGTGGTGCCATTCAGACAGCTAGAGTTAAGGTTGCATCGGCAGTTCCATTGTAAACCATCAGTTTCTATGGTTTATAATATATCAACCATAAAATCTGGTTTGAACTGAACTTTGGCTTGTAAGACCTCAGACCTCACACTGACCTGCTACAATAGCAGTCCCAGAGCCTTCCAGTTGTCACCTAGAGCCTCCAGTTTGAACACCTTTCACATATCATTAATGACCTTGAACTGCTCCTGGAAAAGGACAACTATTTCAAGATAGCCATAGGGCGTACCTGTCTTGGCTTATAGGCAGTCCCCCAACCTCAAACAGCATCTCTCAAACAACAGGCAACCTAACTCCCATTATTAGTGAGGCACCAGGCCTTGTAATGGACCCAGATGCCTGCTGTGCCCAACATCAACACACGACACATCATCACTGGACTGATTCACACTATAATATCTCTGGTGCATTTGGTGGCCCCACTATACCTGTTCTTTTGCTCTGGGTCCCCCAATGTGGCCTCAACGTCTCACCTGCTATTCCTTGATGTTAAAGTTAATATACTTAGGAGAGTGCCTTTCAGGGAATGGGAATTTGGCTTTCAGTGACTTGCTCTGCCCTGCACATCATTAGGCCTCCACTTTGCCCAATCCTTATGCCCTAACCTAAGAAGGACTCCCTTTCTTTTTTTCTGAGTGCTTGTCTCTGCTTATCCTGGACAAGTTGCTCTTTGGGGCACCTGCCCTTCAAGGGTCTTGGTCTTGCCTGTCCCAGACAGGTTGCTATTCAAGACATCTACCTCTCAGGGTCTTCTTCAGGGAACAGATGCATAACACAGAGTGTATCACTGGCACTTATCATAATAGTGCCATTCCTAGAGCATCCCTTTGTGGCCCCCAGCCTCCACAATGTCTCTTCGGTCTTACTCTAATTCCCTTAAATGGACTCTCTGGCTCTGTATTCTTATCAGATCACCCAGCCCACCAGGTGCTAGGCTTTTGCAGGGCTGTTTCCTCACTGTCCCAGGCCCTCTTACCCTTGCAGAGCTCAAAGCACAGAATGCCTCCCATGCACCCCAGTGGCCTCCATCTGCCTTTGTAGCTAGTCCTAAACCGCCAGTTAACATAAACCCAAAGCAGAAGAAAAACCTAAAACTTAGCTCCCTGTATACTGTTCCCTGCAGAGCTCCTTCACTTGTCAGGATTTGGACCAGACTGTGCCTCTAACCCTAGGATCAGGTTTATATGGCCCTTTTTTACTCCCTTTTTTAGTCAACCAACCTAGTTATCTGGTAACAAGGATCAGGTGCTGCTAACTCCTTCATCAGAATCCCAGGGTTCTGCTGCCTGAAGACCTGCAGCCCATTTAGAGGTGCTACGTGTATCCTGCTGCTTTCTTCAGCTAGCCTAAATTGTACTTGCTTTTCCACAATAACAGAGATGTTGCTGCCTGCCATGTCCCTCTGCACCACTGAAATAACAGGGGTTGGGGTCCCCTGTTATGAAGATGGATTATAACATCCAAGTCATTCCCCTGCACCTCTACCATCAACATATATGCCATCACTTGGTTACACTGCCCCTCTACTGTCTATATCAACCAGGCAGGGTGACCTCTATATGAAAGAATGAATGAACGCTCATCTGACATCAACTCCAGAAAGAAATAAAAGACGGTGACTGAACATTTTAACCTTCCTGGACACTCCATTGATGACCTTAGGGAGTGCATCCAGATGAGCGTGTACGTGCCTCTTACAGCATCTCAAACCCCTTTGAGACACTGCAAGAGGCATGTGTGGGAACAAAAAAAAACATTCCCCGTGCTGCAAATATATATATATGTCTAGTGGTCTTTTGTTTTACTTGTGGAACAACATGGATTTTGGGGTATTTTAAAGAGTGACTTTGAGATTTTTTTATCAGGGATTTTGCAGTTTTTAAATAGGGAACACCAGAATTCCTGCTAGTGAGGCAGGTGGCAGGGCTCAGGGAGCTCAGAGCTGCCACCTGGGACCCAGCTGGAGGTGGCTGACCTTCTGCCCACTTGGGACCAGGAGGACATGCTTCAACTGTACAAAGCAGGCCACCAAACTGAGAACATCTTCTGGGCAATATCTGCCCAGATGGCCAGGTGGTGACACACATGGCAGTAGTGCCACACAAGGCCCAACTGCAACCACAGCCCACTGGCAGCTGGCCCAGCGGTACAGATGCCTCTAATGGCCATGCAGTCCCCATTTGGGTCTGGCAGGCATGCAGCCTTGGGGCCACATGCTGTCACAGGTGGCAGCAGGTAACAGCGGGGCAACAGCCCCCACTAGCAGACTGCTGCAGTGGGTAGAGGGTGCAGGGAACACTCAGGACTGCTTCAGCAGTTCAGCTGGCACAAGGGGTAGTGTCCCCAGGTCCCAGTTGGCTGGGACCTAGAGCTCCTGAGAGTGAGCAGCCCTGAGCTACTTGCCAGGGCAGGTTTTTATACGCTTTCCCAGCTTCTAGCTTCCCCTGACTGTAGATTGGGGAGAAGCCAGGCAAAGTTATTTTGCCTCCAGTGACACAATTTGCCCCACACCAAAGTGCATGTCTGGGCATGTGCTCTGAGGCAAAAAGCCCCGACTCAAATTTGCACCACTTCTATTTGAGCTGGTGCAAGCGCACGTGCCTGCATGTGTGGATGCACCTGAGGTGGCTGTTCTTAGGAAGTAAACCTTAAAAAACTGATTTGAACTGGAAATTGCCGAACAGTAAATCATCCACATACTGGATAGTGTTAAGTATGATTCAAACATGGACTACAGATTCCTTTACCTTTATCTGGATTAGCTTTTGTGGCCCCTTTTTTTCCTATGGGTACTTTTCTTATTGTCTCTCCAAACTCTTTTTCTCTTTTGCCACTTCCCCTCTCCTTCTGCCTTTTTATTCAAATCACTTTCTCTATTTTATCCACTGATCTTTGCACATCCTTTCACAGCATCTGCTGAAACAAGTTCCAGGTTGCAAAAGCTTGTGCAATATACAGTTCTAATGTAGTTAGTCTATAAGGTGCATATGTGCCCTTCATTGTGCAAGGTTTGATGCCAGGATTTACTTCCTTTTTAAAACTACATATATAACAATAACTCAGAATAATCATTCTGAAGACTGAAGTCTTCTTTCTAACCATACAACAGGAAAGTTGCATAGCAAGTTTCTCCATGATGTTTGCAAATTTCCTCAACCATTACTTGCAAGAAACAGTTCCATAAAATGACACGGTAGTTTAGTCTCCATGTAAATGACCCACTATTTTGAGACTGGCTGCAAATGTGCCAGATAGTAGCAATTATTCTGATATGTTACAGGTCCAGTTAGTGACACCTACCACAAGTGACACTAGAAATTAAACTGAAACAGCCAAACTGTAATTTCACATTCTCACAGTCACTGAGGAACTATTACATGGCAATATGTGTCAGACTGAATAATTAATCTGGAAGTGAAAGCCATCCATTTCTCCAGTCATTTTAAATGTAAAGGACATGGAGATAAAATGCAAGGGTGCAAGAAATGAAAAAAGACAAAATAACCATAGACATGGGTAGATTCAGATGCTTTTAAAGCATATGTACATATAATTAAAAATATTCTTCTGAATTTTTATAGCCATATCAGAGATAAAAAATAATATATAGCCTCTCTCTCTGAGCTTGACATTGCTTCCTCTGAATTAAGTGAATGCTTCTGATCATGTGGGGAATAGATTCAAACATGAAGGAGTATGGAGAAAATACTTTAAGTTTTACCACTACATGGCTTATTAAGTAATTTCTCAGTAAACCAATCTTAAACTGAATCTGTAGAACAATCAGGTTGAAAAGTCTTACTGAAAGCTAGGCAGTATAGCACAAGTCAGGTTGTGGACATCAACATTTTGTCATAAACCACTGCTGGTATAGTTCTTCTTCCTAGAGAATTGGCTTGATCTTAATTGGATACTATGGAATTCATATAGGAATCACATGGTAAAATTGTCTGAACTGTGTCATCCTAGGATCATAGGAAAGTAGGGCTAGAAGGAAACTTACAAGGTAATCTAGTCCAGCCCCCTGATAGAGGCAGGACCATCCCTGACCACCCTTGCAATGTGTCTTTCAAATCTATCCTAAAAAATTTACAGAGATTGAGATTCCACAACTTCTCTGGGTAGCCTATTCCAATGCCTGACCAAACTCATAGTCTGAAAGTTCCTCTTAATATCCAACTTAAATTTCCTCTACTGCAGTTTGAGGCCATTGCTGCTAGTTCTTTCTCCTCCGCCACAAAGAAAAGTTTATCTCCATCTTCTTTACAATCACCTTTCAGGTATGTGAACTCTGTAACGAAATTCTTCTTCAGTCTTCTCTTCTCCAGACTAAATAATCCTAATTCTTTCTGCCTTTACTTGAAAATCATGTTTCCCAGGTATGGCTGAGTACAGATTGTACCTTCCACTTTAAGGGGTCTGAGCAGGTGGCAAGCAGCCTGCAGGTGGGAGCAGACCCAATTAGGTGGTCACATGTTAGGCAGGAGGTTGCCTGATGGATGGAAAAGCTGGGAGCTTGGGTATAAGATTAGGCCCCAAGAGGAGATCTGGCAGCTGCTGCAGGGGGCCAAAGGAACAACATCACCCAGTCGGAGATCTGCTGCTCCCAGAACAGCCTGGAGGTTCAGGGTAGGAAGTATGGGGATGGAGGAGGTTCCTGATCCTGGGACATGACCTGAAACTATACCCTGCTGGAGTTGGATGGTGTGGTGGATTTGTCTGTGGTAGGGCAGTCTCCAGGAAATGCCACACCTGTGCCTTCCCAGTGAAAGGTGAGTATGAGGTGCTGGAAAGCCTCAGCCCCCGCTGCCTTGTGGGTGACCCTGTGGAGGAGAAAGGCTAGGGGAGCTGACAGAAAAGCACCAAGGTCCACTGAGTGTGGCCTGATGCAGGGTCCAGGCCAGTTGAAGGGGACCTGAGACAGGGCCCAGGCCTACTGAGTGTGGTGAGGCCCAAGGGGAATTATGCCCAACAGCCCAGTAAAGGTCAGGGTAGAAGGCCATTGAGGAAGCCAGGTGTTGAGGCACCAGTGAAGGGCAGAGTATTGAAGCCCTAGTGTGGGGGCATGGGAAGAAGCCCCAGTGTGGGAAGCAGGAAGCCCAGGTAGGTCTGAGGATGCCTGAGGCCAGGTCTGGGCTGGGTGAGGCTGAGTGCAGCCCAGCTTAGGGTCCAGGGGAGTGTTAGTGGATGTAGATGCCATCTGTGAGGCATGGGACATGGTATAAGGGGAGGTCCAGAGCTGTGTATTCATCCTTGGCATCAGGGCAATTAAATGGGCAGCTTCCTGCCTAGGAACAACTTAAATTACATCAAAGGCATGGTAGGTGAGGCAGGTAGGTGGACTGCTCTAGACAAGTGGCCGGCCCAATGTTCGGACCAGCCCTGGAACAGCCCACTTGTTACACCAGGTCATTAATAATTCTTGGCACTGGAGTCTTTCCAATGTATCCATGTATTTTTTGAAGAGTGAGGCCTAAAAAAGGACACAATACTTCAGGTAAGGCCTCACCAGTACTGAATAAAGTGGAAGAAACACTTCTCTTGGTATGAAAGTGACACTCTGGTTATTATAACTGAAAGTGCTGTAGGCCTTTTCTGCATCAAGAGCATACAGTTAGTTCAGGGTGAAGTTATGTGTTACACTTAAATCCACACTAAATCTGTGGAATGATAAGTGGTGTTAAAGTTGGAATGTGCTGTGAACAGTTGCAAGTTAACTGATAATACTGTTTCTAGACTGCAGAGCTCTGACTTGTCACTAGAGGGCTGGAAAACAGGGACATGGCTGGGATCCAGGACACCTGGGCTTTATCCCTGCTCTGGGAAGGGGTTAGGGACTGGAAATGGTGCATCCTGGGATGCCTGAGGACTGCAAATTGCTTGATATATCCCTGTGGAATGGACTGAAATTGCTCTAGCACAAGCTAGGTAGCAAGCCCCAGAGGTAATGCTTGCCTGAAGTGGCATAACTTTGAGAAGCTCAGAGGGCACTGTAAAACCCACAGGGGTCTGCCTGCTTGCTGGTTCCTTCCCAACCTACCATGCATTTGATGGTACTTGTTGATAGGGAGGGGTCCTTGAGGGTCAGCTGCCACCTCACAGGGTAGGCCAGCCACACCTGGGGCCTTTTAATTTTTTCAGGATATTCCTCCTCAGAAACCCACAAGTTTTTGAAGTACTTGTCAGCATCACAGCTATTTCAGCCTCGGTACCTTTACTCTCTTTGGCCACACTCTTTGACCGGGCCTATTGTTCAAGATCTCAGTCTTCAGGTTTTGGCCATGTCCTGATGGCAATCCCATTTTTCTGGGGGGTCCTTCTGCACCTCAATAGCTTCTGCTCCTCTGCCTTAGGGACTAGCCCCTTGGTGCTGATTGCAAGGGAAGGGCACTAAAGCACCCCTGGCCATGGCCTCCCCCAACCCTATAGTCACAACCCAGTCCTCCAGTAGATCGAACCAAAACGTAAATGCCAGCCTCACTGCTGTAAAACAAAATCCTCCCAACCCTGAGTTACTTCCCTGCAACCTAGAAGTTCCTCTTGGCTTTCTCTCCCCAGCTTTTTGGCACTGCCTGGGCACCAGTCCACCTGCCTCCTGTGGCCACCTTACACAGGAGCTCCTTTCTTTGCAGCCTCCAGGGCCAGACTGCCCCTCTCCATTTTAGGGACTGGATTTACAGTCCTTAGCCCAGTCCCCTTTTGTCTCTCATTTGCCAGGGCCAGGTACAGCTAATTCCCTCATTAGCTACCTGATCCCTGCCCTTTTATCCACTGGAACCCTCATAGTAACAGGGGAAGGGGTTTAACAGGGGAATGGGCTTTAATGTGTGGATGCTCATATTTTAAATGCTTTTAGTATGGTCTAAATGTAACGTGTAACTTCACCCTCACGTTCAGTTTATGACCTACTGTAATCCCTAAGCTGTCTGCAATGCTGCAGCCTAGCCAGTCATTCCCAGTCTGTACTTGTGCATGCAATTCTTCCATCCTAAGCACAGGGCTTTGCCCCTGTTGAATTGTATCTAGATGATTGCATTATTCCATTATTATGGAATAATTATGGAAATTATTGTAATGTCACAAATTGGTTGTGAAGGGAGATAGTGTACTGTTTGTCAACATTTTCCATGCAGTTACAAAGAAAAAAAATTGCTGGCCCATGTCCATTTAAACATAAAAAAGGTGAGTAGAAGTGTGTTTACAACCTCCTAGTCTCCACACACACCATAGAGATATTTAGACTTGCCAGGAAAAAATAAATATAAGGAGCAAGTGAAAAGTTAACTGATGTATGCTGAAGTATCATACATTTTCTTGCTTTAAAATCCTACTTCCCAGTGATTGCCATCTATTACAGTAAGGCCA
Source organism: Alligator sinensis (assembly GCF_000455745.1). Lineage (NCBI taxonomy): Eukaryota > Metazoa > Chordata > Crocodylia > Alligatoridae > Alligator > Alligator sinensis. The sequence continues at coordinate 1,137,651 of NW_005842062.1, read as the reverse complement.
CTCAATCACACACAGCAGTAGACAGAAGAAAGTTTAACTAATACATTCAAGGACTTTTTGTTACTTACCTCTGTAGGGAAGAAATTTATGCAAATTGCAGTCTGCCACTTTGTTGTCCATTTTGATATTGGCATATACTGTATTGATATCCTCAGTTATTTTATTTGTTCTTCAGATCTTGGGGTCAATGCTCTTGGTAAGTAACTGTAGAATCATAAGGGAGGAAAAATATTACCTTATTATAATGTCGTGAATGAATATGCCACAATTTCAGTTTAGATAATTGACTGATTAACTAATTTCTCCTTACGCAGTCTTCTCAAGAACTATTGATGGAAAAGATCCCAATTTCACTTTGTTCTTATTCCTCCTAGCAGGAAAACAAAAACGAAGGAAATATAAAGAAAGCAAAGAAGCCAAAGAAGTAGAATTAATTTAGTTCAGATAACGTATTACTCAGTAAAACAGTACTTTATCTAAACCCATCTTCACAGCCCTTGCAAAGTCTTCTATTGCACAGCATACACAGTCATCTAGCTGTCTTCAGGCACATGTCTTGGGGCAGAGTGATTGTCGGACAGAACTATTGAGGGTATTTTATACCAGGGTTCTTCACAGCAAATATGAATGAAGAATTCAGGCCATATATTTATTTTTATGCCTGGTCTTGACTATCTGGCTACTTGCATATTTTTTCAATTCCATTTTTGCTTTTATATTTATTAACCTGAGACACTGAACTCCAGAGAATGATCTGACATTTTTCCCCCTCACAGAGCATAACATTCAGCCACTGTCTCAGAATATTCTTACACTGAGACCACAAAGAACAGAAAATTAACCCATCAAAAAATGTATCTGAAGTCTAAGCCAGTAATATTTCCTTTGTGAAATATTCAGAGTTCTATCTTTAAAAAGATCATTTTAAAAGTCTGACTCTCTCTACAGTTCTTTCCCAGCCACCAGTCTGCTTCATTTAAAAGATCTTATTTTAATCTAAATTCCAACACCTTTTTCTCTTGCTTATTTTCTGCTTTCTAAAAAAGAATCATTGGGAACAGATTTTGCTGCTCGCTTGATGTGACAGTAAAGAGCTGAAAGTTGTATTGTGGCCTAGATATCTGCCTTAGAGATGCAATTACCAGTCTCTATCATTAGCCTTTGTATCACTGTCAGTACAGTAAAACCTCATTAATTCAATATTGGATAGGTCAAAGTGTAGGATACCTTGAAACTATTGTCATGCCCCAGCTGAGAGGATAGGTTTTGTATACCTTACCATATAGATAATTCAAAATATGTATGCCTACTTTGCAATTCGAAAGAGGTTTCTGATCTCTTGGACCAAGAAAACCTCATTAATTCAAAATGCACAGAAAAATGCCAAAAATACCAACTTTGAAATCGTGTAAATGGGTTTGAAATAAATATATCGGTAGTAATTTGCATGTATCCAAATTACTATGGTTATGTACAGACATACTTCGTCCACATGTAAACCTTACTAACAGAGAGTAATGAAGAAAAACTGATTTCCAAATACTGTTTGAGACTTGGTCATGTAAATGGTTATTCTGGGACTGGCGAGGAGAGACTGCTTGTTTTTGTCCTATCTTTCCCCCCAAATTTTAGGGAGAACAAGTCAATTAAGAAATATTAATCTTTACGACTCTGATCCTCAGAGGCATAGGGGCCTATCTGTTTCTTTAGTTGCTTAACTTTACTACTTAGGCATAACTGATATCCTCAAAACAGCTGTTCAGGTGATACTTAAGGTCAGAGGTGCCCAAGTTTTTGCCATGGGCATGCATAAAGCTGCCTAAGGGCTGATGCTAGCCCATAGATAGTGTGCTGCATAGAGTTCTAGCTCAAGATGAAGCCCTGAAGTAGAAATCTCAAAATAGATGTTTAGCAAGTGTGTGCGTGTGTGTGTGTGTGTGCACGTGCACATGCAAAATAGCCTGGTGCTTACAGCAGTCACCTGGGATATGGCAGTTCAGGTTCAAATATCTTCTTCAATAAATATTTAATTAGTCATACAACATAGAACAGCTTTTAGAAGGCGATTTTGAGAGAAATCCATCAGCCTATACTCTGGTGGTTAGAATATTTCCTTGGGAGATGGGAGATTTGGATTCAAGTACCAATTCCCTATTAGGCAGAGTACTGACCTGAACAGAGTACGGAGTACTGACCCAAATTTTAGCCAAACACTCTGACAACAAAGCTACTGGGCAATCTGGGTGGGAGTGTCTCTTTTATTGTTTCCAAAATGCTTAATTCTAGCAGAGAATTCACAGCTTAGCATCTAAAGAAGGAGACACCATTTTGTTCAGAATTAGGTATTTGTGTCTTGCCACAGTATAGGGTATGTTTATACCACCTATAGGACCCACCTGGAAGTGCTACTTACAAATAAACTCCATCCACTTACACTCATTCTCTGTGGGTATGTCTACACATGCACTTTATTGTGCAATAGATGAATTTACTGCATAGTAAAGAATCACCATCTACATGTGCACCACACAATTGGGATGCAGTAGATTAATGTACTCCAGCGTAGAATAGTCCTGTCACACACAAGTACTATCCAACAGAGGAGTAAATTACTGCACTTAAACACATATAGACAGTGATTTCAGGTTTACTTTACTCTGGCTTAAATTGAGCCAAATTTTATTCAGTTGCATTAACTGCATGTGTAGATATGTTCTTCATGTCCAGGAATAGGAAGGGTAGGTGGCATAGAGCAGAAGTGGGTACATGCCTCATTGTACACTCAGGTTCTTCCAAGAAAGGCAACCTGAACCTGGTACCAAGGTACATATGCAAGGCTGCTTTAAACCAATTAGGTTGCCTAGTTTGGGAGCTTGGCTGTAAGTGGAGAAGATGGAGCTTATTTCTGGGTTGTAATTCCAGGCTCTCACCAGAGCTGGCATAGATATATTCTTAGGGACCTCAGACCTCAGCCCATATCCTTACCTTTGCATTTTGCTTCTGGCTATCTTATTCGGTCCTTTGCTCAGCTGGTTTTGAGGATCCCTAGGCACTGTATTGGTAACTTGAATGCTTAACTCAGTAGGCAACAGGAAACATGAAGGGTGAAAAATCTCAGCACCTTTGGAGGATATAGTACTATCTGACTCATTGCAAGACCAGTGTTAATAGGAACATCTGCCTCGACACTGCCTTTGACATGTAGGAAGGGCTTGATACAAAGTATGTTGAAGTCGGTGGGAAATTTTCAAATGATTCTAATGATCTTTGGATCAGCTATAGACTTACAAAACAATCTACCATAACAAAGTCTCTAAATTTCAAACTGAATTCAAACTACAAAGTGGAACTTCATTTAATTATTTAAGTCTGGGCCAAATTGTGCTTATTTTATTGTTAAAAGCAATTATATTGAAACTAAGCACTTTTTTTTACAAATTACACTTTAAGCTTCTCAAATCTTAGTGTTAGCTAGAGTTTGGAGTAGTTACACATTCAGGCTAAAAACCTTCGCTGACTGTCCCTGACCTGCACAGCTGTGATTTGCCACTAGAGGGCTGGTGAGCAGGGACTTGACTAGGAGCTACAGCTGTGGATTGCCACCAGAGGACTGATGAACCAGGACAGGCTTCTAAGACAGGTCCCTGCTGTAGGTGGGGGTGGGTTGGAGTCATGGGTGGGTAGGGATGGGACCATCAGGCTAGAAAGAGGAAGTTTTAATGATGGCACTGGGTAGTGAAATGGGAGGTGGAGAAGCAATAGATGGGAATGGTAGCTGAGGGCTGGGTGGTGAAATGAAGGAAGTCAACCAATGAAACCACTAAAGGATGAAATAAAAAGAAGTAAAAAAAAAAAAGAAATGAAGATTAAGTAAATTAAAGGAAATCTCATGTTTTAATAAATTGGGATTGGGATTCAGATGTGGATTGGGATTGGGTAGCCCCAGATCATGGGGACACTGCCCCTGCCCCAGGAGGGAAGCCCTAGCTCATGGGCATGATGATCTGGTACCCTATCTTGTTTTTCCCTCCAGCCTTCCCTCTCAGACTGGTCTGTGTCCCTGCAAGCTGCCCAGCCAGTTCACACCCCTGGGGCAGGGGAGGGAGTTGTCTTAGTGTCAGTACCACCCCTTACGCACTAGAATTCAGGAGGTAGAAAGTTTGTCCACACAGAACAGGAGGCTGGGAGAAGGGGACATGGCATCTTAGGATACTGGAGAACTGAAACTTCTGTGGCTTGTCTCTGGGGAGCAGCCACACATTTGTAGAACACAAGCTGGGTAAGAAGAGTCTGAGACAAACCTGCGCTCGAGTGGCATAACCTTAAGATGCCTAAAAGGTGCTTAAAAGTAGTTTACATGTCTTAGAGGCTTGTTACACGTTAATTTTAGGTGGCTCCTGAAGCTCTTAACCCCTGGATTGTCCACATATTAACACCTGAAACTAGTTTTAAGTACACTTTAGGTGGCTTAATTTTGCCACTCTAAGTTAGGTTTATCTTTGATCTGTGTTACCCAGCTCATGTTCTATTAATGTGTGGCCACATGCCACAGATAAGCTGCCCAAGTTGCAGTCCTCTAGCACTCCAGGATACAGTGTCCCCTCCCACACCCTCCTGTTCTGGGTGGACAAACTTTCCCCCCCCTGAAATCTACTGCACAGGGGGTGGTTCTGGCACCAAGTCAACTCCCCACCTCTCGGTGTGCGATCTTTCCACCCCTAAGGGTGCAACCCTGTTCAAGCAGCCTGCAGAGCACATGCCCAATAGCTAGGCTGCAGGACATGGACAGGTCTGGGAGTGGGGTCTACCTGGCAAGGAGGGAAATATGGTAGGGAGCTAGCTTCCTTTATTTCACTATCCTTCCTCCACTCCCATTTCATTTCTACCTCCCATTTCATTACCCACCCCATCCCATTAACTCTCCATCTCCCAACTTCATGTTCCCACCATCTTTCCAAACCATCTCTCACACCCCACACCTTGGGCAAAGATAGAAGCCTATCCTGGCTCACCATCCCTGTAGTGGCAACTTGCAACTGTAGCTGCTCATCAGGCTTCTGCTTTCCAGCCATCTAATGCCAAGTCACAGCTCTGCAGGTTGGGGACAGTCAACGAAGCCTTAAGGTATGACTGCTCCAAACAGGAGCCAGCACTAACAACAATCAACATTTGAGCAGCTCAAAGCACAATGTGTAGCAAGGCCCTTAATGTGTGGACAATCCAGGAGTTAAGAACTCCTTGAGCCACCTAAAATTAATGTGTATCAAGGCCCAAATTTATGACTTAAGGCAGGGCTGTCAAACGCACTTGGGCCTTGGGTCAGATATGAATTGCAGGGTTCCTCACAGGTTTATTCCAGCCCAGAATGGGTGAATATAGGATTTTGAAAAGGAGGGTGCAGATGATGTGGTGCATCATCACATACAACACATATTTTTCTCCCCCTAAAAAGCTTCAGGGCCTAGCACTATGTTAGTTAGTTTGTGATAAAAGCAAAATCAAATGTAACTTGATTGGAATGTGCCCAGTCCATTAATTTATATGAAGATCATAGCATTAAATTACATACTGAGTTTAAAAAACACAACAACCTAGGCAAAAAAGAAGTCGTCAAAATATATATTGTTTCAGTACTTCTGTAGCCATTATAATTAAGTGTATATCTCTTATTTAGATACTTAAAACAAAATCCAGTTTTCTAAGACATCTTGATGGGTTCTCCAGTACTCCACTGTCTCCAGTACTCCACTGTCATTCATTTCTACACTTGACTTAAAGTTTTTGGATAGAGCTAAAAATAGTCTGCAGCACTGTGAAACAGAAGAGAGACATTATCCAGAATGGCTAACAGACAGCAAAACTGCAGAACAAAGGATAGTTTGAAAAGTGGGGACATCAAGACTACTAAAAAGGAGAGAGGAATGTTAATATCTGTGGGGAAAAGAGAACTTACCAGGAAACGGGTATAAGGTATAAATTCAAATAAGTCATGAAGTCAATAGACTCCCTGGGTGCATCCAGATGAGCGCGGCTGTCTGGTATGTGGCGCTGCAAACACGTCTGCAGTGCCACATTACTGCACAGTCAGCTGTTTTCCATGCTGCAGGGGTGTGCTGCCCGAGCATGAGCATGTGCTGCTCCAGGGTTTTTTTATGTTTTTTTTTTTTTTAAATCAAGAGGTTCCCCCCCACCCCCCGAAAAAAAACAAACAACAAACAGAACAGCGAACACTTGCGCAGCAAGCAGCTGAAAAGCAAAGCCAGGCCGCCTGGAGCTGCACTGTGGGTGACAGCCAGGCTCTGCATGGCAGAATTGCCAGAGTTGCAGCCCCAGGAGGCCCCCAGAACCCCATGTAAGGGTGGTGGGGCCAGCACAGTGCTGGCCCCAGCTTCCTCTACCCCAGCCTGGGTAATTTGCCATGTACCAAAGCGCACATGGTACAGGCATTCCCCAGGGACAAGTATCTGCAGAGTCAGATGCGCTGCTGCTACTTGTCCTTGGGGAACCAAACATCTGCATTCATCTGGATGCAGCCACTCAGCACTTTTTGACAAGAAATGCTGCTGATACTCCCAAGCAGTTGGTTTTAAAGTTTGGGTGGAACAGGAATCAAAGGGTGTGGCATGTTTCTTCACCATAGCACACCTCTGGGTGCCCTTTGCAGCCACCATCACTACTGCAGTGGTGGCAGGTCTGGCAACAGCAAAGTGTCCAGCAGTGACAGTGAGTCCAGGGGTGGCAGCAGCAAACCAAGTTCACTGGTGATGGGCACGGCTAGGAGGGCCAAAGGGCTCTGAATTCTTCAGCAGGCTATACTCCCCTACATTTTGGTGGTCTACAAGTAACATAGCAAGATAGATAGAGGCCCCTCAGTGTTCCTTGGGCTGAATTCAGCCTACAGGCCACATGTTTAAAACACCTGATGTAAGGGAACCTGAAGAAAATGAGTAATTTTTTACTCTATGTTGACATAGGGAGCTTTTTTCCTATTTCCCTGCTCACTCCTAGAAACATTTTTATTTAGTAACAATGATTACAGAAATGACAATAAATCAGTATTTTACAGCAGTCACTGCGAGGTGATTTATGACATACAGAAGTATTTCCTTTGGGGTGGGGTGATTTAAATCAAGCTCATTTAATTCACTGATTTAAATCAGCAGACCAAAAGCCCGATTTAAATAATTGATTTTTGTCAACTTTTCCGTTGTGTGTGGATGTATGTTTTAAAGAAAGGTATATTTTAATTGATTGATATAACAATTAAAACATGCTGATTTTCAACTAAATATAGTTTTTACTGTAGATTTGGTACATATGTTTCCTAGGTACACAATATATATATGAATGTATAGTAAATAAACAAATATATATATATATAGAGAGAGAGAGAGAATAAAGTTTTGTTTAATATATTTGAAGTGCTGGATTTGTATGTTTAATTAAATTCAAGTTGCTTTCTTAATGCAGCTTGATACAAATATGAGAAGAAAGTTAATCATCTAGTGAATAAGAAATATATATTTCACCATTATATAGTATAATAAAATGTAGGATTTCTATATATTTTTATAGCTTAACATATTTGGATTGTTAGAAATCCTACATTGCTATACAATGGTGAAATATATATTTCTTATTCACTAGATGATTAACTTTCCGCTCATATTTGTATCAAGCTGCATTAAGACGGCAACTTGAATTTAATTAAACACACAAAGCCAGCACTTCAAATATATTTTTTTAAAACCTTCAATGTTTTGGATACAGAAACTTTAAAAAATCAAAACACAGAACACATTTACAACTAACTAATTTATTAAACAGTAGTAACTATTATAGTTTTAGAAGTATGAACTGTTACTGAATTAAACCAATTATTTCAGGTCACCCTGCAGAAAATTTCTAAAATGCCTAGGTGAAAGACATATGAGCTTAAGGTCCTATTTACCTTATTCTCTTTAAAATGAGGCAGCTATTTTTTACCTAGGCTATTTTGAAAATATTTACCTCTTTTTTTCTTTCAAGCTTTTAGAGCTCATCAATCTCATCCTCTCCCCCTCCCCATTTTTATTCATAGTCTGGAAGAGAATAAACAAGCTTTCCTGCTTTTTCAACTTCCAATTGATTTCTCAGCTTTGAAAGAACCTGTCCAAATGAAGAAAATACTCTTTTTGTACCTGCAGAAGAGGCTACTGCTGGTAAAAGCCAGTTTAGTACTTCAATGCTTCAGCTTCAGCTCTGGTACCAGGTAGTTTTCTAGTGACTTCCACTACTTCAACAGTGTTATTTCTTTAAAACATCCTCAGCAAACATGTACTGTTTCAATGGTTCACCTCTAACTATGAAATTTATTGTGGTTGGCATGACTGGGTGATTAGTAGCTGCCCATGTCATAGCAGCATTTTCAAATTTGGCATTCAGACATCTACCCTGATACTTTGTGTTAAGAATATTGGCAAGAAAAGTGTGTGGAGTAAGTGCTTGATCCATCCACTTTATTGCCTGCAGTTTAACTTTGCTCTTGGGTATTCCTCGCTTTAATGTTCTTATGGAAGTATTTTGCAATTTCAAGAACATTTTCCTTTATTCCTAGACTACTTAAATGTTTGGCTAAAAGAGGCATCAGATGAGCACCGTTCCCATTCCCCCTTACACACAAGTAATTAATAACAAACCAAGACTCCTTCTTGTGACATAACCAACCAAAGCCTTCACTCCCGCTCCCTCCTTGACACTCCTTCCCTAACAGTACATGATTTCTGCTACTGTGACCTACTGGCCTTGTATGAGGCAGTATCTTAGTTTAGAGACATGGATAGAGCACTTGAGAAGTTAATTTTTACATCCCTATACATATTTAAAGGAACCAAGAGGCCGCATGCAAATGAGCATGGCTGTGATGTATGTGGTGCCACATATATGTTTGTGGCACCACATAATGCACATTCAGCTATTCTCCACACTGCAAGGGAGAAGTGCGGGGATGTGGGAGAGGGTTAACTTCTGGAAATCTGCACAAAATAAAGAGGAGCAGGGCACCCAGGGACAGTGTGCACCACTCAAAACTGGAGCCCGTCTGGCCAGAGCCACACTCCAGCTGCCAGCCTGGTTCTGAGCAGCAGGATCACCACAGCTGAAGCCCCAGGAGGCCCCCAGAACCCCAGGTAAGGCTGCTGAGGCTAGCCCAGTGCTGGCCCCAACCTCCCCGCCCCACCTAGGTCAACCTGCTATGCATCAGAGGGTGCGTGGCACAGGCGTTCCCCAGGGACAACCAGAGGCAGCACAAGGTGCACCACCGCTGGTTGTCCCCGGGGAACAAAACACCCACGCTCATGTGAATATGGCCTAAAAGGCCATTTAGCTGCATTAAACTAAATTTCATTTTAAACTTGTTTATTTTTAAAAAGGAAAAAATATAGAATTTAAATTTAAAATATATACATTTTTTAAATAATTGATTTTTATCCACCCTGATTTCCTTGTATGCAGAATAGGAAATGACTGATAACTTAGTTTTCAACTTTTTGACATGGCTGGCTCCTTTTGCACATAAAGAGTTTGGTTGAGTTGAGTGGGATACTGTGCAGACCCAAGGAAGTTCCTGCTTGGAACAAGATTAGGATCTGACTGCAAGAAAATGGTCTGGAACTGTTGATAAGAAATGTGTATGTATTAATGGTAGCCATTGCAGCCAGGAAGTTTAGTTCACTGGCTAAGAATAAACTTTTTCAGGAGGAACTCCTTTTGGGAATTGGAACAGACTGTAAACTGAATAGCAGAAGCAGGTACATTGGGAAAAAAATGACCACTTACTTTAGGACAAAGCATATTAACATTTATCACAGTCTTACTCCCATGAGGTATAACAAGTATTATGACTCACCTCTGATATATCTTCCTGTCCACCTAGGTGCTACAAGGGCATTTATTTCTGTATTTTTCATTTTTCTTTCTCCGTACTCTATTCTATTCCTATCACTAAATGGCAACTGTGAGAAGATAAAGCCTTTCTGGTAATAGATTTTCAACAGCCGTTTACTATTTATGTTTTGGAAAATTATTTATACTTAGAAGAATCAAAAAATCAGAACCAGTTAGTAGTTACCGACCAGATGGTAGCTATGGAATGTAAAGCCAGAAGGAATGCTATGCTACCCTAATCTGACTATCTGTATGCAGGATTTCCTATCCTAGATTTTCATCAGAGCTTGATTATAATCTGTTTTTAAGAAAATAACCTAATCTTGTTTTATACATGAGGTGACAGTAAGTCCATTGCTTCCTTTTAAAAGCTCATGTTGTTTAATTTTTTAATTACCAATGTTTAATTACCCTCCCTATGGACATGTCTACACATGCACTTTAATGTGCACTAGCCTATTTTACTGTGCATTAAAGTGTCACATAAAAAATTCTGTTTTTACACTAATGTACAGTAAAATAGGCTACTGTGCATTAAGCGTCACCTAAAAACTGTGCACAATAATTACTGCGCATTAAGGCAGCCTAATGCACATTTGTTTAAGTACCTCACACTGGAGGTATTAAATTTAACGTGCATTAGGAAAGGCTCCTTAATGCATGAGTAGATGCCCCTGCTAAGATAGTATATCCTATTTCCTACCTGAATTAAACTAAAGGTATGCCTGTACAAACACGTTGACATGAAGTAAAATATAGTGTGAACTTACAGAGACTCAGCTACACAGTAGTAACTGCCAATGTTCATGTCCTTGCGATGTAAATGCAATGCAGCTTATCTCAGTTTAATTAAGAGACAAGCTTCTTTATACTTACCACAGAGTAGGAGAATACACTCAGGCAGGTACTGTCCAGAGTAGGTGAGATGCTATAAAGTCATACCTAGTTTACCTTGTAGTAACACTGTCATGTAGGCACACCCGAACTTCAACTTCCAACCACTGGATTTAGTTATGTGTTCCTTTGCAAGACTGTAAAGCCCTCTACTGCTAGATCTTTTTCCTTTGTGTTAAATATCTATACCTGGGAACAATACTGACTCTTAACTTTCCCTTTGATAAATGGGTTAGACTCAGGTGACCATACATCCCAGTTTGCTGAGACAGTCCTAGATTTCAAAGACTGTTCTGGCATCCATGCTAGATGGTGAAAATTGAAAGAAAAGTCATGGAATTTGCTGCTGTAAGCAGAGGCAAAGGCAAGTGGGCAGGGCCACAGGGACACAGTCCAATAGGGTAATGAAATGGCATGGTGCACCAGGCAGGAAGGGGGGCAGATACTGCTGCTGCTGCCTTCATGTGCCCGACCTTTCTTTTCCTGAGCAGCAGCTGGAGGCAGAGGGTGGGCTAGGCTGGGCACCTCTCCAGCACCTCTCCAGCAGCTAACTGCCTACCCACCTACCCATCTGCCTGGCTCCTCCCTGCTGACCTGCACTGCACACTCCTGCCCCCCTGCCTCTGCCTCTGTTTGCAGAAGTGAAGATGGACACCTTAGTTAGACTGGACTTCATTAGCCTCACACTATAAGGCTGGTTTCCAGCTCCTCTGTAAGTTTTGAAGTCTCTCTGGCATTTTTATACCTGCATCTTGAAGTGCACACACTTGAACTATACACAGTATTCTACTAATGTCTTGTCAATGCTACAGATAGAGGCAAAATTGACTTTATATTCCTTTTTTATAGTCAAGACACTAACTTTTTCAGTCACAGCTTTTCATTAAGAGTCTGTTGAGGTAGTTATTTATGATGATCTAAAGTCATTTTGGGTGGTTGCTTTTCAAGACAGACCTCCATCCTGTACCTATAGCCTGCATTCTTTGTTCCCAGATATATTATCTTACAGTTAGATAAATTTAAAATGCATTTAGTTGGATTTGTGACAAAACTCAGATGATTGTAATGATAACCTGTCATCTCATTATTTGCTACCCTACATATCTTTGTCATCTTCAAACTTCCAAATAAAATAGTTTATAATCACTGTGTATAAATCACTGATAAAAACCAGGGGTGCCACTGATAAAATGATATAATACTGTTGAACCAATAATATTTTGGTGGGGAACTTGCTAGTACCATTCATTGATGTCTCCTCCTTGACAACTACTGCTCATTATTTAATGAGTCAGAAATGTACATAATTACTGAAGAAAGCACAAAAAATGATCCTTGTCTTGATTTATTTAAAATTATTGAAACTTCCTCTCTCTTGGAGAACACTGGCCTAAACCTGCAAATAGATAGCTCTGGCCTGCAATCCTCTTAAATGACAGTGGCCACATTTACATGAGATGCTGATTATGCAGCAGCTCATTACTACTGCACAGTAGCATCACATGGCAGGAAGTGTGATGTGACACTATTGCACAGTAGTAATGAGCTACTGTGAAGTCAGTGTCATGAAAAAGCCATTCAGCGACACTACTACGCAGTAACTCCAGAGTAATTTAGTTTTTTATATAATACTAAATGACTTTACAGTAATGACTGCACAGTCAGCATCTCGTGTAGATGTGACAAGTGCTATGCAAGTAAGGCTAAAAGCTGTATATCTTGTTTAGAATCCACTGCAAATAAGACTAAACGTAGAATATCTTGTTTAGAATCCACTTCATTAAAAAAATAACTTATAGATTCCATATGGCCTTTAACCTTTCTACGATGTAGTATAATTTCCAGAACAATGTAAAGGCATTATAAAGAAGAGAGAAATGTTGTGTTAGTATGTGAACTCCAAATGGCAGCAAAGGGTTATCATGCACAATACACTGCAAATAAGATAAAAGCTACAACTGCACTTTTTATTATCAGGGCTTTATCAGGTAGTTCTTCCTCCTATAATGACAGAACAAAACACAAAGGTCCAGAGCAATTATTAAAGGCTAGATTGTAAGTTTACAATGTGTCCTGAGTGAGGGCTATGCATAGCTATAATGTCCTGGGAACAGAGCACATAAAGAATTATGTCTTAGTTACAATTCTTTCCATGGCTCCATTTACTCAAAGTGGTTATTAATCTGCTTTGATCTATATCAGTAGCAGATTATATCTCACTCTGTATGGACTCAGCTCTGCTGGCTGATTTGTTGGTTTAGCTTGCAGTAGCTAAACTACAGCCAGTCACAAATTTTTCAACAAAATGCTTTTCTGTCAGAAAATTCTGATGAATTAGAATTTTAAAAAATGCAGGCATGTATTGATTCCAATGATACTTTCAATGAAAAAGTTTCTTAGGTACAAGATGAAATATGTACAAAAGAGGGACAGACAAACTCTCTCATAATAACTAATAACTCAGTGTATCCATGGCACTCACTGGCTCATGGAGAATCAAAGTTCAAGTTCCAGCTCTGCCTACTTCAGAGTACTGACTTGAAACAGGTTTTCTGACACCTTTGCTGTGAAACCAGAATATTAGCGTTTTTAAAATAGATTGTTTCCTGGTAGATTTGGATAGGTTTCCCCAAGGAAAGCCTTTCTTTTTTTAAATTCAGTATCAGACTAAAAACTAAAAAGAGAGAAACATCTACAGTTTATACAAAAGGGGGAGTGTTTACCTGAGACATTTACTGCACAGTTCACTAGCTGTGCAGTAAACATTGTGCATCTACATGTGCACCCCTATTAGGCTGGGGTAGATTAATTAACTCCACAGCAGGATAGTAGTTAGAAATACAAGTAATAAAAGCCATCTGCCTGCTGGCTAGCTCTGCACTGAAGCACCTTTGTGCCACAGCCAGCCCCTCTAGAGCACATTGAGCCAGGAGAAGCAACCCCAGACTGGCAGGCTGACCCCCTGGGCTCCCAGCCAGTGAGGGCTGCTTTGGCCGGTACATGTGCAGATGTGGCACCTGGGAGCAATCAACTCCGGAACAATAAGCCCCTGAGTTTATTCATGGTCAATAATAGCACATGTAGACATGCCCGGGGATTTTTGCACATCCCCAAAAGCACCATGAGCTCAGCCATAATGTATGAATCCAATACTTCCATATTGAGCTCAAGTGCTATTTAAGAATTAAGAACTATATATGGTGTGATTGATTCTACTCAAACTTATTCCAGTTTTATGCAAGTGTAACACCAGTGACTTCAATGGAGTTCTTAATGTGCAGCAGAGTTAGACAGGAGTCTAACTCACTCTGTGTCCTTACTAATTACCATAGGGAAGGTATGGGGGGAGGCACATGTTCCTTCGTCAGGGGTGCCGCCACCAGCAGTTCCGTCCCTGCCGCCGACACCACCAGGGGCATCTGCAGGTGCCCCCCAGACTCACAAGGTACCAGTCACCCATGCTAATTACATTGCTTTTTCAATGATGCAATATTGGTTTTCTGTAATAACTCTGTGATATGTTTGTGGTTAAGACTTCCATAAATGTGAAAAGGCTTTTAAATCCATCACATGAAAGATTAATGTATTCTACTAATGTCTTGTCAATGCTACAGATAGAGGCAAAATTGACTTTATATTCCTTTTTTATAGTCAAGACACTAACTTTTTCAGTCACAGCTTTTCATTAAGAGTCTGTTGAGGTAGTTATTTATGATGATCTAAAGTCATTTTGGGTGGTTGCTTTTCAAGACAGACCTCCATCCTGTACCTATAGCCTGCATTCTTTGTTCCCAGATATATTATCTTACAGTTAGATAAATTTAAAATGCATTTAGTTGGATTTGTGACAAAACTCAGATGATTGTAATGATAACCTGTCATCTCATTATTTGCTACCCTACATATCTTTGTCATCTTCAAACTTCCAAATAAAATAGTTTATAATCACTGTGTATAAATCACTGATAAAAACCAGGGGTGCCACTGATAAAATGATATAATACTGTTGAACCAATAATATTTTGGTGGGGAACTTGCTAGTACCATTCATTGATGTCTCCTCCTTGACAACTACTGCTCATTATTTAATGAGTCAGAAATGTACATAATTACTGAAGAAAGCACAAAAAATGATCCTTGTCTTGATTTATTTAAAATTATTGAAACTTCCTCTCTCTTGGAGAACACTGGCCTAAACCTGCAAATAGATAGCTCTGGCCTGCAATCCTCTTAAATGACAGTGGCCACATTTACATGAGATGCTGATTATGCAGCAGCTCATTACTACTGCACAGTAGCATCACATGGCAGGAAGTGTGATGTGACACTATTGCACAGTAGTAATGAGCTACTGTGAAGTCAGTGTCATGAAAAAGCCATTCAGCGACACTACTACGCAGTAACTCCAGAGTAATTTAGTTTTTTATATAATACTAAATGACTTTACAGTAATGACTGCACAGTCAGCATCTCGTGTAGATGTGACAAGTGCTATGCAAGTAAGGCTAAAAGCTGTATATCTTGTTTAGAATCCACTGCAAATAAGACTAAACGTAGAATATCTTGTTTAGAATCCACTTCATTAAAAAAATAACTTATAGATTCCATATGGCCTTTAACCTTTCTACGATGTAGTATAATTTCCAGAACAATGTAAAGGCATTATAAAGAAGAGAGAAATGTTGTGTTAGTATGTGAACTCCAAATGGCAGCAAAGGGTTATCATGCACAATACACTGCAAATAAGATAAAAGCTACAACTGCACTTTTTATTATCAGGGCTTTATCAGGTAGTTCTTCCTCCTATAATGACAGAACAAAACACAAAGGTCCAGAGCAATTATTAAAGGCTAGATTGTAAGTTTACAATGTGTCCTGAGTGAGGGCTATGCATAGCTATAATGTCCTGGGAACAGAGCACATAAAGAATTATGTCTTAGTTACAATTCTTTCCATGGCTCCATTTACTCAAAGTGGTTATTAATCTGCTTTGATCTATATCAGTAGCAGATTATATCTCACTCTGTATGGACTCAGCTCTGCTGGCTGATTTGTTGGTTTAGCTTGCAGTAGCTAAACTACAGCCAGTCACAAATTTTTCAACAAAATGCTTTTCTGTCAGAAAATTCTGATGAATTAGAATTTTAAAAAATGCAGGCATGTATTGATTCCAATGATACTTTCAATGAAAAAGTTTCTTAGGTACAAGATGAAATATGTACAAAAGAGGGACAGACAAACTCTCTCATAATAACTAATAACTCAGTGTATCCATGGCACTCACTGGCTCATGGAGAATCAAAGTTCAAGTTCCAGCTCTGCCTACTTCAGAGTACTGACTTGAAACAGGTTTTCTGACACCTTTGCTGTGAAACCAGAATATTAGCGTTTTTAAAATAGATTGTTTCCTGGTAGATTTGGATAGGTTTCCCCAAGGAAAGCCTTTCTTTTTTTAAATTCAGTATCAGACTAAAAACTAAAAAGAGAGAAACATCTACAGTTTATACAAAAGGGGGAGTGTTTACCTGAGACATTTACTGCACAGTTCACTAGCTGTGCAGTAAACATTGTGCATCTACATGTGCACCCCTATTAGGCTGGGGTAGATTAATTAACTCCACAGCAGGATAGTAGTTAGAAATACAAGTAATAAAAGCCATCTGCCTGCTGGCTAGCTCTGCACTGAAGCACCTTTGTGCCACAGCCAGCCCCTCTAGAGCACATTGAGCCAGGAGAAGCAACCCCAGACTGGCAGGCTGCCCCCCTGGGCTCCCAGCCAGTGAGGGCTGCTTTGGCCCAGCTGGATGTGCTGTGCTCCTAGGTACATGTGCAGATGTGGCACCTGGGAGCAATCAACTCCGGAACAATAAGCCCCTGAGTTTATTCATGGTCAATAATAGCACATGTAGACATGCCCGGGGATTTTTGCACATCCCCAAAAGCACCATGAGCTCAGCCATAATGTATGAATCCAATACTTCCATATTGAGCTCAAGTGCTATTTAAGAATTAAGAACTATATATGGTGTGATTGATTCTACTCAAACTTATTCCAGTTTTATGCAAGTGTAACACCAGTGACTTCAATGGAGTTCTTAATGTGCAGCAGAGTTAGACAGGAGTCTAACTCACTCTGTGTCCTTACTAATTACCATAGGGAAGGTATGGGGGGAGGCACATGTTCCTTCGTCAGGGGTGCCGCCACCAGCAGTTCCGTCCCTGCCGCCGACACCACCAGGGGCATCTGCAGGTGCCCCCCAGACTCACAAGGTACCAGTCACCCATGCTAATTACATTGCTTTTTCAATGATGCAATATTGGTTTTCTGTAATAACTCTGTGATATGTTTGTGGTTAAGACTTCCATAAATGTGAAAAGGCTTTTAAATCCATCACATGAAAGATTAATCTCTCTAGGTAGGTGGCAGACCATACCTTTTATGGGATTTCTGATACCCTCAAAACCTCATGGATGCTGGATGGGGGAAGAGACTCAGCACTACCTGTTGGTCTCAGAAGGTACAGTGTTATATTTAGATTGCCCTAACAAGGGTTAGGTTGACCAAAAAGCCTGTTCATGCAGTCTTTTGCAAGTTTTAAATCAGCCAAAAAATGGTGAAAGGGTTAATCTGATCTAGTGAATGTGTGCATGTGTTCCCAGAAAAGCCACAAGGCTGAGAAAGCCCAGCCAGCCCTACACCAACCCCAGCTCCAACCCCAGCAACAGGGCTGTGCTATTCCTATTTCTCCTCTCCCTCCCTCCCCTCCTCCAACCCTGACCAGGCTATTTTTAGTCCCCAAATGCATCTCTCCCTACACCAACCTCCCCCACCCCCAGCTCCCTTGCAGAGAGCCATGAGACCTGTTTGGACCTGGCATCCCCCCCTTTCCCCCTCCCTGGGAACTTGTCAGCACCCCCCAATCCCATCAGCTCTTCCCCCCACCCTCAGTTACACAAAATAAGCCACCTAAATCTAGACTGCGGTGTGGTAGACATTAGGCTGTGCGAGGCTTTGGACAGAGCTTCTTATCCAGAGAAGCTTTGGGTGTTTTGGCATCTGAAGCAGCATGTCCGGATCAAAGCGCTGGCTTCCTTAGGCTTTCTGAACTGCTTTGGAGCTGCTTTGGAGATCCAGCCATAGGGTATAATGGGGAAACAATGAAATATCTATAACTTTGTTGTTTTTTATCTGCTTTGGATGAAATTTGTAGAGATTGTAGTCTCTGCTGAGAGCATAAAGTATGACATGTTTCAAGAAGATTGGTGCAGGGTTTTGGGGGGAACTGTACCCCAAATTCTTGAAAGCAAAACTCATGTCACGTCTACGTGTTTCACCACAGGAGGGGTGAAAACTGCAGGGGTGGTGCCTCCTTGTGAGGTCACAAAGCCTGCCAAGTTTCAACAAGATCAGTGCAGGGGCTTGGGAGGAACTGCACCTCATGCTGCGGACAAGCAAAACTCGTGACATCGGTGACACTGTGTATGTTAAGGCGCAGCAGGATAAATGCTGCAGGGGTGGTGGCCCCTGCTGTGGTCACAAAGCCTGCCAGCTGTCGAGGAGATGGGTGCTGGGGTTCTGGCTTCTGAGGCCCTGCACCCATACAAGATCAGTGCAGGGGCTTGGGAGGAACTGCACCTCATGCTGCGGACAAGCAAAACTCGTGACATCGGTGACACTGTGTATGTTAAGGCGCAGCAGGATAAATGCTGCAGGGGTGGTGGCCCCTGCTGTGGTCACAAAGCCTGCCAGCTGTCGAGGAGATGGGTGCTGGGGTTCTGGCTTCTGAGGCCCTGCACCCATAGCTGCTGACAGACAGAACTCGTGCCATGGGTGCTTGTGGGACTGACTGTATCTGTTTTGGGGCATGGGAGACACTACTGCAGGCCTGGCTGCTAAGCTACTGTGTTACCAGTTACCAATTGTTGTCAGTCAGCAGCTAAAGGTGCCAGGCTGTGGGATGCTCCATCCACCCCAGCATCGCAGTGTTCATGAGCCACCAGGCCCCAGAACCCCCCTGAACCAATCTCCTTGACAGCTGGCAGGCTTCATGGCCGCAGCAGGGACCACCATCCCTGCAGCCTTCATCCTGCTGCGCCTTAACACACACAGGGTCACCCATGTCAGGAGTTTTGATTGTCCACAGCTTGAGGTACTGTTCCCCCCAAACCTCTTCACCGATCTTCTTGAAACTTGGCAGACTTTGTGGCCTCAGTAAGAGCTACCACCCCTGTTGTTTTGATCCCCCTATGTTGTAACACCTAGACATGACATGAGTTTGGCTTTCAAGAATTTGGGGTGCAGTTCCCCCAAAACCCCTGCACTGATCTTGTGGAAACTTGGCAGGCTTTTTGGCCTCACCAGAAGCTACCACCCCTGAAGTTTTGACTCCCCTGTGTTGTAACACAGACATGACATGAGTTTTGATTTCAAGAATTTGGAGTACAGTTCCCCCCAAACCCCTGCACCGATCTTCTTGTAATGTGGCAGACTTTATGCTCTCAGCAGGGGCTACCATCCCTGCAAGTTTAATCCAAATCAGACAAAAAACCCCCAAAGTTATAGATATTTCATTGATTCCCCATTATACCCTATGGCCGGATCTCCGAGGTGGCTCCAAAGCTTTGGAGCCTCTTTGACCGGATCGAAATAGAAACCCAGTCCAGAGCTCCGGATCAGACCCCTGGCATCCGAAGTGACTGGATCTGAAGCTGGATTGGATCACTGCTGACTCGCTCAGGCCTAGTAGACATTTGGTCGCACCAGGAGAATTCAGTGACCTAATGGGATTTGGGGGCAGGTTGAGGGTGAGGCCTCTGGAGCTATGATTATGCAGTGAGTGAAGAATGACAGTAGCTGGTATTCTAACTAAATGGCCTCTGAATAGGTTCTAGAAATCCAGAGGGTGTACGTAGTCTTTCTCATAGTTAATTTCCAAACCATTCCAGTGTTTCTAAATATAAACTGATTTAACTTGCCAGGGAAAAATGAAGCTCTATTAAAAATGAAGTGCTGCATATTTCTTTTTTTAAATTTGCTGTTCATCATTTGCTTATTTCACCTTGATTTTAATTAGGCTGTCCTCTGTTGCTCTGGGCCTCTGCGACAGACTTTTTTTGTCTGCGAATACCAGCCTGTTGGCAAGAAACAATGATACTATCCACTTGTATGGTCCCTGCTTTCACTACTTGTCTTCCAAGGGATATTCCCTGATTTCTGTCCTTTAGGTCTATCACCTTCTCAGGCATGTGCCATTCTGCACTATTGTTCTAAGAGGCATCATTCATTTTGCACCATTCTACCTTCTTTTTGACAATGTTAATATTCTTCCTTTGGAATTTTGCTGGGAGAAAAAAGAAACACCTAACTAAAATATTCATCATGAGTTGCAGAGTGTCAGTGCTTTGAGCTGTCCCTTGCAAGAAAGTATTTTAATCTTTAAAATGTGAGTTGTAACAAATTTGCAGCCAGATTTTTAACACTTATTGACAGAAATATTTTATATTTTTGCAGTTAAAAGATGGGTCACTCTTTAGATTGATTTGAATCCTATTGCAATATACTCATTTAGGATGTGCCAAATTTAAATTTGTTAAAATCTTAGGAGCAAGTGGTTCATTATGGAGGCATATAAGGTTTGAGGGAAGTGTTAAATTTCAGCTGCCCAAACATATAAAAAGAAATGAAAATTCTATGTTAGATTAAACTCAGTACGGTACATCCTGTTCACCCTAGTCTTTGACCGAGAGTAGGATGCATTGAGCTAAGATGTCAGTCTCCTCCATATGTTTCAATAACATGTTTAGTGGCATTCAGTTACAAAGGAGTTCAGTTAAAAAACAGGAGAACACTTGTTTATTCTTTGTATTTGTCTAAGCGCAAGCCAAGAAAGACTAGGGATCTTTCCTGTTAAAACTAACGTGAGCTGACATACAATATAGATCATTTCTTCTGTTCTTGTCACTTCATGTGGGGCTGAATCACTGGAATTTATGTTGAATATAGAAACCGAAGTCTGTGAATTTTTAAAGCAAGGAATATGTAGCTGTTATCCTCAAATCACTGAACAAAGAAATATAAAACCAGCGTTTTATATGAATACTAATTGAACAGGATAGTTCTGTTGTGAATGGAAACATGAAGACCCATGACTGGAAATCCTGGTTTCTGTTTTTGGCTGTTTCAGAACTTTACTGTATACCCTAAAGCAAGTCACTGTGAAATAGAAATAAAACACATGTCTGCCTAATGCAAGTCTTATGAAGTTTCATTGTCACTGGGAAATGCAATGCATTAATGTTTTTGTACTTTCAGGTTTCTTTGATGGGAAGTGTTAAGAAGGGAGTCGTTAACAGGGTGGACAGAAGTCGCTCAAGAAACACTCCACTCTCTCCCACCAAGCTCTCAGAAGAATGAACGTTTCATGATCAATGATACTGAAGGAAGTAGTCAAATCTAATAATATCTACATGGATATTTGATCTTCCTCCACTGCCAGAAGATTGTTGGCTGCTTTTTTAAGGTGATTGCTTTGGGTAATAAAAACTAAATTAACCTGGGACTGACCTGACCCAGAGATGGTTTCTTTATTCATATGATGCTGTCAGCTGCAGCGAGTAGAAACACCAGGGCTAAAGTTCCATTACTACAAAAGAGAAAGGGCACTCTTCATTAGGTGCAATTTTTTTTGGAACTGACTTCCTTTTGAGTTTGTACCTGAATGAGTTTCAGGGCATGCTATGAGCCCATTTTTTTTTTCTCCCTGGACTATGGGGAGTTACGGAAAGGGTGAACTTAGGGAATCAGGTAGTGCTGTTTTTGGAAGTGATGCTTATTACATTTTTATTACTTTCCTGTGGCTGATGGAGTAATGATCTCAGTGAGGCCATTGTTAAGATCTCTTATGTATGATTTGTATTTCTAAGAAGCTGTCAAAGGTGCCTGAAGCCTTGGATGGACATTCTGTTATGTCCATCAACAAATCCTGTTGTATAGCTGAACTGGTGATTTTTTTCCCTAAAGCTTGAATCCCATGGCTGCATATTTGGCTACTGCACATAATCTCTATGACCACAAGTTTAAAAAGAACATCAAGAAGCTTTCTCTTTCACTCTCTACTCTTTTCCCCTTCTCCTTGCCAACACCTTCCTTTTACTAAATGTTCCTGCCACCCAATTCTTTTTTTTTCTGTTGTTCTTTCCTTCCCTCATTGCTGCTTTTGCCACTGTGATCAGTTTGCTTCTGTAACATCAGCACAAAAGCACCCACCCTGCTTCCCCTGGCCTGATCTGGCTTTTCAATATGCTTTATTTCTGAAGAAGGTTTTCCAAAGGGTCTCTTCAGATTAGAGGAGAAAGGTCTTATCCTGGTGCCCGCTTTGATACAGATTTAAAAAGAAAATTGTGAATGCTGAACTCACTAAAGCTTTGGCAAAGCAGGGGAGTGCAGTTAACATTTTACATTACTTTTGAAGCACTCTGCATAATGTTAGGGGTTTAAGAGCTATATGGGGCATGTTTTATTCAGAAACCAATGGAAGTTTAGTGTGTTGCCAAGTGACTGTCAGAAAGTTGGCATAAGATATCCCTTGTGATCTATTTGAGGATACCCAGAAGAAAAGCTTTGCTTTTTGGCTTTTTTTCCCCATGCTGCCTAATTCAACAAGTACTGGGAAAACCTGGAAAGGCAGAACTCCACTAATCCTTACTTTTATGCCATTCTAAGATGAGTTGTACATGACACTTTGATTCTGTCAATCAGTCTCTGCTGACAGGTCATTTTCATGGATAATTCCATATACATGTTCCTGAGCTTCTGCTATGCACTAGATTCAGTATGATACATACTACACAATTTTATACACAGGAATCAAATTAATCAGGGATTTTCAGGATTTGCATGAGCTTCTTAACTCCACCACTCATTCCACATCTTTGTGCCATGGACATATCCCTTATTTTTCTACTACTGGGTCCTCACACAGTGACAAATAGTTGGCAGGCTTTGATGTGCTATCCCTTTGTAATGTATCTGAAAATATTAGATTCACCTTGGTTCACTAAGGAAACACACAGAACATCAGAGTATTTAAGAGTTGTAGATGAATGGATAACAGAATTTTCAGCATGTATATCTTTATGGTACAATTCAAGACCTTTTGGGCCATTTTTTGGTAACTCTACCATGGGAGTACAGTACTGCAAGAGGCTTGAGAGGAGAATTCTTTCTTTGTTCTAATGCACAAGACAGGAAGCAACTATAAGCTGGGTTCTTGAGTATGAGCACCCAAAATGCAGCTGTCTAATGCTGCTGATAGCATGCATTTCCTCACAAGGTCAGGCTTAGGCCATAACATAACTCTGTTCCACTGCTCCATATGGAAAATAGTCACTACCCATTGATATGCCCTAGTATGGTCAAAAGCATTACATTTCTGCCTTTGGCCTTCCCATGCTTAATGGCTCAGAGAGTCCTTGCTCACACATCTTCCCTTTCTCCCATTGACTATGGCAGGCACCTGACTTGGGCTCTTTTGAGATTCTGTCAACGTAAAAATCTACCAAACTAATAATGAGCTGAGATGGGCTCCACATGCAGCTGCTTCATTCAAGCAACAAAACAAACTGTTCAAGGGAATTCTAGTATATTTGCTTTTTAGAATAATAATGATCCTTCTGATTCTGGAAAAGCAGTTTTGATTTTGAACCTTGAATTGCACACAAAATTAATGCCAATGATGTGACACAACTGTAACACTGTCTTATGTAAGATAGGTACAAACATGCACAGATCCAGGATTTACTAAAGGGTACAGCACCCTCAGGTCATAGGGAGATGGGGGTGAAGAGTGGCTGGAGCCCCTGGGCTGGCAGGGGACACTCGTGAGTTGGGCAGGGTGCAGGCTTTTGGCCTTCTGCCACCATTGTCCCTGGATGATCCAGTGGTTTGTGAACCTCAGAGGTGCTCTTGCCCTGCTGCAGCCATGGGATGCAGGGAGTG
Source organism: Alligator sinensis (assembly GCF_000455745.1). Taxonomy (NCBI): domain Eukaryota; kingdom Metazoa; phylum Chordata; order Crocodylia; family Alligatoridae; genus Alligator; species Alligator sinensis. The sequence goes on along the minus strand of NW_005842062.1, from coordinate 1,113,836 downwards.
ACTGCCCGGGGAACTGAACTTTGCCAGGGACAGTAACTGTGGCAGTTGTGTCTAGGTTCCTTCCTCCTGTGCCTGCTCCCTGCCCATCCTTTTCCCTAAGGTGCTCTCTGCCAGCTGGGAGCAGGCATTGGAAGGAGAAACCTGTGTGCCACTGCACTGTCTCTAGCCAAGACGGACTCCACATGCAGCTGCTTCCTGCAGCCCACAGCTGGAGCAGGGCAGGAGCAGCTTGGGTACAAGTTCCTCCTTTGTCCTGCCTGCTCCCTAGTAGTGGGGGAAATTGTGGGGGAGGAGGGCAGCAAGGATCAGATGCAGAAAGAAGAAACCTGCTGGGCAGTGCTGCTGTTTCTTGCCAAGCCTGGTACCCCACACAGCTGCAGCTTGGAGCTGGAGTGCAACAGGATTGGCTCTGAGGCTCCCCCTGTATGTGGGTCAGCCAGGGACAGCAGAGGTGGTGATGGAACTGGGG
>NW_005842062.1:1035879-1113357 GCF_000455745.1 Alligator sinensis | reverse complement strand
GGGTTCCCCCCCCCCCCCCCATCTGCACCTAAATACAAAGAACACAAATGTCCCTTAGGCTATTCATCTGCCCTGATTCTGGCCCAAAAGATGTAGAAAAGGTGTATCTTGGAGTTGTTGTTCAAAGGCATTCGTCAGAGTTTTAATTTATATGATCAGAGCCTTATATCCCATAACTTTTCTAGCATATTTCACCATTTTCTCTACTCTTCATTTTCTCTCTTGCACTGAATAACTTAAGAAAAGAAGTGCATGTTGTCTGTTTCTGTTGCGCCTCATCACTTTTGCACACTACTAAAAAAAATCAGGACACACACACACACACACACACATATATATATATAATTTATAAATAATATAAATTAGACTTCGTATAATTCATCTAATATATAATATAACAAATAATGATAATATAATAAATATACTGCCACAGTACATAGAGGTTATAAAAGCTCCATACCAATCTGAGGGAGAATTTTTCAATTCAAGCATGGCATATTTGGCTCCTCAAAAAAGCCATACTACAAAGGTCATGCTAAGGTTCATGGAAGGAGCAAGAAAGAGAGCTCTGACAAAAGTAGTACTATAGGCATTCTCAGCTTCTTTGTTTCTCTGATTGTAATAAATCAGGGAAACTCAGACTTGACCTTCCTTCCCAGGTCTATAAAACAGAATGAAACTGGAGAGAGAAATTGTTTATAAACATAATAAACACAAGTTCAAAGTATACACTAGCATGTCACTTAATATTCCAGTCAAACAATAGATTATAATTATTAGAAACAGCAATATTGTTATTGTTATTAGTTTGGTTTTGGGGTGAAAGTACCTTAATGTAGGTTTTATGTATATACCCACTGTCTATTTCAAGTGCTCTGCCATAGCTAAATTCAGTCCAGGGTGTGTGAATTGTCTGTGGATTCATAGATGGTTAGGGGCTGGAAGGGACCTTGCAAGACCATCAGGTCCAGCCCCCCTGCACTAGGCAGGAAAGACAACTGGGGTCAGCTGACCCCAGCGAGGTGACCATCCAGTCTCCTCTTGAAGATTTCCAGGGTAGGTGATCGCACCACCTCTGGAGGGAGTTTACTCCACAGTCTGGACACCCTAACTTGAAGAAATTTTTCCTACTGTTAAGCCTGAAACGGTTTTCCAGGAGTTTGTGGCCATTACTCCTGGTTTTCCCCAAGAATGCCCTGGTGAACAGTTGTTTGCCGAGCCCTTGATGTATTCCCCTAATGTAGCAGTAAGCTGCTATCAAGTCCCCTCTCAGCCTTCTCTTTTTTAGGTTGAAGAGGGCCAAGTCCCTCAGCTTTTCCTCATATGGATTACCTTGCAAGTCTCTGATCATATGGGTGGCCCTTCTCTGGACTCTCTCAAGCTTTTCCATGTCCTTGTTGAAGTGCAGCTCCCAGAACTGGATGCAGTACTCAGCTGCAGCCTCACCAATGCTGAGTAAAGTGGAAGAATCACTTCCTTGGTTTTGCTTGAGATGCATCAGTTGATGCATGCCAGAGTATTGTTTACCCTGTTGGCTACAGCATGGCACTGATGGCTTATGTTCATACTATGGTCTTTTACTACCCCTAGGTCCCTTTCAGCCATGGTGCTAGTCAGTTTGGTGCCACCAAGCCTGTAAGTATGTTGGGGATTGTTTGTCCCCAGATGGAGCACTTTACACTTCTCAGTGTTGAACCTCATCTGGTTCTGATCCACCCAGCAGGCCAGCCTGTCTAGGTCTGCTGTATCTGCAGCCTATCTTCAAGCATGAGCACACTCTTCCATAACTTGGTGTTGTCTGCAAACTTGGTTGGTGATCTCTTCACCCCCACATCCAAATCATTGATAAGATGTTGAAAAGCATTGGACTAAGCACGGACCCCTGAGGGACACCACTGGTGACTTCTCACCAGGATGACACAGATCCGTTCACTAGAACTCTCTGGGCCCTACCCTGAACCCAGCTTCCTGCCCACCTAAATGTCAAGCAGTTAAGCCTGCAACTCTCCAATTTTCCTGTGAGAATATTATGGGATACCAGATCAAAGGCCTTTTAGAAGTCTAGGTGTACAATGTTGACCTCCTCTCTCTTATCCAGGTGCGAGTTACCTGGTCATAGAAGGAGATGAAATTGGTAAGACAAGACCTGCCTGCGACGAAGCCATGCCAGCTGTCATTCAGAATCCTACCTTCTGCAAGCGTATTGCACATAGACTCTTTGATGAATTTTTCCAGGATTGTCCCTGGGATAGAAGTCAGGCTAATTGGCTATAGCTGCCTGGGTCCCCCCTCCTTCCCTTCTTGAAGATGGGCACAACATTGGCCCTCTTCCAGTCTTCAGGGTCCTCCCCCAAGTGCCATGGGTTTTGGAGAGTTTCACCAGAGCAACTGCAATGACTTTGGCCAGCTCCTTCAGCACTCTTGGATAAAGTTCATCCGGTCCTGCTGACTTATAAATGTCCAATTTTTCTAACTGATCACGCACAAGCTCAACGTCAACGGTAAGAAGGCGGTCAATCCCACCATGCCCATTATGAACCTTATCTAGTATGATTTCCCCCTTAGTCTGGTGAAATACTGAAGCAAAGTAGTCTTTCAGGAGTTCAGTTTTCTCCTGAGTGTCGGTAACCAGCTGTCCTGAGTTGTTAAGCAATGGCTGCACACTTCCATTTGTTTTCCTCCTGTTCTCAACATATCTAAAGAAGGACTTCTTATTGTCCTTGATTTCTGTTGCTGGTTTAAATTCAATTGCCACCATAGCCTTTCTAATCTGCTCCCAACAAGTGAGAGTCGTTGTTGTGAATTCCTCCTTGGGGACTGTCCCAAGCTTCCATTGTTTGTATGCCTCTTTCTTCTTTTTCAAGAGGACAGTGATATCCCTATTAAGCCAAGAGGGTTTACCAGACAAAGGATTTAGCTTTTCCTTTGCATGTGGATTATCTATAAACAGAATACAGTGTCTTCAAATTCTTTGTTTTTTTTAGTTGATTTTTATAACTTTTGTGGAAATGTTTTCATCCGTTCACCAACTTTCTCTGTGAGCATTTTTAATTGATTTTGATTGATTTGATTTGATTTGTCAGAGGCCTCAAGGAGCACTGTTTGTGTTTCTTAATGTGACTTTACTATCACTTTCAACACCAAGAAAAAAAATCACATAATCAAACAGGAAAACATTGTGGAAGAATTGAAAAAATGAAAGCATGAAAAATGTATGGGGGAATAACATTAATTTTTCAATGATTACTCTTTAGCAAGCAAACTAAAGATATGTGCATATCTTCTTTACAGAGATGAAAGATGAAGTTTATAGAATGCAGCCAATAGGGAATTTTAAAATTAAATCAGGAAATGAGCATCCATGTCCTCAATGCAATGTTCATCATGACTTATCTATACTAAGCAAAACTGTATTAAGAATTTGACCTTAAGTCTGCATATTTTCAGATTTGCATTTCAAAAGTGATATTTCAAAAAAAGGGTATTCAAAACTGAGACTGTCTGAATAAATATGCCTTTTGGATTTATAAATTGTCAAGTTCCTTTCTTAAGGCATGATAGATTCATACTTATATCTGTTGTGTTCATGTTAAAACATGGAATAGCAAAAGAGCTATGAATTTATTGTGTCCTGGTGTATCACCAAATTAAAAAAAATAGGTGCTTGAAAGTTGGCCACATGGTCAAATTTTAAAGGTGTTTAATTACCTAAGAATACATTCTGGTCTCCAATGGGATTTTCAGAAGTACCTAGATGCTTAAATCTCATTGATTTTTAACTCAATCAATTTAAAGTAAAGGTTTAAGTGCTTTCTTGAATCAAGACAATAGATGAGTGGCTTGATTTTCAAAAGAGTAGAATACTCCTCAGTTCCTATTGAGGTCCCTTTGAAATTCATCATGATCAGAACTTTTGAAAATGAGGCCATATATACAGGTATCTAAATATAGATTTCAGATCTGAACCTTAGGCTTTTATTTTTTTTTATAAACTTGGCCTAGATTATTCATGTCAAGGAGAAAGCATTGGAAAAAAAATAATGTTGGGGTTTTGAGTCTTTGAAAAAACCTGACTTTGTTAGACACATCTTGCTAGCTTTGAAAGTCAAAATCAGTGGCAAAATGAGAGGTGGGCAATTCAGCCTGGGCACCTGCTTAAAGTGAGCGCATGAAAAATAGCCAACACTGCTGCTGGTTTAGTTCCCACAACCACTACATCCAGCCTCACTAGCCCTGCATGCTGCTGCCCAGGGTGCAGAACCAGCTGTTACACCACTAGTCGAAATTATTCAAATTACTGGTAGCTTCACTTTAAATAGAAGTAGCTCCATGGACAACAGTGGATAATGCATGTGCTTAACATCAAACATGTTTAGAAACTTTACTGATTCAGGGCAACAAAGGATTTCCAGGATCTGGATGTCTGTATGTAAGGTGAAAGGCATAAAATATGGCCTGATTTATCAAACTCATCTTGTGAGACATCTACACTAGTACCAGTTTGTGGCTACTTTAGCTCAAATTGCAGGGAATACTAGCTCATGGGAACCTGAAAGCCTAATAGTCCTGCAAAACAGGACACATATGGACCAAACTTGTTTTCTAACAAAAATCCACAGTGATCTGTTCTTTGTTTAGGACAATATGACTCACATGTTCTACTTGGTATATAAGTGCATTGACAGAAGTTTTTGTGCTGTAGTGATTCAGACAATGATGGTAAAGAGCCTTTTGCATTTGAGTGTGAATGATGGACCTTGTCCAAGATATACACATGTATAAGATAGAATTATTTTTAATTACTGTTGAAAGAGGGGAAAGTCATTGATAAATTAAAAAATGTGTAAGGCAGTCAGTTTATAAATACCTCTTAGACTGAGCTTAAAGCACATTATAGTTTGTCACTGAGAAATTTCAAAAGAGGCTTAACAAACCTCTAAAAAGGTGAAATAAATGCAACTGTTAATGAACTGTTAAGGTAATTGAAAGTAAATATTCTTCCTAGCATTCCTAATACTTTGCAAAAAATCTTATGAAGTTCCCCAGAAATTTTAGTGTAAACATAACCTATATAATAATAGTTGTGTCAAGCAGTTAATAGTTTTGCAAAATGTTGTATTTCAGAGATGCCTCTACTTTGCCATAAATGATATATTATTTTCTGTTCTCTCTGCAATAATTTAAAGTTATATTAGGGATCTACAACTATGGTAGTGGTACCTCTGGCCCATGGGACACTTCTGACCTCCAGAGCCATGTTATCTGGTCTGTGGGGCTCCCCTCATTTCTAGAAATTTGGACATTGCCACCACTCTCCTGCTGCTAAATTTCCAAGTCCCATGGGCCAGATGGCATGGCCCTGCATGCAGGGCCAGAGCATAGATGAAATCTGGTACAGGGCCTGATCCTGCATGTGTGGCTGGGGCTGGGGCCAGGGCTGCGGCTGGCCCTGGGGCTAGGGCTGGAATGTAATCTGGTTTACAGGGCTAGGGTTATGGTGCCCAAGCTGGGGTTTCAGGGCCCAAGTCAGTGCATGGGGCCAAGGACCAATTGAGCATGTAAGGCTGGGGCCAAATCCAGCATGCTTGACCAAACTTGTGAGGTCCAATCTAGCATGCAGGGCGGGTGCTATGGGTGTGATCTTGTGCATGGGACCAGGGCCCAATTCAGTATGCGAGGTTGCAGCCATGATCTGGACTGGCTCCACTTGCCTACAGACAAGATCTGGTTTGCAGAACAACCCTACACCAATCCTGTAGCCACAGGCTGAAAGGTTTTGTATACTGATCTATGAGTTTTCACCATACAAACCTCTGTTATTTGAACTAACTGATAGCAGTAGTAGTTTGCTATCCTCAGAAATGGTGAGGCATGGTGAAACTTGGGAACCTTGGTTCCCTCTGACATCCTGGATGGAAATATGCTCTATGAACTGTAGGTTTTTTTACGTCTCTTACAAACATGACATCTTTTACCTCATCCTCCCATGCCATTCCATTGACCAGTCCTGTCCCTGCAGAAGTAAGAGAAAGACTCAGGAAAGTGTGGATTCTTTACTGAATGCAGCAAGCAATCTAGCAATAGATGTTGCAGAGTATGTAATATATTTTAAAGTTCAGGCTTCTAAATACAGTCAACTATCAGAAGACGGGTGTAGTAGGGTAGGGCTAGGATTCATGATAACCTCGAGAAATTGGAGAAATGGTCGAAAATAAATTGGATGAAATTCTACAAGGACAAGTGCAAAATCCTGCACTTAAGACAGAACAATCACATGCATAAATACAAACTGGAGAAGAACTGGTTAGGCTTCAGTACTGCAGAAAAGTACGTACGGATTGCAGCAGACTGTAAATTGAATATGAGTCAACATTTTGCTCTTATTACAAAAAAATCCAACACTTGTCTGTATTTATATGAGTGTCACTTGCAAATCAAGGGAAGTGATTCTTCCACTATATTCAATACTGGTGAAGCTTCACTTGGAGTACTGATAACAGTCTTCAAATACCTAAAGAACAGTTATATGGAGTATGGGGATAAACTATTTTCTGTGGCTGTAAGAAACTGGACAAGAAGCAATAGTCTTAAATTGCAAGGTAATTTAGGTTGGAGATCAGGAAGAATTTTCTTACTATGAGGGTTGTTAAGCTTTGGAATAAGCTACCTATAGAGATTGTGAAATCTCTTTCTTTGGACTTTTTAAGAGCAGGTTAGATATACACTAGACCGAAATGCCAAATGGCTATGATTTGACAAGGTTGAGGAATGGACTACAGGGTCTTAGAACTGGACAGGCTTAATACTAGGGTGGAGCTAAGAGTAACAACAATATCCTTACTTAGCAAACATATTTATAATTCCTTTTAATTCATTGTCATTATTTGAGGTAACACTATTCAGTCAAAATATGGAGTTTAGTAGATTCTCAGCTAGGGTATCTAATAGTTCTATTTATAATATTGGTTCCATGACACTTTTCACCAGCTGAGCTTCTGCCTCACTAAGTAATATTTTATATTACATGAGCAAATCCACTGAAAGCAGTGCAATCACTTGCTGAAAAAAGATTATTCAAAGGGATTATGGGATGCAAAATCTGACCCTTAATTGCTTAAGATATAGAGATTATATAATGGTGCTCTGCTTTGGAGGAGATTTAAAATAATTGTTCCTTATCAAATATTTCTTTAAGAATCCCAAAATGAAATGTTAAAAATATAGCAAAATGGCCAGGTTCCCTACTGTTTAACATTTAATATTTCCTATGTTTCTTTCAGGTGTCTTTGGGTGATTAAAAAAAATGGAATACTAAAAAACTTAACTCCGACAGTCAACAACTAGATCAACATGATAAATGGCAAAATATTAAGGCTGAATAATGGAAATTTACTTGCAATTGGTAAGGATAAAAATTCTTTGAGGCAAATGTTAATTGTGAAGTCTTCTTTGTATTATTATCATGGTAGATCAATTTTTAAGGAGGCAATCTTGTTTGAAGTCAGTAGAACTATGGTGTGTATCAAGATACAGGGAATTGAATTTCTTGCTGAAGGGTTTAATTCATCAATAAAAGACCAGTCACTAAAAGTTTGGTCTCATGTAGTTTGGCATAGCATTTTATATTCTGTGCTATTTTACAATGGATAAAAAAGAAGGCTGCCAACTTTTTAACACACTTTGAAAGAGAGTCAAGCTGGGATGGGCACTCATCACTATTGTAATGTTGTATCCACAGAAAGATGGCCAAATGGAACAAACCAAAGAACTTTATTGTGGCAGAGATGATATGCGCCTCTGTGCATTTTGAATAGAACAAACTGGATGAATGTCTAGGTTCAGCTGAAATGCCAGGCAATTTAAATCTAGTTCTTAGTATAGCTATGCATTGTCTCCTATAAATAATTTAAAGCAATATTTTCCTAAACTACAGTTTTGCCTCCTCTCCCATAACCATGGGGCTACAGGGTAGTTTGAGGTGGATGTCTGTCATTCTGGTTTTTTTTATAGATGCTCTTTATTTTTACTTTAGTGTTCTTTTGGTGCCAAAAACCCTGCCTCTAAACATGCTCAAAATTGCCCCACCTGGACAAAACAAAGCAGGTCAGAGCATAGCTCACACTTAAGCCTCATCTGAATCCAGAAACTTGATGTTCCTCCTCCTGTCCTCTAACATGTTCAATAATTTAGGCAATCTTGAGGCAACACCTAACACACATTGACATCACTGAGCTCTCCAAAATGCAGTGGGAGCTGCTACTTTCATTTAAACAGCCACTGATAGTGTCTCTCTTCTGAATAGTAGCCTAGTGTTTTTGCCTAGAAAGTGGGAAGCCAATGCTCATTTCCATTTTTGAATGAAGGGATCCAAATCCACAACTCCCAGGAGTGTGTCCTAACCAGCATGCTGGAAGCAATCCTGTGTAAGGAGGAAGAACTCTACCTCTCTTGTGGAAGCAGTGCAGTAAAGAATTCAAGGTTCATGCTGGGAGTAAGGATTAGAGGGGGTAGAAACTCAGAGAGTGTATGCATGCAAGAGAGAACCATGATTGTGTAGCCTAGTGATTATGGCACTCATCTGAAATGGCATGGAGGGGTGGTTGAAGATCTGGGCTCTAGGTCTTATTTCTGTATTTGACATTCAAGTCAGTGATTAAAATACAGAAACATGGAAGCATAGAATGGAACCCAGGACTCTTCCCTCCAGTATGAGTGTCACTTGGCTACGATGTCACACTTTCTCTTGCTCCCTGCTGAGTGTACTAGCCGTTGTGGATCTCACTGTGAAGTGCCAAACTTTCTCTATGCATTGTATACCTGTGTATATTTAGCTCACATACCTCACTTGTGGATTCCACTCTGAGAAATTAGCAATGACTAAATTTCAAGCACCTATATCCTAGGTTAGATCCAGGTCTTAGCAGCCAAGAACAAGCTGGGATTTTGCAAAATTAATTTCACAATATGGGACGTAGAGTGCAGATACATGACACATTGACACCAGAGTACATTATATCAGTTTATTGCTCGGTATGTCATGTATCTACCCCATGTTTATGCCATGGTAAAGGTAGATTACATTGGTGTAAAATGTAGTGACACTGTTAGTTTCCTATATTTCTTTAGGTATGTTTGAAGATTTTACATACAAAGTTTGAATGAAAGTGTGATTAAGTTAAATATGGAATTCATAAGTGCTTTGTGTTGCCTGATTTTGCTTGTGAAGTCTAATTAGATCTTTGTGTTCTCCATTAATAAGATTACAAGATTATGTTTAATAGCTCTAAATTGTACTTACATTGACTTTAGCTAGTGATTTCTGTCAAATACAGTCAGTGTCTTGTATCTAGGCACCTCCAATAAAATTTCTGACTTCAGCAAATCAAAGGCAATAAAGTGCGGTTGCTTTTGTTATGTTACTAGATTGCAAGAAAAAAAACAACTTATAAGAACCTGAATTCTGAATCTACATGACATTTATACAGTTCAGGAAGAGAGATTTCTTGTATACTGTAGTTCAGATTTACTATAAACAATGAGATTTTTCTCATTCTGTTTCAACTTGCTAGGACTATTCAGAGCTAGCAACAACTCAGGGGGTGTGTCTACATGTGACATTTACTGAGGACCTGCCTAAATAGTTCTGCAGTAAAATGTCACCATCTACATATGAGTTGCTGTTAGGATGGAGTAAGCTAATTAACTCTGCCATAGGATAGTATTGCCTGACACAAATACTATCCTATGGCAGAGTTACTTACTGTATTGCAATGCATGTATAGACAGTGACGGGGCTGGCTGGGGCACAAGGGTGTTTCAGTGCAGGGGCTGCCTGCGGCTAGCCCTGCACTGAAGCACCCTCATGCCCAGCCAGCCCTTCCACCATATGTTGGGCTGGGGTAGAGCAGTTCTGGGATGGCAGGTTGACTCCTGGGGCTCCTGCCAGCCACAGCTGCTCTGTCTAGCTCAACATGTTGTGGTCCTGGGCACACATGCAAAAAGCATGCTTGAGAGCAATAAACTCCAGCATGAACTGCCTAGGAAATGACCTGCTTGCTGGCACGGAAGCGGAAAGGGATCTTGGAGTCCTAGTGGACTCCAAGATGAACATGAGTCGGCAGTGCGACGAAGCCATCAGAAAAGCTAATGGCACTTTATCGTGCATCAGCAGATGCATGACGAATAGAACCAAGGAGGTGATACTTCCCCTCTATTGGGCGCTGGTCAGACCGCAGTTGGAATACTGCATGCAATTTTGGGTGCTGCACTTCAAGAGGGATGTGGATAACCTGGAGAGGGTCCAGAGAAGGGCCACTCGTATGGTTAAGGGCTTGCAGGGCAAGCCCTATGAGGAGAGACTGGGGCACCTGGACCTCTTCAGCCTCCGCAAGAGAAGGTTGAGAGGCGACCTTGTGGCTGCCTATAAGTTCATCATGGGGGCACAGAAGGGAATTGGTGAGGTTTTACTCACCAAGACACCCCCGGGGGTTACAAGAAATAATGGCCATAAGCTAGCAGAGAGCAGATTTAGACTAGACATTAGGAAGAACTTCTTCACAGTTAGAGTGGCCAAAGTCTGGAATGGGCTCTCAAGGGAGGTGGTGCTCTCCCCTACCCTGGGGGTCTTCAAGAGGAGGTTAGATAGGCATCTAGTTGGGGTCATCTAAACCAAGCACTCTTTCTTGCCTATGCAGAGGGCTGGACTCGATGATCTATTGAGGTCCCTTCCGACCCTAACATCTATGAATCTATGAACTGTGCTGGAGTTTATTCAGTTGCCTTAATAATATGTGCAGATGCACCCAGGAAGTGCTGGGAAACCAAAGCAATTCTTCAACTGTAATAAATGTCTTTCCATTAAGGAGAAAAGCTCAATCAATTAAAAAGAATACTATTCTAAGTATTAGAATTAACACTTAAACGATATCTTACAATCATGATGGGATTAAATTAAAGGTCTGTGATTATAACAAAAGCTGAAAATTATAGATGAATTCCTTGATTAAAACCCTGTCAAAATCTATGTTTTTTTCTGCCACAAGAGGTATTTTATACGGCAGCAAATACTTGGTTATAAAATTATAGGTAGAAGCCCAAAGCTTATCAACTTTTCATATACATTCCAAAGGGCAAACTATATTGAAAACCAAGCAATGAGAAGTTTGTATTCTGCAGCTTTACTACAGCAATGGCTGGTAGTCCACACTGAATCTTATTCACCAAATAGATGGAATTGTGAATGCTAGAATATAATTGAATTCTGGAGGTACATGGGCACATCTTTACGAGACGTTACTGTGCAGTGGTTACTGCACATTTATTAGTACTTGTATAAGGAAGTACTAAATCAATGCACAATAACCAGTTACGGTGCAGTAGTGCCAGGAAACACCTTTTAAGTGACACTACTGCGTGTGCAGTATCCTAATACTACTGCTCAGTAGTGTCTTGACATAGTTTTTGCCATGCAACACTACTGCACAGTATTATCAAATTACTCTGTGGTCAGCGTCTTGTGTAGATGCATCCCGTAACATTTATACTGCTCAGGAAAAGAGACTTCTTTTATACTATTGTTCAGATTTACTATAAACAGAAGTTACAATTCCTAGGTTGTTCATCACCTGAAATATTTCCATTCACTGACACTTGACTTATTGGGTAGAAAAAAGGCCTATGATGGCACTCTGAAATTATACTTGTATCTTGAAAAAAGGTTTGAAATAGACTTCAGGTGTTGTTTAGATCTTGTCTAAATAGTCTCCAAACAAAAGTGCATTTCACTCATAAATAGTAAAATTACTATAGAATTTTGGACAGCTGACTTTAAAGGGACTCGAACAAATTGTTTATTCTTTCAAATGATCCCACATTCTTTAACTGAGTACAATCTAAAGGAAAATCTCTGAGTTTTAAACATGCTTTTTATTTTATTTTTTTCTAAATATTACATACAGCTTGCTGCCTTGTTCTGTAAGTGCAGCATAAAAGCATATTTTATGTTCTGTACCCAACTTGTATTCAGTGTTAAACCCTTTTAGAGCTGTGTTGATCTTGGGCCACTCAGGCAAAGCTAACTAAGCATGATTCTCAAGATGTGATATAGCTTGAATTCTGTAGGCTTTGAGCATGATTACAAGATCTGATGTCAACCTCCATTTCCAGTACAAATGTCAGAAAAATATCTATCAGAAACTGTATTTTTCAAGTTCTGTCTTTGGAGCTATAACCATATTGTTACTTCTCAATGCAAGACACACTACATTTAGGTTGTAGCTGTAAGGCAAGACCAGTAAATTACTCTTCTGGGCTCCGAGTTCCTAACCCACCACAGTCAGTAAGAGTTTAGCCATTGTCTTCCAGTGCACAAATAAACCATACGTTCTGACTCCCACTGCTAGTTGGAGCTGAAATGAAAAAGGATCAGAGACTCACAGCTTCATGTAGACACTGGGCTTCACAGAGTCTCTCTGAAAAATAACCAGAAGGAAAAACTACACTTTTCCAAAAATGCTACATGTATTCTGATGATGTTTGCATTCAGAAAATTACAACCAAATTCTTAATGCTTGGGAATTTCACTCTCCCTTTCACTATTTTCCTTACTTTTAGATTTACCTTAAAGTCACTGAATAGATCTGGTAAGTTTTATATTATTTTATACCATAGTTTATTTATCACAACCTGTCAGTAAAGGTTTCTGATTGTTCTAAGGGCTACAAGAGCTGGGAAAGTGAACTTGCATGAAGCAGTGCTGTTGCTATTTGCCCAGGCACGTGCTGGAGCTGTCAGAACTGATTCTCCCTCCCCACCCAGTAGACACATTAGCATAATGTTTATGACCAGTGAGGTTGTTTAAGAGCACTAAAAACATGAAGTACTGTATGTGCTCTTTAATTAGGAATGTAATATGCTCCATCTGGAGTGACTCATTGATGCATTCTGATGTTGGTAGCAAGTTTTCTGTGGAGCTCCAAAAAAAGGAAGAAAAAGAAAAAAAGAAAAAATAACAACCCCCAATAAAGAAAGAGAATTTGATTTTTTTAATTACTTGAGTTTTAGTTACAATCTATTTGTTTTCTTGTTTTCTTATTGTTGTGGATTTATAATCTGAAATTTCTGCAGGTAGAAATTGTGCCTTTGTTTATTAAAGCTATTATGAAGATAACTGGTGAAATTCTGTAAGCCTGATCCTGTCTGAGGACCCATGGATACACTTAGGGACATATTCTGTAAACTCAAGCAGGCAGACCTGAATCAATCCATGGGGGTGGGCCAAGTGCTAGAACCATTTCACAATTTAAATGGCTTCCCGAGCACTGGAGAGTGTCCCAAGTCATCTCAGCATTCAGGGTGTCCTCTGGGTTTCTCTTAATGCATTGGCTTAGCCTGCTGGACTCTTCCCCTGCAATGCATGAAACTCTGGGCTGAGAGAGGGCTGGAAAGGAATAGAGGGAGTTTGGATCCAACGCTTCATTAAGATTTGCTTTCACCTCAGAAAAATTAGTCAGAGTCTGGCAGGCTTCAGTGCATGGGTTCTGCCTGGATTATTTTTAAGTGTTTCTTCTTATTCATGAGGATCAGTATTTTTTTAAAATGAAAGTGGAAATTCTCAGTTGAGTGAACTGCTGGAGCAGCCACTGTTGAGGGATTCCAGTCCACTCTTGGAATTTATTCCTGACCCAGTGATGGTCCTGCCCCCAAACTGCTGCTCTGGGCCCCATTTTTTCAAATAATTATAGAATTGGTTTGAAACTTCCAAAATCTCAGTAGTGTTTTGAACTGTGATGAGAGGGGGAAGGAAAAGATAGATAAAAATGCTAATACTGTAAGTTATTATGTCATATTTCTATTCCTGTGTAGAAATTAGATGATGACTGTACTGTTTAACAGAGACTCTAAATTCACTTTGTACCTTAGGCTGCATCTGGATTGTAGGGCTCCTAGTAGGCCAGGTTCAGTATGGGACACAAGGAAGCAATAGCAGGGGGCAGCTCTTCTTCTGGCCCAGGGAACACAGCTGTGACAGCAGCAGCTTTGGCTCCAGCCCAGGGCAGATGGATGGCATGTCCCAGAGCTGGAGCTGCCACTGCTCCTGTGCCCCATGCTATGGCAGCAGTTCTAGCTCAGTTTTCAGCATGGGCCATTTAGTGGTAGCCAGTGGCTAGGTGGCAAAATGACAAAAAGCCATGGAAATGGCAAAAGTTAAAATGACTGTAAGGCTAACACGGCTGTGTTAATCCTCACTTGTCCTCTTGCCACCAATATCCATGTTCCGCAGGACCTGAGGGTCTTGGGTTCTACGGCAGATGATGCTCCACAACTTTTGTTGGTTCAGTCATAGTCCAGGAGATTGGAGAGAGTGGTCCCATGGGCCATCTATTTAGCACCCCTGCTGTATAAGTTTATAATATTAATAACTCCTTCCATAGGATACTGCAGAGAGAAAACAGGTTTTTTGCCTTGTTTGTTGGGAAGATGGGAAACTTTATGTCTGAAAGCAAGGTTTTTGATTTTAAATACATCCTATGATCCAGAATTGACTATTGCCTGTAATAATGACTCTCTGGAACCACTCAGGCTCTTGTAATGATAGGGTCTCCTAGATCCAGCAAAGTTAACTTAAAGATGCAAATCATTCTGTAGTTATTACTAGTCATTGCTGAGTGCATGTGATTTGTATGTTTTAAGCTGTATTCTTAGTGGGCCGGAGGATTTTCCTGGAAAGAAATGTCATGGCAGAAAAATAAATTTGGTGGAGCTAACATCAGTCAAAAGTTTTGACCTGCATTGGGGAAGATGATCTGTATTGCAGGTTGTATGTATGTATCCATCCATCTACCCATGCATCAAATTAAAGAACGTTTTTAATGGTTTCCTCCATTAATGTATACCAAACCCTGTTAAAGTCTAGATAAAATAATGTCAAAGAACAATCAGTTGGCTGAGGTGACAAAATACACCGTGGACATCATATGGAAGAGTTATTCTGAAATAGCTTGCTATGTCATGGACTTTCTCTTTGAAAGAAAAGTTATCATTGTCTGGCTTCACCTTTGAAAAGGAGAGCCTGTTTCTTCCACAGAAGCAAGAACTGCTCTGTTAAGACAGGAGTACCAATGGGGGTGTTCAGGGAAGTTTAGTGGTGAAATAAGCAGGGGTAACTCTACTGAATGAGCAGTCATGGACTAAACAGCTGCAGTACCATCAGGATGTGGTGGGCACAGCAAATGGCGATGCTCTCCCTCCTAGAAAGCTATATATATCATCTCATAGTGCTGTGACATAGTGAGTACAGGTCACCATTATAATAAACCCAGCCATGGGTCTACAAGTCCTCAGTGGTGGAGCAGGCGGAAGAAAATGTTAGAATCTCAATGACTGCGAAGGTGGATGAAAGCTGCAGTGGAATGAAATATCCAACTGTCTTGGTCTTCTTGCCATTGGATCAAGGTCCCATTCTCTCAAGAACCATGTGGAAGCTGATATGCAGCAGCTTCTCCACAATATAAAAAATCTTGTACAGGGGTCTTCCATTAAAATGGAACATTTTCCAAGCTCTTTGTGCCCAGCTAGTGATGACAGGAGCAGGATTATGAGGCCTAGAATCTCCTACTCATGAACTGACATGAAGGTTGCAGTTACAAGAAAGTCGTCTAACATTTGGATGAGGCAGACATGCAATACAGCAGCTGTATCTGTGACTGAGCAGCCTTCTTTAGGATCTGCTCTGCTCATCCAACATGGGAGGTGGGGGGAGCTAGAAAGGTGCCCTAAACTGCCTACCTTTTCCTGACTGGATAACCACATCCAGTGGGATCACCTTTACTGCAGTCAAAATCAACAAAGACTCGCAATCAGTTTTGGGACCTGGAATATCAGGACCCTCAAGGACTATCCTAATAGTAAATGCCCAGAGTGCCACACTGCTATTGTGGCTCAGGGGACACAGCATCGACATTGCTGCACTGAGTGAGACCTGGTGAAACCTGGGCATCTCAAAGAGGAAATATGTGACTATTTGTTACCCTTTCCTGGAAGGGTAAACAGGAAGGAGAACACCGACATCACAGATTTTGTTTTGGCATTAAGTATGAACTCATAAGCCAACTCAATGAGTTCCCTATCAGAATTAATGAGAGCCTCATGACTCTCCATCTGAAATTGGCAGGGAATGAATAAGCCATTGTTATCAGCACATATACTTGGATTCTTGATGCTGCCAACAAAACCAAGGAGAAATTCTACACCAACCTTGACCAAGTCCTTTCTGACGTTCCAGAGGGAGACAGGCTTATTCTACTAGGTGATTTCAGTGCCAGAGTTGGACGGGAACTCAAACACTTGGATCAGAACCATCAGCAAGAAGGAGTGGGGAAGGTTAGGTTCAACAGCATCTTCTTGCTCAAATACACGGAAATGAACTCACTATCACCAACACCCTGTTTCACCAGAAAACAGGTACAAACATCATAGCAACATGTGTCATATAAGCATTGGCACTTGATTGACTATGTCATTGCTTGTACCTGGGATGGTAAAGATGTCTGCATCACTCGAGCTATCCTGGGTGCTGACAATTGCTGGACCAGTCACCAACACATCCATTCAGTTATGTCACTCAAACTGGATCCCAAATGATGGCTGCAGAGGAAGCAATACTGATGGAAGGTCAATATCCAAGGACTCACCAACATCCAAGGAACCAAACAAGTGAGACCTCTTCAACCAGTGCGTCAATGAAAAACTGGTGAATTCCAGTCAGTAACAATGGGAGAATATTGGCAGCTCTTTGAGTGCTTTCAAGTCCACTGTCATCAGCACCTGTTAAGAGGCAATTGTATTCTCTATCAGGAAGCACCAAGAGTGGTTTGATGAGAATGAGGAAGAGATCCAAGAGTCGATCAATTGTAAGTGCAAAGCCTTCTGTGCTTGGCAGAATGGCACCAACTCCAAGCAAGAGAGACTGAATCACCAACAAGCCAAGGAAGAGGTCCAAAGGAGGACCCACAATATGAAGAAAAGAGAGAAGAAAGACAAGGTGAAGGAGATTCAACATCTTGCTGACATCTACAATATGTGCTGTTTCTTCAGACCTACCAAACCCATCTATGACCAGAGCACTCAATGACCAATCCCCTTGAAACCTAAGGATGGAAGAGACCTGATCAAGAGAAGGGGAGACATCAACACCCATTGGAAGGAGCATTTTGAAGACTTGCTCAATCAGGACTCCATTGTTGATGAGAGTGTTCTCAAATCAATCAATCCAGCCAGTCAGATCTCCATCTGTTGTTTGTTGCTCCATCCATTTCAAATCCTTCCAGCCAGTCAGACAATCTCAGAATCATTCCAACTCTTAATGAGGTGAGGAAAGCCATGAAGCAGATGAAGAATGACAAAGCATCGGGAGCACATGGAATCTCTGCTAAAATCTTCAAGTCAGGGGGAGAAGAGCTTACATTACAGCTCCATGCCCTCATGTTAAGTATCTGGAATTATGAGGAAATCACAGATGACCTCAGGGACATCATGATCATGACAATCTTCAAGAAAGGAGTCAGGCTCAACTGTGGAAATTACAGAGGGTTCATCTTGCTATCCACCACAGGAAAGATCATTGTGAGAATTCTCCTGAACTGTCTCTTTCCACCTGCTAAAGAGGTCCTCCCAGAATCTCAGTGTGGGTTTATGGCATCAGGAGGCACAACTGACATGATCTTCACTGCTCGCCAGCTGCAGGAAAAATTCCAGGAACAACATAAAGCTCTCTATATGGCCTTTGACACCATGAAAGCCTTCCATTCTGTCAACCAAAAAGCACTGTTGAGGATCCTTTTAAGGTACAGATGCCCACCAAAATTTGTCACCATTCTTTGTTTGCTCCATGATCATATTCTAGTGGTGGTTCTTAGTAACAGATCTATCACAGATCCCTTTGAGGTAAAGATGAGAGTTAAGCAAGGATGTCTCACAGCTCTGACACGCGTCTTGATTTCCTTACCACTATGTTGCATCTGACCACTGAAAAGCTTCCACTCAGAGTAGAGAACATGTGCTCACTTGGAAGTAGATCTTCAGGTAATCATGAATGTCTTTACTGAGGCATACAAGAAAATGGGACTGATGCTTAGCATTTAGAGACTAAGCTCCTCCATCAACAAGCCCTTAATGAGCTGTCCCTAGTTCCAGCCATTCAGATTTATGATGTGACTCTGAAGAATGTTGAATATTTCCTGTACCTTGGAAACCATTTCTCACAGGAGGCTGACATCAACAAAGAAATCCAGTATCACTTCAAATGTGCAAGTATAGCCTTCAGATGCCTGAGGAAACAGATGTTTGAAGATTGTGATACCAGATTCAAAACAAGCTCACAGTTTATCAAGCAATCATGATCCCTATCTTAATGTATGTGGCTGAGATGTGGACAAGCAGTTGGAGAATTACCATCAATGTAGGCTGTGGAAGATCTTTTGAATCCAGTGGGAAGACAGATGCACCAACATTAGCATCTTCTCACAAGCAAACACCATGAGCACTGAGGTGGTGATCACCCAACATCAACTACACTGGGCCAACTACTTCAGCCAGATGTCCAGCTCCAGACTCCCAAAGCAAGTTTTATTCTCCCAACTTAGTCAAGGCATGTGCACAAGTGGGGGCAGAGACAGTGCTTCAAGGACATCCTCAAGGCCACCTTAAAAAAAATGCAACATTGACTCATCAGAGACTATCACCCAGGACTACTCCAAATGGAGGAAAAATCTGTTGCAAAAATCTCAGTACTCTGAAAGCTCAAGATGACAACAGGAGACAGAAAAGCAGGAGTGGTAGACACAGTACATCGTGGACTGAACCAAGAATCCAGAGCCACCCATCCTGCACAGAAACACATGAACCAGTAGCAATAGAACCTATTGATCCTGGATTGGCCTTGTCATCCATCTTTGGCCCCACAGATAAGGCAAACATGGAAGACAATCATCCTAGACTGTGAAAGATTGGCAACATGATGATGATGATGATATATGGAGGGCAGAGTTGATCAAACTATTTGCTTTGAAGAACATACTGAACAAAATTACTCCATTTTTCTCTTCCTGGGCTCTGTGAACTGCCTCTGACATTCTCAATTTGTTCATGTTTAATTATTGTTTGACAAGCAATCCAAAACAACACATTTCAATCTGTGGATTGCTCTAAAACTTATATTCATTTAGGACCAAAATCAAAGCCTATTGAAATTACAAGAGTTTGGAAGAATCTATGTATCATCACCATCTGGTGGGATCTGCAATGTGTATTAACTATACATAAATGGAACTTGAACTTAATCACATTTCTGTTTGAAAAGTCTTCAGTAAGTGGTGCTACAGGTTACATTCACTTGGAGTAAAGGAAGTTAAAAGAGAAAGAGCCAAATCCTCAACTTGTGCAAATGGGAGTAATTCATGGAATATTTCATGGAAGCATGCTGAGAACCTGAAATTAACAATTTATCCCTACATCTCTTGTTTTTGTTTATTTAGGAAACTGAATAGCCTTTTACATATCGACACCCACTCCGTTCATTGCCCACTGCATAATCATTGTGATATTAAAAAATCAGCAAAAGAAAAATTAACATTTAAAAAAATAAAAAAGGATTGGAAACTATGAGTAGACTAGTAGTTGGGTGCTGTCAGCTGCTAGATGGACAAATTGACAGACAGCAGAGAGTTTGCAAAGACCAAAAATGTTCCATATGTAACATGGTTAGAGGGTAGCTCATGGGCATGGCTTATGGATTAGGTTTACTATTTTCAGCTTTTGAGCTGGATTTCAGGAATGCTTCTGTAGCAAGCAAAGTTTACACTCAGATGGGATATGCTGAATTGCATCTATAATTAAAATAAGGGTGATACCTAAGGTAGGTTATTTGCCAGTAATGAGCCACTTTTCTGCTTAGATCTCAGATGATGCTTCCTGGTTACCTATTTGTGTGATGACACTCTCAGCCAGTCTTCCCCCAGTTTTAGAAAAACAATATGTGACTTAGGTGGGAAGAAGGAGAGAAGCCGAAGCAAAAAAGCACATAAAGAGAAAACTAAGAAAATGGGCATACTGAAATTATTCATACAAGGACAGACGTAGACTCTATTTTAAGCCTTGGTGACATGTTGCTGTTTTGCAGAAAAGACTGAGCAGCTTTATAGCAAGATGTGGCTCAGAAAGGTGCACATTACTGTTTCTGAAGTGCTGAAATTCGCCCCTGTTCAGAGAGGTAATGTGAAGGTTTCATCAGTTACATCCTTGTGCTGCTCCTTTGAATGGGTATGAATTCCATGCTTAAAAATTGGCTTAAGTGACATGTCCATATCTCTGTTTATAAGGAAGAAAGCTTCCCACTAAGCATATGCATGCATTTGGTTTATTTATTTATTTTTTTTGCTAGCCAAAGGCATTTTTAACCTAGTTTTTCATCCACAGGCTCTGAAATCACCAAAGCAGAATTTTAGGTCACAATGTAAAAAGCAATAATAGCACATGTGATAATGACTGCTCAGTTAACAGATCAATACGTTGCTATCTGTACAAATAACTGTCAATGATAAATGCATAAAGGTTAGTTAAGCTGCATTGCCAAATTCTTCAATATCCACGCCCTCATAAAAAAAAATAATCAATATCCAAATCATGCAATGCTGCACAGACAAAATAATCTTTCGTATCTGTACCATGATAGTGATATCAGTTCCCAAGCATAAAAATACATCTTGTTCCTGTTTGTAATTCTTTTTGGGTTGCTGTGGGCCATTCTTGTTTATCCATCCATATAAACTGCAGAACATTGACTACACTGAATAAACCGGAATGATGTAAATGAAGAAACAAAATAGTCTTTCAAATTTCTGATTCTCTTTACTGCCAGTACAGAGACTGATGAAAAGGCTCAGGAAATTAGGTTGAGTGTTCAATCAGGAGTGAGAGAGACCTGCAGTTGTGTCATTTAAATGCAAAGGCTGATGGTGGGAGCTCAGTGTGAATTCAGCAAGGAAGGAGAGAGTTGCAGAAAACCACTTGTCCATGGAGTCTGTTTAAAATGTGCTTGTAAAAAGGATAGAAAATATTTGGTTTGCCATCAACTATGTACATGTCTGTTAAACCTACCAAATGCACTTCACACTGTTTAATACACATGTAAGGCTGTCCCTATGGACTCTCCCTATAAGTACTTTTATGCATGTGCCATGCATTTATGGCATATGTATTAGCTTTTGTATTGTGATAAAAATAATACTTTGGGGGGCAGGGAGAGGTGTCACTGCACTTAAATCTATTGCACTAAATAAATGTCTGTCTTTTAAAGCATTTTTAAAGCCTTAGGGTTATCTTTAGAGTTTAGGGATGTTTTACAGTCCCAAGTAAATGTAGCCTGATAATTAAAGCCTTCTTCAAAAAAGTTTTCTTTAAAACTCAAACACAGTGTCTGATCTATTTAGCTCTTCAGTAGATACCCTATACAGGAATTAGTCAGCTTCTGGAGAAAAGATCAGGTATAATTCAGAAAAGGTTCAGTTAAGCAAGCATGGAAATAAGAAAATAGCTGAATTTTAACACATGGCATTTTCACTCCATCATTCCTTCCAGGACAGTGGAGTTATCCCTCACCAACTTCATTGAGAAAGAAAGCTTTTTGTGTTCTAATCATTAAAAACAGGGAAAAAATACAAATATGCATGGGATTAGAGGATTATACATATACTTCCTATGTAAAAAGCTGAGAAGAGGAATATATAAGCCAAAATACAGGGCATATATAGTTTTCCTCTTAAAAATGCCAAGAGACAAAAGGGACCAAACAACCAGAAGTTCTTTGGTGAAATGCTGTGGATTTCAGTGTAATCATAAAGGAACTGAAGTTTTTCTGCAGAGGTTTTTCTGCTTCTACAGCTATCAATACTGGTCTACCCAATGGGTATTACTTGAGACTAATGGGGGGAGAGAGGAGGAGAGAGTTCAGTTTAGAAAGTGGGAACAAACTGAAAGGTAATGTTGAATCAGCAGAGTATCCTCTGCAGGGAGGTTTGGGAGGGAATGACTGCCTGGAGAGAGAGTGCTAAACACTTTCTCTCTTGCCATTGTATAGCTACAGTATCAGGCTGTGCTTGTACGTAGGTGGTGGTTTGCATGAATACAGAAAGACTGTATCCTGCAGAGCAATTGATTCTTTTCTGCCACACCAGTTTCCACTAGATTTGGCTAACATTTGTCCTGAAATTCAGGTTCTGAACTTCAGATGTTCCAAGGGTAGAGACTCTTCTCAGGTCTCTCACAGTGTGGCCACAAAACTATGTACAGAACTTATTAACCCGAATGTCACTCACAACATGCATGCCACTGTGAGCTAGAAAATCCCTGATAACTGAAATACGGTGGAAAAAGCACATCTTTATAGGAAGCCTAATACTACTGCAGAGTAGCGTATTGGCAAGGGTTTTACTCAGCACGCTACCGCGCAGTGTTATTAGGCTACTGCGCAGTTAGTGTTTTGTGTAGATGCACCTATTGAGTTCAATCCCTCTGAGAGTCCAGATATAAATTCATGACTACTCCACCCCTTTAATTACTCTCAAGATCTGGTTGTTACATGGCTTCTTTATTCATATTAACAGCTTTTTAACCTTTTAGAAGAGATTGGCCTTGGTTGGTGACATCAATTTAATATACTGATAGATACCTCCCCCCCCCCCCATTTAAGTTTTTCCTTTGTACGGTAAGATACCCCCCCCCCCCCCCCATTTAAGTTTTTCCTTTGAAAACCAAACTCATTTTATAACATCTTGCATTACAATTCAAGCATGAAACAACAAACAAACAAAAAATGAATATTTTTGTTTTCCTTAAAAATAGATTTCCTAACTGCAGATAAGGGAAAAATGCTTCAGAAATGCCCTATGACTATTACTGGGATAACTGTAAGGCACATTGCATGATTGTTTTTGTAAAACAAAACCTCCTAGTAAAATCAACATATTGAGCATGCTTTACGTACCTTGTTCTCAAAAGTGTTGTAAGAGTATGTTTTTTTGTGTGTGCGTGTGTTAGATCAAGGTCATAATTTTAAAATGTAGCTTGAGAACTATTATAATTTAAGCTGTCATTTCAGCCCTGGCTTTAAAGCATGCTCTTTACACAATATATCAATGACATTTTTATTTGATAAATACGTATGTTATATCCAACTGCTTCTTACCCTTCAACAGTAGAAGTGTAGTTATTTCAGAACATTTGTCTTAAGGCTGCTTTCTGAATAAATCCTCAGCCAACGCTGCTACATTTAAGACCAGGTGCACTGGAAGTATAGGATTAGACTCTTCAACATTTAGCTCTTAAAGGGTTTTTTCCCCCCAGAAGAGATGTGAAACTGATGCTCTTAGTGTTTCCAGGTGCTTTTCACTAATAATTATGAGTAATCAATTTTTAAATTGAGTAGCTGTGTTCTAGCGGTCTAAAATTATGCCTGAAGTATCAGTAATCTGACTGAAAAAGCAAGTATTTAAGTAACCTATATTTATTCTTGTAAAGGTGAACAGTAGAACCATGCTTGCAATTCACAGAAGAGGAATATCAGAATGTCCAACAACACACATTACGTAATGTAAATTGTTCATTCAAAAGATTTATTGAATCATGAGGGTCACCCTCTGTCTGTTTCTAAGACAATTCTTGTCTTTCAGTAGATATTTTCTCCCTTTACATAGAATTCCATTTCTTATACTTTATCTTAACCCCACATATTTTAGTTACTTAACAGTTTATCTTCTTTAGACACATCTGTGGACAGAACAGCCTAGGGGACAGCCTGAGGCAGTGGCGACACGTTAGGGGGTGCACGGGAGTGCAAGTACATCCCCTGAGAGTGCCGGTGCACCCCCTGTCAGGCTGCACTCCCCGCTCAGGCAACAGGTGGGGAGACAGGGGGGAGCACTGGTGCCCCCCCTGAAAGCACCAGTTGGGGAGCGTGAGGGCCGCCGTGGCCACTTCTGGAAGCCCTGTGGCCACTTCTGGGAGTGCTGCGGCCACTTTCAGGAGCTGCGTAGTTGCTCATCGGTTAGTAAGTTTTTCCCGCCTGCCCCCCAGCTGCTGACTGGTCACTGGGGGGGCACGTGTCCCCCCTGACTAAGGCAGCACCAGTCGCCCATGACCTGAGGAAAGGCAAAGGTGGCTTCAAACTCCAGGCTGCTTTATGCCATATTCTAATATGGAGGAGTTTTACATACTAAAATAAGGCTGTCACTTCTTGGATGGCATTTCCTCAGAGGCTATGCTATCCCCTGAAGGAACCCTAAATGTTGTAATGGCATGAACTGGCTATGGTAGAAGCTGAAATAAGGCTCCGAGGTTTAATATAATTTAGCATGAGGCTGGCATGTGACCTAAACACTCTTGAGCTATGCGTATATGCATGGAAATATATATATATATATATTGCTCCCCAAACTTGTGACTGTCAGTCCTCTCTGCAAAACTAGGTCAGTTGTAGATGAAACAAGAGGCATGTGTGTACAATAGTTTAAAGCAGGCTAAATGCTTTTGCAGTGCTTTAATGGTGTCAGTGTTTGCACGCCTTGGTGGTAAATTGCTCATTAATTCCCGCAAAGCCATATCCCCCCCCTCCCCGAGCCTGCCTGCCTGCCAGAGCTGTGCAGGGGCCTGGTGCTTCCTTCCGTGGCTGCAGTGCCCCCTGGGACCATCTGAGTCAGGTGCCTGCGGGTGGGTACTGCCCGGGGGAGCGGGGTGCCGCTGCCAGGGAGGGAAACATCAGGCCCCCCCACCAGCCCAGGGTCTGCTCTGCCTGCCAGCCCTCCCCTCCCCATCGGAGAGGCAGGTAAGGTGTATGCACAACACACGGTTTTAATCAGCCCTGAATTGAAGCATTTTTTTTTAAACTCCACCACTTCAATTTATGCCCCCACCCGTTTTGTCTATACACGCCCCTAGATATCATAGAGATCTAGCTGCCATGATCAAATCACAAGTGAGCAGCTCAGATAAATAGGCAACTTCTCTAGATTTTTTTTCTGTTTTTGCCTCACTTTGTATTCACACTAACAGATGTAGAACATATATTAGTCAAACTCATTTCCAGATTTATATCAGGATGAAAATGATGTTTCCTTTTTAAAGGTGTCACACCTGTGTTTTCACTGTTGGGTTATTCCCACAGGAATTGGATGCATACTGCAAAACCTCAGGGTAGGATGTCTTTGCTAGAGGCCTAGTCCAGGCTTTTAATTTCATTTTAGTCCAACTTCCATAGCTATGATCACAAACCCTTATATGCAGGTGTATATGCTTTGTAATCAGGCCTGCTTGCCAAGCTGACGGTGAAAGTTAGAGTCCAGGTTTTGGGTTGAAGTAGGCTCTGACCCATCTACTTTCAGCCAAAGCTCACATCGCAGAGCTCAGGTTTTAACAGTCCCTTAATGCCATCCCACAATTCCCAGTTCCTACATCTCACAATTCCAGGCCTGTATGTTTCTTTTGCCAGCTAACCACTTTTCATGTTCTTCCTATGTCTTGGAAGGTACTTCTTGGTTTACAATAGGTTGGCCTGTTCCCTTTCTCAGATCACCTCAGCCAAACATGTGTTCTGCTAACCTTTGGTGTGAGGATAACAGAGAACATGATTTGGGTATATACATCTGAAACCTTCATCTCTATAACTAGGTCACAAACCGGCTGGCAGAGCGGGGGAAGCAGGCAGGTATCCTGTGTAGGGAGGGAGCAAAACTGGAACAACCACAATGTAAAGGATCCAGCAACTATATCCAGCAACTCTCCATCTGCCTCCCCTAACTATGAGGAGTTTGAAATAGCACAAGAGAAGACCCCATCTGCAAAGTGGGCAGAGAAGCAAGATTAGACCATAGTGCTGGAGCAGAACCAGTAACAAGCCAAGTGTGATGGGCTAAAGACATCTTTATATTTTCAGGATCTGTTTGGGGATGAGTCTGGGGAATAGGGTAGAGAGGAAATAGTAGTCAATCAGAAGTCAAAGACTGGTAAGTGGATAATCCTGCTATCCTTCTAATTGTTATAGGAAGAATTGCAGCTTATGGGAAAGGGTTTTCTGTATTGTGACCAATAACAGTGTTGTGGACAATGTTATTGGTCATAATACAGAAAACCCTTTCCCATAAGCTGGACAGAATACTGTATGTTGTGGCTTTAACTTCAATTGAAGTTGAAACATGCCATTTCCTTACACCAGTTCCTCCATCCCTCTCACTATCTGTAATGCAAAATGGGTTCCAAATAGGAAGGGCAATTTATTTATAAGCAGCTAGTGAATTATTTTACTTTGCTTCCAACTGATTGGGGTGTGGGAGAAGTCAGTGCCTGGCTGGGGAAAACTTCTGTGGCTGAGAATCCCCACACACCAGTATTAGTGAAACTATTTGTTAACTGGTCCCTTGGCTGAATGACAAACAGATGCATCTTAGGACTGAATATAAGTTCAGGTAGTCTTTCAAGAGTAAAAATTTATAAGATCAACAAAACATTTTTTTTCTCTCTTTCTGTACCTTATTCAGTTTTAGATTGCTATCCAGTTAGGAAATGATTAGGGTACAGTTCACCAGAAATTTGCATATTAATACAGTCAGCTGGAAGCAGATTTGTACACTCATATTTGATGGACATTCTCTTTAGATGAAACACATAATGTTGATAGGAAAGCTTCAAAGGTTGTATATGAACTATGTAAAGAAACTCTAAACAAACAAATGACTGAATCAGTTGGCTACTTTTCTTAAAGTAATGTCTTATATTCTGACAAATGATACTCTGGAAATTGAATTGTATCTTGCAAGTAATGATATGTATATACCAAGTATTTGCAATTTGGCCCCATTTGAAGCTGGTGAGATGAAGGTTAACTATGAACATAAAAACTTTACCAGATCAGGACCTTAATGTACATATATATATATATCTGTGTATATCTTTTGAATTTTTAGAAATAGTGACCTTGCCTGTGCTCTTTGCATCAAGCCAGGTCCTTTGCATCTCAAGTATCATACAAAACCAGCAATAGAAGTTTTACGAGCCAAATTAGGTTATAGTGACATCTGTGCAACAACCCCTTTGTTTTCCTCTAAGTCCTTAATGACAGATAAAGTTGATTTGGAACTTAGAAAAAACCCCTCTTTCAATGATGCAAAAGGAGGAATCAAATACAGTTCAGTCTCTCTGAGCTATGGAGGGCTAATGAGAGTACAAAGCAGCAAAGAGCTTATTTTTGTCTCTGAGTTCAGCAGACACTGAATGTGCAGAGAGCAGATGTCTTGGATAAAGAGATGCAGTTTTTACAAAGCCACTTTTCAAAATAGAAATTTACTTTAAAAATTCTTCAAAGATGACTTTGAAGATTTTCTGCTCTTTCTAATTTAATTTGGAATTATTGCCAAACATGTCCAAGTTGCTGCAGTCACATGCAGCTATTTCAGAGCTGCTAATCTTGGCCTCTGTCTTAGGCAGCATGTGCCACTCAATCTGCTTGGCTGTCAATCAGGTGGTGAACAAACTAACCCTACTGGGATGGATGCTGGGGAGAGATAGAGTACAATGAATTCATTTCCAACATATAACTGCTTTATCTGGCAGCCAAATGGGGCAGTCATAGGCTTTGCATCTGGTGAGGTGGAGAAGTTTGGAAGCCACAAAATGTTATGTGGTCATTTGGGAAGCAGAACCAGGGATGCTGTTATGAACAGAAGAATCCATAACGATGAAGTCAAGTGTCATGGAAATTCTAAGGGCTCTGCATTATGGATTCTGTACAGCTCAGGTTTTAGCCTTCTTCATATGCTGTGACATTTATTGGCATTTTGTGTTCATTCACTCAGGGAAACATTTCAGTTCAATTTATTTGTACCCCAACCAAATAGTTGCATAGATGTCATCTATTACAAATAAGAGACATTCTAATACAATAAGAGATGAGCTCTGATCATGTTTTAAATCATATCAGTGAACTTACTCAAATGATTACTGAGGATAAGGTATTAAAGTAAAGTTAGGCCATTTAAAGTATCTTTAAGGAAAAGTTAAAGAAGTACTTAAGTTATAATGGATTTATGTACCTTTAGACTTACTTTCCAGTCTTTATCGTTATGCTTTGGTTGCATAGAATGGTTTTGTATAATGGCAACTGCATGTAACAAAAAGCAAACTATCATCTTTTAAAGCCATATTTAGTTTTACATTCTGCACTAATTAACAATTATTTAAAATTTCTAATAAAATATTAATGGAATGTTCATCACTTATTCATTCAATTAAAACAAAAGTGTTATGTTATCATATTATGGGACTTGCATAAATGAAGAAATTAAGGAAGCACTTTAAAATTGTTGACATCTATGAAATGAAAATTCTACTTGCTTGTAGGTCAAAAGTTTTGTGCATTTTTTGATTATGTACTGGATAGAGCATTGGGACTAAGACTGCAAATATACATGTACTTAGTTTCATTCATTTCAGAAATCCTGGTTATTTCTGAGGAACTCTTTTCATCCTCAGAGTAAAGCACATGATCAAGTATTTGCGGAATTGTGATTAATGAAAGTCTTGTTTTTTGAAGAGTCTTCCTTTAACCACTCTTCATCTCAGGAGGTAGAGAGCTAATTAAGTGTGGCACCTGCAAATTGCAAAGTAGAAAACTGGTTAAAAAGGACTTCTTGCAATTAAAAACCTAAATAAAAGTGAAATTATTTCTACTCATATTGAATACCTGTTGCATTAAAAGCTATGGTCTAGGCTACTCTTATTTAGGAGTTCTATATGGCACTAAGAAGCATAACTTTTTTCATCCAGCTTGAAAATGTTTTCAATTTATTTATACAACTGTATCATCTTGCTCATATTGTCTCTCTCTAGAATCAAGAAGGCATTGGGGAGGAGAGCATGACTGTTTATATTTAATTTTTTATTTATCCTTTTTTAAGCTATTTAACTTCTTTTTTAATCTAAATTGCTATTCTGAAATTACAGTTATATGATTTTTAGATAACATGACTTCTGTTTTTGCCTTTTAAAAATGCAAAGCTCTGCTATGCATACTTTCCTCCTGAGTACAAGCTGGCATATGAAAATGTATTGTACAACTGGAAAGCTCAGATTCTATGGATGACTGTAGCATAAGACTCTATTTTGAATAGAATAAAATGAAAACACTAGCATTTTCATCCACCCCTGCAATTTTCTTATTCATGACTGTAAAAAAAGGCCAGAAGCAGTAGTTGTTCTTTGTGTTCAAAATTTTCCATGCTGAGGTTGTGGGGAGGGGGCTTGGTGAAAAGTGTCTCTTTTCCTTTCTCTTGAAAAAAAGGAATGGTCTATTTATTTGCCTTCAGATCCCATAATAATTTATATATTAATCAGATGAACTTCAGCAAGAGTCAAGTGTGGTTTTCTATTGAAAGTTAAAACATACTGAGCTCTCATTAAAATAAATGCAAAGACACTTCTCTGTGCACAGGTAACAATGAAAATAGTTAACAGGTGTCTAGACATGAGTGTGGTTTTTGAGGGTACTTAATTTCACGATAAACAGAAATTGGAATTAAATGGAGAGTGGGAGGTGGGGGGAGGAATAATATGATTAAGGATATCATGAAACAATCATCCTTTATCCACAGATACCTTGGAGCTACCTGCTCCTTTACACATTAATAGTATTTTCTGAGATATTGTTCCAAGTATGCAAAAGAGGGGGGGGGGGGGGGGGTTTCAGCCGGGGTTAGAGGGACGAGACAGGGGGGGGGGGGGGGGGGGGGTGCGGTTTCAGCCGTGTGAATTGGTATATCTAGCCTAGATCTATTACTCACCTTTTTTCATTCTTCCCATCAATCTTTTGTTATTCAGGGAAAATAAAAGCAAAATGAATTAGGGATGAGAGGTATTTTTATTATTAATACCTGACACTAGACATTATTCCTGAACCTATTGTATGTCTTATCAGGGTATAGTTTGGGGACAATAATAAGGCATTCATCAATCAGAACTTCCAAATAGGTTAAAAAAGAGAGAAGCACATTCAAACTAGAAATAGGGGGCAATTTTTTAACAATGAAGACAATTAATAATTGAAAAAAATACTCAGGGTTGTTTGCATTTTCTATTACCAACAATTTCTTAAATGGAAATTGGGCAAAGTTATAAAACATAGGTTAGTTTAAGCGACCTAAGCCTGAAGTATGGGTGGCACGTGCAAGACAACACCGCTTGCCAGAAGTGCATACAGCCAGAGGTAAATAAGTTGGTGGGAGGAGAGGAGAGAGGGGTTGACAGAACTGGAGGGTGTGTTGGTGGGTTTGTGAGTCAGGGTTGGGTTGGGGTGGAGGGGCAGTAAGAATAGCACAACCCTGAGGTTATGGATAGTGGATAGGCTTTCTCAGCTGTGGGGCTGTGCTGTGAATGCATGCAAGTTAATCCTTGCTAGATCAGGCATGGCATTTTTAGGGCAACCGAACCCTGTAAATACTTGCACACCCAGCCATTTAGATCACCCTAACAGATTCACAGACTTACAGACGTTCAAGGCTGGAAGGGACCTCATGAGATCATTGGGTCCAACCCCTCTGCTCTGGGCAGGAAAGACTGCTGGGGTCAAATAACCCCAGCAAGGCATTCCCTCAATTAATTTTTATTTGAACTAGAGCATATGGATACATACAAGTATTAGATTTAGATCACCCTAACATGGCAATCTGAGAGAATCTGCTCCATGATTTTTCCAGGGACTGAGGTGAGGCTGACTGGTCTGTAGTTCCCTGGACCCTCCTTCTTCCCTTTATTAAATATGGGTGCTATGTTTGCCCTTTTCCAATCATCCAGGACCTCTCCTGATCACCATGAGTTTTCAAAGATGATGGCCAATGGCTCTGCAATCACATCAGCCAACTCCCTCAGCACCCTTGGGTAATATTCTATCCAACCCCATAGTTTTATACATGTCCAGCTTTGCTAAGTAGTCCATAACCTGTTCTTTCAGCACTGAGGGATGCTCACCTCCTCCCCAAACTCAGCTGCCCAGTGCAGTATTCCAGAGGCTGACCTTGCCTGTGAAGACTGAGGTAAAAAAGGCATTGAGCACTTCAGCCTTTTCTGCATCATCTGTCACAAGGTTGCCTCCTCCATGCAGTAACGGACCCACACTTTCCCTGATCTTCCTCTTGCTACCGACATACTTGTAGTAACCATTCTTGTTACCCTGCACATCCCTTGCTAGCAGCAACTCCAACTGCGCTTTGGCTTTCCTGACTTCATGCCTGCATGCCCAAGGACCACTATTATATTCTTTTGTAGTTATTTGTCCAAGCTGATTCAAGTTGATTCATAAGACTGCTGCCTGATGTAAATATTTTGTGTTCTGTTTTATAAGGTATTGCCAAACTGCCAAACAACATGCCTGAAAAACATGCAATGAATGTACAATATATGCAAATACACTTATGAAAAACACATATCTGTATTCATACATCCAAAAGGGGATTCATATAAGATGAAGAACTGTACAAGAGAGACTCCCTTGTCTTTGGAGCACTAGGGGTACCTTTCCCTCTTCCCCACCATTGTAGGCTTGAGGTAGAACTGCAGAAGAGGGAAAGAATCTCTAGCCAGTAAAAGAAGTTACCAGAAAAGCCAAAGCCTTTCACTAGAAATTTCTCTGAATGTCTCAAGTTTGGACTGGAATTTTGCTGCCCAGTGCCTTTTGGCTCTATGCCTACCTGCTCCTCACCTCAAGTCTTTGCACCTCAGCTACAATCCACACTAGCACCTCTTTATCTCCTTCTCTCCTGTGCTATTATTCTCTTTCCTTGTTTTCTTTTCTTTTCTTTTCTTTTCTTTTCTTGTATCCCTCTGAACCAATTCCACCCACAATGGTGGAACTGCCGTGACATTTACAATGATCACAGTGTTCAGTCTGCTTCATTATATCCACCTGACTTCACATCTATCCTGTCTATTTAATTGCAAGCTCTTCAAACCTAGTATAGTCACTGTCCTCTCTATTATCTAGCACAACTTGGTTGGTCCATAAGCACTGCAGTGTTATATCTGATTAATAATAATTGACAAGTGTAATAAAAGCATTTACTTAATTTGTAGTGCAGTGTAATGATTGAAGGGTTGTCCATCACAAGCACCTGACTGGCAACAACAGCTATAAGAAGTTGAAGTGCTCCAGTTAATCAAAACCTATTTAAATCACTGCACATGATTAAATTAATCTCTACACTACAGTGGGTGCGACTGAGTGCTGAGAGATCCAAAACCATATTAAATAGTTGATGAATGTTTTTTAACTTCAGCATCTACCTTGAAAATAACCTGGTCTGAGCTTGACATACTAAAATTGATGTATTAGCAATGTCACAGTTGCTTAGTAATCATCATTTTCATTTACTTTAAATGTCTAAATTACACCAGTTGGACAGGATATAATGCCTCATTTCTTCCTTTTGGGTGGTGATAATGATTGTGGTCCATTAAAATAAGCTTAACTCTTATTCCATAAAAAAAAAATTATCAGCCTTCACAACCTGATAGTGATATCAGATCTATGCCACAGTAAATGACTGTCTCAAACAGAAGATCATAGTATCAGTATAGACGAACCAATACTGTTTGATAACTTCTAAAGAGGAGGACACACTTTCATTTTCTCACATACAACGTGCTCCTCAAATAAGATATGCACCTTGTTTTTGAAAGTCAGAATGAAGAAAAAATATATCTTTCCATGAAAATACTTATAAGTAGCAGGAAGTAACAGAGAAGCAACCTCTATGGCACATTGAATGTTTCCACAGCTAGCAGGTAGGGAATCCTACATGCAACACTGTCAGGTTACTTTTGTTTTCTCCCTGGCAGACAGACTGCTATTACCATAATTACTCACTTATAATGCATGTCTAAATTTCAAGCAGCTGAATGTTGGGAAACAGTATGTGTACTATTCTAGAAAATATAGTAATTCCCTTCTGAAAAACATTAAGTTGGTTTTCAGTCCATTCTATTATAAGATGAACACAGGAATATGTATAAGTTGACTGCTAGGTAACTTATGCAGCCCCCAAAGTATTTTTTGATATTCTAAAGCAAAATTAGTATGAACAGTCAGCTAAACAATTTTAGTTCTACTAAAGCCTAAACTTTTTCCTATGTTAATTTATATGAATAATTACTTTGTCTGGAATGTATCATTCTTGTACAGTTTTTTGTTGGTGAATTACTAGGCTATTATTAATTTGACACTCATTAATGAAAATCAGGATATTACCCTTTATTTCATAGTTTCATAGTTGGTAGAGTCGGAAGGGACCTGAGCAGATCATCAAGTCTGATCCCCTGCCATGGGCAGGAAAGAATGCAGAGGTCAAATGACCCTGGCTAGGTCATTGTCTAGCCTTCTTTCGAAGACCCTCAGGGCAGGAGCAAGCACCATTTCTCTTGGAAGTTGGTTCCAGATCCTAGCCGCCCTGACTGTGAAGTAGTGCCTCCTGATATCTAGCCTGAATCTACTCTCCATCAACATATGGCCGTTATTCCTTGTTACTCCTGGTAGTGCTCAGGGGAGCAGGGACTCTCCCATTGGCTGCTGGTCCCCCTTGGCCAGTTTGTAGACGGCCACCAGATCCCCTCTCAGCCTTCTCTTATGGAAGCTGAACAGGTTCAGGTCCCGTAGCCTCTCTTCATAGGGCCTACCCTGCTGTCCCTAGATCATGTGAGAGGCCCTCCTCTGGACCCTCTCAATGCTGTCCACATCCCTCCTGAAGTGCGGTGCCCCGAACTGGACACAGTACTCCAACTGTGACCTGACCAGTGTTGCATAGAGAGGGAGGATCACCTCCTTGGACATGCTTGTGATGCATCTGTGGATGCATGACAAGGTGCGGTTAGCCTTCCTGACCGTGTCCCCACATTGGCGGCCCATGTTCATCTTGGATTCGATAGTGACTCCAAGGTCCTTCTCTGCCTCCATGCTGATGAGAAAGGAGTTACCCAGCATGTAGGTATGGTGCTGGTTCTTCCTCCCCAGGTGCAATACCTTGCACTTGTCAGTATTGAATCCCATCCTATTCTCATCCGCCCACCTCTGTAACCTGTCCAGATCTAGTTGTAGCCTGTCCCTCTCTTCTAGCACGCTCACTTCTCCCCACATCTTAGTGTCATCTGTGAATTTGAACAAGGTGCTTTTCACCCCCTTGTCCAAATCGCCGATGAAGATGTTGAACAGTGTGGGCCCGAGGACCGAGCCCTGGGAAACCCCACTGCCCAAATCCCTCCAGGTTGAAAATAACCCATTCACCACCACTCTCTGGGTGCGGCCCTCCAGACAATTTGTAACCCATCTGACTGTGTAGACGTCAACACCACAGTTGCCTAATTTTTTAATGAGGATGTGGTGAGAGACAGTGCTGAAGGCCTTCCAGAAAGACTACATCCACTGTGACACCTGCGCCCAAGGCTTTTGTGACCTGGTTGTAGAAGGCCACCAGATTGGTCTGACAGGACCTGCCTCTAATGAACCCATGTTGATTGCCCCTAAGCATAAACTCTCCTTGTGGCCCCTTGCAGATGTGCTCCTGGGTAATTTTCTCAAAGAGCTTCCACAGGAACGAGGTAAGACTAATCGGCCTATAGTTTCCTGGGTCCTCTTTCCTCCCTTTTTTGAAAATGGGAACCACGCTGGCCCTTTTCCAGTCCTCTGACAGCTCGCCAGAGCACCATGAACATTTATGATGAATAAATTTATACAATTAAATTGAATATACATTTCATGTATTACATGAGGATTTCCCTTCTTTTTAGTTCTTGATTATAGTTTCATAATTTTGTGGTTGTTAGGGGCTGGAAGGACCTTATAGATCACTGGGTCCAGCCCCCCTGCATGTGGGCTGGGCATCGGATGATCCCAGCAAGATAGGAGTCAAGATGCTCTTTGAAGATTGTCAGGATGGATGTCTGTACCACCTCTGGGAGGAGCCTGTTCCAAACCCTTGACACTTGACTTGTAAAAAAGTTTTTCCTTATGTCTAGTCTGAAGCGATCCACAATTAGCTTGTGCCTATTATTTCTTGTCCTCCCCTGGGGGGTCCTGGTGAACAGATGCTCCCCCAGACCCTGATGTATGCCCTTGATATATTTATAGGCTGCTATCAAGTCCCCTCTGAGTCGTCTTTTCTTCAGGCTGAACAGTTCCAAGTCTTTCAACAAAAGAGTATTGTGAGTAAAAAAACAGAAACAAAACCAATGGTTACTTGAAAACAAAAATCCACCTCGTGTATATCCTTAGATATTTGACAGTGTATAGGTCGACACAGTGTATAGGTCGACCCCCAGCTTTCTGATTTGAAAGGTAAGGATTTTCATAGATATGGTGTATAAGTCAGAACTCAGCTCAGCTGGCATGGCCCCATTCCCTGCAAGTGGTGCTGCTGTCTCCATCTCTGTCCCTGTCCCTATCCCCTGTGAGTGGTGAATCCCCTGCTGAGTGCTGAGCCCAGCCCCTTCCCTGTCCCCTGTAAGCAGCGCCGAGCCTGGTGCTGCTTGCAGGGGATGGGGATGGGGACGGAGACAGAAATGAGGATGGAGACGGAGACAGGGTCAGGCTCAGCTGGCACAGACCCATCCCATGTGAGTGGCATTGCCTGGGCCACACCAGCACTACTCACAGGGGATGGTGTCACACCAGCTGAGTGCTGAACCCGGACTCATCCCTGGCCCTTGTGAGTGGTGTTAGTCTCGCAGGAGATAGGGCTGTGCCACTCGAGCCCCAAGCCTGCTCCTGTATGCTGCAAGCGGGATTGCTGAACACGAAGCCCAGTACCACTTGCAGGGGATGAGGACAGGGCTCAGCTGGACTCCGTGCTCAGTTGGTGCTGCCCCATTCCCTGCGAGCAGCACTGATGAGGCCCAGGCAGCATTGCTCACAGGGGATGGGGCCACGCCAGCTGAGTGCCAAGCTCAGCCGAGCTCAGCCCTGTGCCCAATTTTTTGATGTGGTATGGTTTGATTTTTAAGACCCAAAAATTAGGCTTCAAAACCTGACTTATACACTGTACAGTAATATGGTAAGTCTCCCCTGCTCTGTGTAAGGCTCAAGGGAGCAGCTCCTTCACCTAGGGGGAGCTGAGCTGGTGAGCTCAGAGCTCACTTCTCGTTAACAGCATGGCTGAGGGTGGCAGGATGGCAGCCTCTGTAAGAATCTCACTGGCTCTCCATGCTGGCAGACCAAGTTCCCAGGGTGTCTTTTGCCTCTCTGGATAGCTTCCCCTGTGAACGTGACTGTCACTAGGTGCAGCAGTTCCCATCAAGCAACATTACCTGTTACTTGTCTGCCAGGAGCTAGATATGATATAATTACACCTTTCCAACCCACAATAAAAGTGTTCTGCCCTTTTTACATATATCTGTAGCAGGTAGCTTTGCCTTTTAATAATGTAGTATTTTCAGCACTCACTATTCTTTTCCAGCTCTTGTAATTGATTCTAAACTTTACAGATAGGTTACAAGCTAGGATTTTTAATGATATGGCTCCAAGACTGTGTTGTGATATAAAATTCATTCTTATACTGTTCCTTATGAAAAAGAGTAGTGCAGGATAAGTTTTACCATGTGGCATTTCCTGAGCCATATTAGTTTGGATGGCTTTTGAGTGGCCAGCTCAATACCGAATTTAATTTAGCTGGCAACCAGTTTTCCTAGACAGAGGTGAGATCTTGACCTTGCCAGCAAAGACTTGTTGCAGCTACAGAAAGTATATCTTAAGCTAACAGAAAGAGTTGATGAAGAATTGAGGAACTATGAATTTGAAATGGGATGGTGTCATAAGACCTTCATTTTCACCTTCTAGTATAGATCCCCGTGAATTAAGAACTAGGTACAGGAAGGTGTCACATTGTCTGAAATTACAGCCTTGGTGTATTCCTATGGATGCCATGTTAATTTTCAGCTTCAAAAATGTTTATTTGCTCAAAACAAGTTACTTGTGTTTTTAATGTATAATATAATTAATACTTTTTTATCATTAATGGATAGAGGACTGCAGTAGATCTGTGCTGCTTTTTTGACAATTTTAGTAATATGGAGTTTCTATCACATTGTTACAGAGCACATGAAACATTTACAACTTTTCTTTCAAAAGATTTTCTTTGATTAGAGACACTTGATGCATCTACTTGAGATGCTTTACTGCGCGGTAGAGCTAATTACTGCATAGTAAGCGTCACCATCTACACATGCTGATCCTTACTGTGCAGTAATTTGCTCTAATCATGAGTAAATTTGTTACCTGTAAATACAAGTAGCAAATTTGCTCATGAGTAGTTACTGCGCAGTATGGCATGTGTAGATGGTCAAATAGGAGAAAATTTGCTCCTGGTCAACCAGGCAGCAGGGGGCTGTCCCTGGGAGCTGCCTGCTGCCAGGGCAGGCTCCACCACCAAAGCCTAGGCCCCCTGCCCTGGCAGCACAGAGCTCCAAGCTCCCATGCCGTAATGGTGGAGCAGAGGCTGGGAACAAACTTCCAGCCCCCCTCTCCATAATCATGATCATGGAGCAGAGGCTGGGAGTTCTCTGCATGGGGAGAGTTCCCCACGCAGCCTGGAGCTGTCTGGGACTTGCCTCTGACTGGGACAGTTCCTAGCCAGCCCTGGGCTACATGGGAAGTCTGCATGTGTGGCCTGGAGGTAGTTGAGTACTGTCCTATTTCAGGAAGTCCCCATTCAGCTCCAGGCTGCATGTGCCGACTTCCCCACACAGCCTGAGGCTGGCCAGGACTATCCCAGTGAGGGGCAGGTCCTAGCCCTGTGCCGCAATTGGGTGATCAAGGCACGGACTTTGGAAAGAGCTGCAGGGGAAGGGCAGGTCCCAGCCCCCTGCCCCATCCACTAATGGGGCACCTAGTAGCAAGCCTCTGGCTGGGTGGGGAATCTCTGCTTAGCCAGGGGCTTGCTTCTAGCTGCCCCACTGAGAGATTGGGGCATGAAGACAAACCTGCCCCTCCCCTGCAGCTCTTTTGGAGCTCCTGCCCCTGACTGGGGAGCTGGGGCCAGGAACTCCTTTCTGCTAGGGCAGAAGGACATTGCCCTCTCCTGGGCTCTGGTGATGGAGCCCGCTCTAGCAGCAGGCAGCTCCCTGGGGCAGGGAGCAATCTCCCAGTCCCACACCCAGGAGGCACCTGTCTCCTGGTTCTGTGCTCCTTTCCAGCCCCTGAGCTATTACCTGGGGGAAACTAGAGCTCCCCCTGGCTGCTGAAGGAGGCCAGCTCAGGGCTGGAGTGAGTGGGAGCAGACTGCTGCCAGGAGCAGTAAGTCTGCTCCCACATCCCCATGTAGACCCCTGCCCAGGGTGGATTTACTCTAGAGTAATTTATTCTACAATAAACCTGTCCTGCAGCATTTGCACATGTAGACGTACCTGCTGTTGGTATGATAGCACTAGGAACTTGAAATATATGGATAATGGTTTGATAATCACATGAGTAAATTAATATTATTGGTGAATATTCAGCTGTTCACCCAGAGGCTACTTTAGATGCCTCTTTTTCATTCAGCATCACAATGTAAAGAGGGATGGTCAGGATGGAAACAGTAACTCTTATGGAAGACGTAGCTCTTCCACAAATTTTAATGCTTATATTGGAAACTGTATAAAATGATGCCATTTCACAAATCTGTAATGGTCTTCCAAGCCTGTAATTTGAGTTCTAGTCACTTTATTACAAAACTTAAATTAAAATGTACATATTTGGGTCACGGACTAGAACGCTAGTCCTGCCTCTACAGGTAAGTGCTGCCTATCTCTGGTGGCACAATTGACACTGAATCATTTTCTTTGCAGTGGCAAGAAAATGATTCAGGTGGCATGGAAAGCTCCCCACTCCCCCCAGAATGGCCTATGATATGGTGGTTAGGACACTCTCTTGTAGGTAGGAGAGGCAGGAGCCCCCCTCACAGCCAGGTCTTTATATAAGTGCAATTTTTATCCAGAGCTCAGTGATTAGGTGGGATAGTCTTACTTCTGCTTTTGAATGAAAGTGTCCATGGCTACTGTGTTTTAGGTGGAGCTCAGTTCTGTAGGTTTTTTTAAGGTGTATTCAGGGTAGACCAACTGAATAAGGCCTCTCAAGAAACAGTGACAGAGAATATCTAATTGAGAATACCAGTAGGGTATAGGTGTGAGATGGACAATGACCTACTCCTATATGACAAGATGGAGCCAATTCAGAGCATGTACAGAAGCATATATTTCAGTCTTTGGGAACTTTACTGGTGAAAGCTGATGTCCCTGAAAAATCAGATAGGATTAAAGATTCCTTTCTTGGATTTAGGTGCCTAAATTCCACTTAGATCTCATATCTAGTACCAACTATTTTTGTGGATTGGAGCCTAAAATTAATAACTAATGATTAATGTGCAAGATAAGAAAAGTCTTTAAATGTACATGGTCTTCATACCAAATCAAAACTGTATCAGGTAAGAACAATCTGAAACAATTTACTTGTTAAAGTAATAATACTGTCAAACACATGGTTTCTATGTCCTGAGGTTATGCATTAATGAGGCTGCAGTTGTACAAGCTTTCAAACTGATTATCCAAAAACATTCAGGTCAGCTATTTAAAGTGAGAGCAGGCAAAAAAAAACATTTATAGCATAAAGCTGATGACGTGTTGAATATGGTCAGATTATACTTATGTCATCATGTATGTAATAGGTCCTTATGATATCATGTATGTAAGATGTCATCATGTATGTCATGTGGAAAGATAATTTCTACTACTAGACCGTTCATAGTCCTAATGGAGTCCCATAGAGTACACAGGCTACAGAGGGGTAGTATTGGGTTACCCATAAAGTACTAGAGACCATTTACCTAGACCAGGGCCATTGTTTGTAGGACAATGAATGTTGGAGACACAAAGCTCCACTGTAATAGAAATAAGAATAGCAATGAGAGTCTGTATTTGGATCTGTCATTACCAAAGGATTTGAAAGAGTGCTAATTATCTTACTGGAAGAGGTTGACCAGTTCTACTGTAAAGACTCCATTGTAATGTAGAAATGCCAAGCTAGTTCAGGTACTGGTAGCCATATTAGCACAACACTAAGCACGGGCTATTTACACCACTTGCTACTAGTTAAAGCCTTCTCAGGTATTACTGTAGTATATTACAGTGTGCTGTGTAGACATCTTAGGGATGCCTAGGAGTAAGGACCGTTAGTGGGTGGGTTTGAGTTGGTCTTTTTGGGGAAATCTGACTCTTTTTTTCAAATGGACCAGGAAAGTTTCTTGTTTAAGAAAGCAGCTGAAATTCTTTGACCTTACAGCATGCCAAAAGTTGAAGAGCTCTGTTATTTATGCAGTGAGAATACCGAGGGCCTCTTGGAAGCCTTTGGTTGTATGGTCTTAGACTCTCAGTCCTTGAGGGGGTAGGGTGCTACCTAGAGAGGGGTGAACCATAAGGAAAACCAGGAGTAATGGTAAAGAGGAAAACCAGGAGTAATGTCCACAAACTCCTGGAAGATCGATTCAGGCTCAAAATTAGGAACAACTTCTTCACAGTCAGGGTGTCCAGACTGTGGAATAAGCTCCCTCCAGAGGTGGTGCAATCACCTACCCTGGAAATCTTCAAGAGGAGTCTAGACAGTCACCTTGCTGGGGTCACCTGACCCCCAGTTATCTTTCCTGCTTGATGCAGGGGGTTGGATTTGATGATCTTCTGAGGTCCTTTCCAGCCTTTTTCATATGAATCTATGAAAAATTATGCACAGAAGTTGATATAAACCTAGGATTAACATGTTTAATTTCATTTTCACTGATTTTACTTCAACAAAGATCTCTCTAGAACCCCAACAGCTAATTGTTGATCAACTCTGCTTCATGCAGATGGCATGAAACTAGCGTCCTCTTCCCCCAAGGAAGTTTTGCTAGGGCCATGACCCTATTTTCCAGTGTGTCTATGTTTCCAGAATAGGATGGGTGTGAGCCTAATATTTTGGAAGTTGCTTTGTATATTTTGTATACCATTTCTAACCAAATTGTTTATTGTTATGCCTTCCCATATATATATATTCTTGTTTAGTTGCAACTTTTCCTGTGCGTGAACTTACTCTTCCACTGCCATATTCTGTTTATTGTCCTATTGGGTTCCTGGTTATTCACCTGCTGTGTTGACTTGCCTGTGCTTACCTATTTCAGAATTTATCACTCCTCTGTGCTTGTGGTGACTAGAGGACTCACTTGCTTGTTGCTTATAGAGTTCCCCTATTGGGTGTTGGTGCTGGGTGTGACACCCCACTGGAGGGTCAGTTTCCAGACTATTAATTATTTTGGAGTATTGTTTATTGTCTATCCTTTGCAAATATTTATTCTTATATTCCAGGTGTATGTTATATTTATATTATGAATCAAAACATTGTATATAGTTAAGTAACATTTGTCTGGCCTGGCTCTGTGGAGGATAGAGGGATCTGAACCCACATGACAGCCTCCCTCTCACAGCACTATTGCCTGTCCACCTATCCCATCCAACTGAGGATGGGGCACACTCTTGGGTTTACCTAGGTTACACACATATATCTCTGGTAAAGGCACAAACCAGTACAAAAGATAAACCAAAAGAATATCCCACAAAGATGATTTCTTTTTAGCAACGATTTTGCATTTACTCGTGCTGAAAAGTGTCTCTCTTGACATTTCTGAGTGATAGCACGAGGAACATAGGTAATTTTTCCCTGTGCTTGTCAGGAGACAGATGGAGGCAGTCACAACTGCCAGACATATCCTACAGGCAGCATCCAAACTATTGTGATGACCCTGAATGCTAATATTTGCTTTGTGACTGGGTGTGATACATGTCCATCCTTTGACTTGACATACAGGAGGCTGATATGTTAGTTTTATTTTATTTGACTTCTCTTTTCTCTATATATATTTTCCTTTAAAAATAAACAACAAAAACACAAAACATTTTCCTCTGAAGCATCAGACATTGGACACTGCTAAAAATGGGAGCTGTCTGGTTATGCTGGTCTTACTCACATGCTCAGGCTCATACCAATACTTAGATTTGGTGTCAGGAAGACATTTTGTCCCAGGTGAGATTATAAAGGCCTGTTAGGGGGTTGCCTTCTTCAGTTCAGGCTTGCTTGATTTCCTGTGAGCATGTGGATATAATATACCTAAATATTCTCTGCCATTGCATGACCCTAAGGCATTAATGGCATCCTTTTTACTCCCACTTTCCTCTGATGGTGGAAATGTACCTGTTAAAACTTGCTTAACAAGTGTTCCTGTGGTACAGTGCCATTTTGTTTTCTTTCTACTAATAATCCTAAATTTGTCATGAAGAGTTTTAAGTCTGTGGTTGGTGGGTAGGCCAGAGTGCATGGTTTTGTGGACACATTTGCATGAATGTGGTGTTGCGGTTGTGGAGTAACGGATTTGATGACATGGGTAGGTAGTGTTCCCTCCATCCTCCATTTCAATTAAAAAAGATTGAATTAGCCTTCAATTTGATCCAGTGTTGATTATAGCAATTGTCTCATGTATGTATTTGTACCATACTAAAATAGAAGTCATGGTTCAGGCTTCCCTTTTTTAAAAGACTAATAGCTGAAACAAAAATAACGTACAGAATCTGTTTGTAATAAGGACTATCCTCTGGATATGGCGATACTGTAATGAGAGCCAAGATTTAATATCCTATGTCACAACCTCTTACACCAGACAGGAGTAATTCCAAACATAAGTACTGAAGAGGGAATGCAGAGTAGACCTGTCAGTACAGTTTTTACTGGTACTATTTTAATTAATGGTATAGTTTTAGGGTTTTTTTTCTTTTTCTTTCATTTTTTTAACAATGTGGTCATACTGCTGCAAATCCAAGTGTGGACACAGTTACCATGATAAAGAGGTGTCTTATACTGATACACTCTGTTCACTTCCAGTATAGTAAC
Source organism: Alligator sinensis (assembly GCF_000455745.1). Classification (NCBI taxonomy): domain Eukaryota; kingdom Metazoa; phylum Chordata; order Crocodylia; family Alligatoridae; genus Alligator; species Alligator sinensis. The sequence goes on along the minus strand of NW_005842062.1, from coordinate 1,070,336 downwards.
AAGAATTTTTGGTAAAAGCGTTCATATTGGGGATGTTTGCCTGTTTGAAGGGTGAGGGAGGGGAGTAGGGGGGTGTAAGCAGAAGTTGTGGAAAGAGAGTTATACTCCCTTAGGTATATTGAAGCACCACGTAGCACTTCAGCTGAAACCTTTTTTCCTCTCAACAGACTGGCTATAGTTATCACAACAATCTCTTCCCTCAGATAACTAGGTTCCTCTATGTGTGGAGTTCTTTCCACTTCTTTAATTAAGCTGTCCCTATACACAGGTGTTGCTACTTATTCCACGTTACCTCTATCCTGTGCTCTGGAGTCTTGCTGGTTTCTAGACTGTTTTTAGTTGTGTGAGTATAGCTCTTTGCTTCAGTATTTTATACTGGGGAAGGTAATGTGGAGTTTGGCCTTCTAGGGAATTCCTTGAAGGTTGAGAGGAAGAACAGGGAGCTAAATGGGTGTAAGGCAAAGAGCAGGGTTGTAAGGCACCTGTTTTGGGGAAGTGGGAACATGGATTTGGAGAATGAAGAGAATCTAGGAGTCCCATCTATTCTGTACCTAAAACAATTCAAATAAAAACAGAAAAAAAATCCTGTTTCATGTTAAAAAATCTGGAGTAAATATAGCATAAACAAACATACTTGGCTATTGAAAAAAACACTTGCAATAATGAAAAAACACATTACAGTTGGTTACCATAGCATCAGCCTTTCCCTGTTTAAGGGGACAAACCTCAACACGTGAGGAGGAAAATTCAGGGCTATGCCAGCTTCTTTCCTCTAATCTTCTTCTGTTAAGAAAATGAACATCAGGTATCATACAGACACTAATTTAACTTGGATTAGAAGTGAAATTTGCAGTCTTATTTTGTGGTAAGGGGTGCAACAATTTTTTTTCAAAACAAAATGTAAACAGAACAGTGAAAATAAGAAATATTGAACTGCTGTTTATCATTTTTCATTAAATATTGTTAGAATTCCCATTCTATCTGCACCAAGTTTTTGTAATAATGAAAGCTTCAATAGAAGATTCATAATGAATAATTACCTTCTTGGAAAGAAATGAATGGAATTTTTTTCTAGAGTTAGGGTAATACTCAGTGGGTGCATCTACACGTATCCCTGACTGTGCAATTGGTACTGCATAGCCATTTAGTGCTTGCTTTAGTTTTAGCAAGTACTAAATATTTGTGCAGTACCCACAGGTACTGCACAGTCCTGGTGGTGCACATTTTCAACCCTACTTCACAGTAGCAAAAGCTACCGCTCAGTAGCTCATTGCTACTGCACATTAGCGGTGGCATCACAGTCAGTGCCTGCCGATGCTACAATGCCATAGAGATGAGCCATGGCGACATAGTGTCTTATGTGGACATGCTCATTATCAGTAATGGGATCTGAATGTAGACTATAAAAACAAGTATTCCTCTGAACATCATCGTAATTACCCTCTTTTCCTTTGCCTCATAAACATCCCCTGAAGATAATTAAAAATACTTTTAGTATCAAAATTGGAATGAGAGTAGAAAAAGGTACAAAAAAAGGGCAAAAAAAGACAAGGCGAAAAAGAAAACCTTTTTTTTTTAAATATGTCCAAATAACTTGAAGATGATCTGAAATAGCTAAAGTCATGTAGAAAAAATTGAAGTCAGTGCTTCAGATGCAACAAAGGGACTCGAGAGTAAGCTGAAAACTCCCATGTGTGCAACATCTTTCCTATCTAAAGACACTTGAGTCCATAAGCAGTATCTTCTGTTTTTATGTCCTCTATCAGGAGAGCTGTAGTGCATATTCTGCCCTTGTTCCATGCGCAGAACTGACATTAACTTCAGCTCGAGTTCAGCCCAGCAGGCAGAACAAAGGCAAGTAATGAAAGGGAATATATCTTGAAACCACTGGGAGTATGAGGTATACAAAAATACAAGATTGGATATTTATTTATGACATTCCCCTCTCCCACATTTTATTTATAATTTAAGGAGGGTATTGAATTTGTAAAAACAACATAGTTTTTCAAGTTTCTCAAAAGATCAACTTGTAATAGACCGGGGGTGGGCAAAATGCAGCCTGGGGGCCGGATGCAGCCCGCCAGGCCATTTTATCTGGCCCGCAGGGCCCCTAAAAATTTTAGAAAATTTATATTTATCTGCCCTGGGCTGCCTGTCATACGGCCCATGGTAGCTTGCCAAAACTCAGTAAGCGGTCCTCTGCCCAAAATAATTGCCCGCCCCTGTAATAGACTCTAGTCTAAAATACTGGTCTTTTAACTGTTACCATTGTTTAAAGGGCAGGCATGCTCAGAATCTTCTCACACAAATAAATCATTGGATTAAAAGAGGCCTCAAAAACACTAATTCTACCTCCCCACATATATGCAGGATGTCCTATTTCTAAACCAAACCAGATGCCTCTCCACCCTCTTGTTGATAATCTCTACTGAAGAAGATTCAACAACATTTTTAGACAGTTTGGTCAATTGTCCTACTGTTCTCATCATTGGGAAGTTTCTTTTAGTTCCCAGGATTTTAATTTAAATCTGTTTTGCAGCAGTTTAAACTTTTGAACATCATGGGTACAGTTACAGCCTCTGAACTGGAACTTCTTAAACCCCTGAATGCTGAAAGTTGCAGTGAGAGGAGCAGTGGGTAAAAAATTCTCGTTGCAGGGAGAGGAGCAGTGGGTGAAAAATTCTCGGCATGCCTTTTTTAACTCTCCTGTTTCTTATCCACACTTTGCCATAGTGGGAGTGTCTTACACACGCATTTATCTTGGCTTAAATTTACTGTGCAGAAATTTACTGTGCAGTAAGTGGAACTAGGCGGTGTCTACATGTTCAGGTGTTAAAGCACATTAATGCTGGGTGTGGACTGACTTGAGTTAGTCCCAAGTCACTCCACACCCAGTGTTACTGCACAATAGGGTGTCTACACATGCTGTGGTGCAGTAATTAATTGGACGTACATTTGATACCTGCATCATGAAGCTATCAAATTGACGCCCAAGTTGGTGTAAATTGCCATATTTACTGTGCAGTAAGGGTGTGAATGTGTAGATGCCTGTCCATACTGTGCAGTAATTTCAGTTACTGCACAGTAAATGTGCACGTGTAGACTTGCCCAGTGTGAGGTAAGATACTGAGCTAAATGGACCCATGGTCTTACTCAGTTAATGGTAGTTGGCAGACAAAGATCAGACAAAGAGGCCCTGGAACCTCCCCCGCCCAACCAAAAACTGAAAAAAAAAGTCTTGAAGCCTTCAGAGAGAGTTTTTTTCAGTACAGCTCCTATGGATTCTTCTTGGAAGTCTTAGCATGAAATGCTGCTCAGACCCAAGTTAATGTAGCATGCTGGGGAAGATTTGGGGGAATTTCTGGGGATGATATTGCCTCAGAGTCATCCTGTAACAGGATCAGATGCTGGAGGTATTAGGGCTATGTTCTGTTCCACTACTAAGCAAGGTTGTGTACTGATTGCTCCTGATTTACAAGTTTCTTGCTTAGGCTGAAGTTGGAGTATTGCAAATATAATTGTAGAGGTGACATACCCATGATTTGTTGGATCCAGGTCTTGAATCAAAAGGAATGTACAAAACCTTTTTGGCTAGACAGATGAAAATGACAGAGATTTAGCCACAAGGCTTTCACTTATTTCTGTTGATTAATATTTATAAATTATTAATATTTTAATACTATAAGTGTTTATCATTGCAACATTATAAAAAATATTAATTTTATGAATGTGTGTCCAGGAGGTAGAGTGAGATCTAACTGTCAAAACAGAATGTTTAAGGGTTTTATTGCTGTTCATGAAGCCTCAGTGCTTCTGCTAGCATTGGTCACTTTTGGCAACCAATATGTGGGGGCCATGGATGCGTGAAGTGTCTCTAAGGCCATACTCTTGGTGGAAGCTTTTATAACTCCCATGGAATATGTCTAAACCCCACCCCAACTTCATCCCATGCTTGCCAAAATTTTTTATGTTGTCTGCATAGTGGTTCCACGGGGAAAGGACTCTCTGGGTATGTCTACATGTATGATGGACTGTGCAGTTGTTACTTAAGCAAGTACTAAATGACTACACAGTAATTAGCATTACTGCACAGTCCAGACTCCACACAGGTTTTTTTCCCACACTATTGTGCAGTAGCATCGTCATCACAGTTCACGCCCACTGATGCTACATTGCCATAGCAATGAGCTACAGCAATGTAGCTTGTTGCTACAGCGACATATTGTCTCATGTAGATGGACCCTCTCTGTCTGTTTCTCATCTAATATATCTACCATAATCCATTATATGATCGACTAATTGATCTGATTCCTAATCTACTTAGTAGATACAGAAGATCATTGCCAATAGCATCCCTGTTCACTTTTATCATAAAAAATACCTTCCAGTTGTGAATCATTGCTTGTTTTTGGTCAAATGGACCATATCTTCGTGTGTGTAAGTATATAAATTCCTGGTTTCTGGGAAAGAAATGAAATTCATTCACAAAAATAACGTTCTATCTCATCTCTACAGAGACAGTATGCAATCCAGCAACATGCTGAGGAGAAAATTTAGTTTTTACAGCTCTTTGGATGATTGCCTTGTAATAGAATTTACTCTTTCATCCTTGTAAACAAACATTAAATATATGCCCGTTACACAATGAAATGACAGGATAAAATCAAACCCCATAAACAAGCAATGTGCTTCAGCTACAGGCAAAAAAGAAGAAAGAAAACAATCAATATAATCAAAAGTAGTTCAACAGGGGGTGAATAAAAAACAGACAAATAAATAAGTACAAGCCCTTATAAGTTTTCATTTTGTCAGATTAGGTAGGTGGCATGATATTGTAAAATAAAGTAATATCTTGGGCTTCATACTTTATACTCAGCATTTTCATTTTGCATCAGTATATAGAATTTAACTTCCCCCTCTACCTGGCTATAAAACTAAACATTCTCAATTCTAAATTCTGCGACAGAAATATTTTAGTCAAATTTGGTAGGCACCAAAACCATACCTAAGCATCTAAACAAATGTGGCCTCATTTTCACATGTGGTATGTGCTTATTGGTCCCATTGACTTTAAAGGGAGTTGGGGTTGCTCTACAAATCTGAAAGCTGCATCCTTATTAGATGTGTAAATATAGATTTTACATCCAAGTTTGAAAATTTGGTCTTAGCACCCTTTTATGATTGCACAAGTATAAAAATGGAGTAAGCCATTGAAATAAATGGACTTATACAGGGATATATGAAATCAGAATTAGGATCAGCTCATCTCAAATCTGAGGGTTGATTATTGTGATGTTAAGTAATCACTTTTGAGACATGACACTTGTATGAAATTCACCTCATGGATTAGTTTCAGCTGCCTGTGCTCAACATAAAATGAACCTCAAGTAGATTATATAGAAAGAAGGGCCTAGTAGAATAAGGCTTCACACTTAATTAGAACTATGCTAGTACCATTGCTGTTTGAGGTTTAGTTCATTTATGAGCTTTCTTTTGTGGATTATCATAATTTCTAAGCACACTATGTAACATTACTAGATATCTTTCCCTGTGAGGCAGGAAAATATTAGCTACATATTACAAGTTGGGAATTCAAGCCACCAAGTTGCCTGTGGGAAGACAGTGTTTAGAATCCATGAGCACTTACATACATGTGGGGAGCCTGCTCCGACGTGCTGTAAATCTAGCGGATCAGAGCAGACTCTATTAACTGAATCTGCTGGAGCACATAAATCAATGCGCTCTGGCAGCCTCATGTGTCACATGTATCAGAAAATGGCAGCTGTGCTCTTTGAACTAAAACATGTTCAATGTGCTTTTGTTCAAAGTGTATTGCTTTCATTATCTTAGCACAGAGGTGTGCCGCACCGCTGATACACATGATGCATGGGCACTTAATTAGTGCAGCTCAGTAATTAAAAGCACCCGGTGCCATGTTGGGAACATGTGTAAATATTCCCAATGCATCCTAAATTCTAGGCCTTTTATATTATCTACCATAGCATCCTTCCTTTCCACAAACTTAATTTCCTCTAGGGCTGAGATGTTACTGACTTAAAGACATGAACTCCGTGTGCCCCCAGAGGCTGGAGGGGGCACAGTGACCTCCTGCAGGTGGCGGTGTTGGCAACGGGGGCATGGTAGCAGTGAGCAGGGAGCTCCTGCAGGCAGTTGCGGCGGAGTTGGCAGCAGGGGTGTGTGTCTGGTGAGCACTGACCGGTGGTTGGCAACCACCTGCAGGCACCGCCAGCAGCATTGGCAGCAGCCAGAGTGGCAATTGGGTCTGCCCGCAGATGCTGCTGGCGGTGTTGCAGTGGCAGAGGGTGGGGAATAAGCAGTGACCATCCACAGGTGCTGCTAGCAGCATCTGCAACACTTTTTGCAGGGGGTGTGCTGTCAATCTCAGGGGGTGCACGTGCAGCCACATGTACCCCCTACACATTGCCAATGCTTAAAGGTACTGCAAGAACCTCTTTGACATAATTATGACCATAGTAAAAAATGTTGTTGAAGGGACCATGTAATACATTGATTCTGATATGCAAACATTTTTTGAGGAATAAAAACACTGAGAAATTAATGGGAAAACTCCTGAGGTGAGGTTTGACTCAGGTCAGAAAGATTGGCAAGATTTGATGCTTAAAAAATAACCCAAGAATAATTCAAATATGTTTCATTCTACTGAAATGTTTCAGGGTGACATATATGTATGGCAAATAATTTTATTGAACTGTTATCATTTGTCAAGTAATCCGACTGATGCAGTGGAAGGTAGACAGAAGGTGTAAACCCACAGATGCCAGTTATGTTGATTAATGAACACCTGGAAAGCACTTTGAATACTTTGCAGTAGCATGGCATAGGAACTATACAGAACTCTTTTTTGACTGAACTGATTCTGACTGCTCCCTAATCTGTTACATGTCACTTAACTTGCTTGTGATGTGAACTTGAATTTCCAGAAAGGTATTTTAAGAATATATCAATCCCACTATATAATAGGCATATCCATACAAAATGCCAGTTCAAAAATAAAAGCCTTATACATCTATAGAAAATCTAAGTTATCATTTTGAAAATACCATTCAACTGCTGCCTAATCTTGGAGACACCTAAACTCCACAGGTTCCTCAGTTTGTTTTTTTTTAACATTAAAGCTCCTCAGGCACCTGGAGCTCTGCTTCTGCATATCTCCAGAAGCACCTTTATATTGACAAAGCTGAGCACCCTTTTGTTGAAGCTGGTCCCCTATGCAGAAGAGACTTCCAGATTAAACAGAGAGACTGAACATAATTGGAGCCCAGTGGGTAAGACATGTACCTGGAAATGTTAGACTCTGCCATTTTAGGTTAGCTCCCTAAAACATGTTAACCAGCAGAATTTAATAGGGTTTGCTACAATGTGCTTTTAAACATGGAAGGGATGAAACTGACATCACTAGTGGCATTTTCACATGTGCTCCAGGGATGGGGGAGTGGAAGGCACTTTAATTAGAGCAGCTCTCAGAGCTACTCTAATTAAAGCACCTGCAGCAGCTCATCTATCAGCATCCCCACACTTCAAAATGGCAGCAGGGCCATTTCAACTAAAGCTCATTGTATTGCCCTGAGGGGTCAGGCCAATGCTCAGGATCTCAATATTGCGCTGTTGGACAGGAGGGCATGGTGTACAATTGCACATATACAAACACGCAAATTAATTAGGTGCATACACACACACACACTACCAGCTCAGGCACATACACATCCAAACCAGCTTAGGCACGTGAATACTTATCACCAATTCAAGCACATACACTCACTATACACCCCAAAAGTTAGACACAGATCACTAATTCATATATCACGCACACAATGCCATATATATATATCTATATACACACACACACACACTCACATTAGCAACTCAGATACACACACGTTCAAAATAACTAGTCTAGGTTCATGCACACCTATCACCAGTTTAAGCCCATACACGCTACACACACTGCATTTAGACAGAATCAGTTACCAGTTACCAACACCTGCACATCCAATACACATAAGTGGATTACTAATTTATATACCACACACACACACACAATGATATCTATATATGTACATATATATGTGTACTCACTAATTCACACACATACCACCCACCTACACATACACACAGGTGAGTTCCTAAGTTGGGTGTTGTGATGTGTTTGTATGTATGTGTTTGGTGTAGTTGGGATACCTGGGGAAAGGTTAGGGTAAGAAAGTAGAAGTATAGGGAGTTACTGGAAATGAAAGTCAGTGGGACCAGGATTACAACTGTTAGACTAGAGGGGCCTGGGCTGAAGAACTGAGGATCAGAGGTAACTTTAGGTTAATTGATCTTAATTGATTAAAAGACAAAACTCAAAGCCTACAGAACAGAGGAGTGATGCCAGCACAGAGGCTGGGACTGGAGCCAGAGCTATGGGGGAGCTGAAAAGGTAGGTATGGACAGGGAAAAATGGGACTAAGGGAAAGTGTGAGTGTTAAAGAGGGGCTCTGGGTGTGGGGAGCCAGAGGATGGCTCCAGGGCAGCTAGAGAAGTTGCAGGGAGCGGCAGTAGGTGCTGGGAGCTGGAGATAGGCTCCAGCTTCTGTAGAAAACTGCAGGACAGCCACAAGGAACTGGGAAGCTGTGGGGGTGGGGGGGGTGACTACACAAGGTGCGGGGGAAGCCTGAAAATAGAGAGACAGACAGCAGAAAATCACAGGAAAAGCAGCAGGAGAGACTGAAAGGTGGCAGGGAAAGAAGGAAAGCAGAGAAAGGCAGCAGAAAGTCACAGGGAAAAGGCAGTAGGAATTGAGAGGAGATTGGGAAACTAGTGGAGAGGGGTAGGGGCTGAAGCTGAGAGAGAGAGAGAGAGAGAATGAGGCTGGAATTTAAGATAGGGAAGGGACTGGGACCGCCCCCCCCCCCCCCACACACAAACACAATGGCAGCAGGGGTTAGAGAGGCTTGGTGCAGGGGCTGAAGTCCACTGATGTCCAGGAGGAAAGAGAGAGAGAGAGAGAGAGAAAGAGTCCAAATTGTAGGAGGAGGTGTGCAGGAAATATCTACCTATCCAGGCTGGAAAGGGGTCCTTGTCCAGTAGGTGTTGTCCAGAACGGGGTCGCCGGCAGGGCCTCTGGGTAGACAGGTGGTGTGGCATGGTGCTGGTTCAGATGGAGAGGGCGTCCCACTGGGTCTGTCTTTACTGCCCCTTTTTATAGGGACAGACCTTATGTGACCCTAGTGACAGGAGGCATGACCAGGCAAGGGTCAGCCCTTGGCATACTGAGCATGTGTGCTCCATGCAGGGATGTGCAATTTTGGGTGTCTGTAATGGTGGGGTACAAAGGTAGATTTTCTGGTTCTGCGGGGTCTTTTGTCTTTCAAATACTGGTTCTTATCTCTGTTCCTGGGTGAGGTCCGTGGTTCCTGGGTGAATCAATGTGAGGTGATGGCCCAGTCATTACAAGCCATTTAGTAGAGGCCTGCTACCATTGTATTTCAATCATTCCCAATCACACTCATTCATCGGGGAACCAATTTACATGGGAGGGATACGTGACTCATACAGTTGCGACACAGGGGATGCCCAGGCAGAGGACAGAAGATGACAGCTTAACATATAAAATGGAAACTTGACATGACTTTGGTTCACTTACAAATACAGACCTAAACCATACAATTTCCATATGAAACAATAAAAATCAATATGAAAATGATAATAATACAATATACAACAGTAAGAATCAATACAAACCTAATAGTAATACAATATAAAAGTGGATATCCAAAACCAAAAACTTGCTACCAAAATAAAAATGTTTAAAGCTTATCCTAAGTCTGAGCTCACTTATACTTATCTTTAGGGAATAGAGAGGGAAAGAAAAAGTCAGAAATGGTTGGGGAAGGGGTGGGAATGCATTTTAAAAGAAATTAAAAAAAAAAAAAGAAAAACTGGGGGTTTTGCTACAGTTGAATGGGCTTTAGTTAAAGCACCCCCACCACCATTTTGAAGCATGGAGACACTGATACATGAGATGCAGAGGCTGGCTAGAGTGTGCTGATTAGCATGCTCCAGCAGACTTGATTAATCAAGTGTACTCCAATGTATTGTAATTACAATGTGTCACAGCAGCCTCCCTGCATATGTACAGGTACCCTGTTTTTCCAGTGTTTACTCTTGATTTTTTTCTTATTTTAATCTGTTTCTCTTAGTTATTTCCTCTTTAATTGAGCATTTCACTTCACAAGCAAGGTCCCTGCAAGCTCTCTTTTCCTGCTGCAGCTGTCTCCTTTACAGAGTAACTCCTAAATCCAGAATAAGTCTTGTAACACATTTCCTTTACATATTCAGGTTGACCTTCAGAGGCTAGCCATTTCTTTAGTGGTTGTTTCTTAAACAATCTGTACAATATGGACAGAGATTAAATATATGCAGTTTTTTTAAGGATAGTATGTTAACCCACAAAATCATGTAGAGCTGACAACTGCTCTGCAAAATGTTACAATGCATTACTGGTGAAGTAATGAAACAGCATCATTTAACCATCTATGATTTCTGATTGCTATTATCATGTGACTCTGTCTAGTAAATAACTGGAAATCTCACACTTCATAGGCTAGGATGTGGGAGAGTTAAGTCCCAAACATATATCCATTTGTAGAGGCACAGGAATAATTTAAGTAAGCTGTTTGCCAAATGCAATTATGTGGATCATAAACTAGATTTACATGCCTGTAAAAAACAGATGGCCTAGCATATAATGAAGCTGTGCAGCACTCAGGGTGGCATTGTATTCTTTCCCAATCATCTAAGTGGTCATGTACACACCTAGGGGAACTCTATTCCTTAACAGACAACTACATAGTCACACCAACTAGAAATAACAACATGAGAGAAAGGGAGCTTGCATAAGTACCCATCTTGTCTCCTCAAGCATCTGAGTAGTTAGGGCACTCAATGGGAAGCCAGAGGACTAGGGTTCTAGGCTCATCACCAACAGAGGGGCTTGAATCTAAGATCTCATTTACTGTCCAGGTCAACACTCTAATTACCATATTTCAGAGCAGGAACTGCCCAAGTTTTTCTCTTCTACTCCTTTTGAAGTCAACTACCTGGGTAGCCACAGAGAGTTATGTAGGAGATATATGAGGCAAGGAAGAAAGGAACAGGCTAGAAGTAGATAGCTTAGTCAGGTGACTGCTGGCCTGAAAGGGAGGGGCCTGGGGATTGTATCTCCAGTAGGGTAAAGGCTTCCTTTTGTGCTCCATCCAGGTTTTTTTTCCAGTAGCCATTAGCTTCAAAAGAAGGGCCAGAGAAAAGACCTGGTAAAAGCTGAGTTGTGGTCCAGTAGTTAGAGTACTATATTAGTAAGTAGTACAGGTGCTGGTTCACATCTTTGGGCTGGAGGGGCTTATTACCAGGACTTCAGCTTCCCAGTTCAGTGCCATAAATCCTGAGATCTGGAAACAGCGCAGAGCTCTTCTATGTTCCTGAGACAAAGTTTGGTAGGCAGGGGCTTTGGATGATTCTATTTTCAGCCATCTACGGCTGCTATGGGTATGGGACCTGGATGGTAATGTGTATGCTCAGTTTGCATCACTATATACTCATGTGTAGTCATCCACTGGGCACTTAAGTGCCAAAAATGCCCTGTAGACAACCATGAAAAAAATAGAATGCCATCCTTAGTGTATACAGACACACAACTTCACTAAACAATCCACCCCCCATAAAAAAACAAACTCCTTATCTGTAGATTTATTATATTAATGATGACTTTACCTGTCGAAGATACATGTCTACCGTACAAAACGAAGATTATAGCCTCCCTAAATACTATGAATACAATTTTTCAACAGCATTTGTTATTGGCCTTCCTCTCACCCCCTTAGGCTTTGGTAGCACCCACATCAAGCTTGGACAGAAAATAATTACCATATTTACTCGAATACAAGATGACCCTAATTATAAGATGACCTCCCATTCTATACATGGAAAAATTGTAAATGTGTTATCATATTCTAAGTATAGAATTTAATTATTTTGAATTGGCCTTGAATTTGTCCCCTCCTCCTCTTACAGCAAGGAAAATAAATCTGGGAGGTGGGGGTGGTCAGGTGGGCCCCTTGCCATCTGCCCCCCAACTTACTCTCCGAATCTGCTCCCCCAACTTCTTTCCTTTGTAGCCCCTTCCTCTGCCTCACCTTACTGTCTGAACCTGCTCTCCCTGAGAACATGGAAGTGAGGAGCAAATGTAAAAACACCAACTTTGAAATAAACACAGCTGTTTATTACATATAGTACCATAGACTTTGTTCATCCAGAATTGATGCATTTTACCTTTCTTGAAATTGCTGCAACTTTTATCACAGGTACTCCATAAACATATTTTTGAGAAGCACTTTGGCACCTACTTATATATAGTACAAACTATACATAATATATATTAATCCAAAACGAAAAGGCTTATGATTTACTACATGGTTCGTTGGGTTTCGCCCTAGCAGTCAGCAATATTTCAAGCCATAGTGACCCCACAGCTCAGGACTGCTCATAATGTGCGTGTACTCCAGACACCCGCAACAAAAGGTCCATTTGCTAAATAGCCCCCACTCATGACTGGAACTGGATATACTTTTTGCGAGTACTGGGATGCTCTAAAAATTGGTATGCAGATGAGGTGTAGGGCAACCTGGTCTGGCTTCACCATATGGAGGTTGGGGCCACACTAATCGTATACAGCAGGCTGAGAGAGGGGTTGACAGAGGGATTCTTGGTGAACTGTTTGGTGATGGCTGCCAGACATTTAAGGATGATGAAGAAACATGAATCATTATTGTTGTGAAAGAAAAGTGTAGCTCAGCTGTTGGAATGAAGATGAAGTCAGAATGTACTCAGTGAAGTAGCTCACCGTGCCTTGAAAGAGAGTCAGTGCTGAGAGGAACTGTGCTCAATGGACAGTATCATATATTTTATTTAGATGGGCTGTGTTAACCTATGCTTGCCCAGTATGAGCCATGTGTTTTATAGTTCTGTTCAGTGTTGGCTGCATTTAATCAACTTCATAGTTTGCTCTCTATTATTGAGCACATACTGTTTTTTGTAGCAGTAGACAATGTAGTTAGTGAGATTCCTTGTATGCATATGTAAGATGAGGGGCTTTTCTTCCCATGCTGATTGGGGGGGAAAAACCTTGTCTTGTATTTGAGTAAATGTGGTACATAAAGGAGTCAGTGTTGAAGGGAACTGTGCTCAATGGGCAGTATCATACGGCATTTTTACACATGCAAATGCCTGTTGCTGCGACACCTGCAGTTGTAGAAGTGGTGAAATATGCATCAGTGCTGAGAAAATGGTGGTGGTTCACTTTTAAACTAAAACACCTCAGAGGTACTTTAGTTCAGAAGCGCACCACCACCACCATTTTCTTCATGTTGATGCACAGTTTGCCACTTATACAATTGCACGTGGCACAGCCTCAGCTTGCATGTAGAGCAGACTCAGTTAATTGAGCCTGCTCTGAAGCAGAGGATTTCTGGTGTGTTGCAGGGGAAAAAGTATGTGTATAAATGCCCATTTATTTTATTTAGATGGGCTGTATTAACCTATGTTTGGCCAATATGGGCCATGTGTTTTATAGTGCTGCTCAGTGTTGACTGCATTTAATCAACCTCATAGTTTGCTTTGCATTACTGAGTACATGCTGCTTTTACTGAGCAATGTATTTAATGAGGTTTCCTTGTATAGAAATGTAAGACGAGGGGCTTTTCCTCCCATGCTGATTGGGGGAAAAAACCTTGTCTTACAATGGAGTAAATGTGGTAGGTAAACATTGATGCCCACATTTTCAAAGGTTATTGAAGTGCCTGATACAACCATAAAAATATAATCTCCCATGATGTATGTAAATCTTAAATTCCACATTCCATACTTTCCATATTTTCAGAAGATGACATGAAAGATGGATGAGAACATGAGATGCAATGCAGTCATCCAATCAGAATATATATAATATCCTGGGGCCAAATTTCCAATTCCCTGAAATTTAAAGTTTGAACTGGGAGCTATATATTCCTATTGTAATTCATTTGTAGGTGTTTGATTATTTTTTTTACTTCTTGTAAATGGGCATATAATTTAAAAACCCTATAACCTCAAATAAAAGAAGAAAACATGCATGAAGGAAAAAAGAAAAACCTGCCACATGGTAACTGGTTATCAAAAAAAAAAGACTCTTTAAAGCTGGTTGTGGTATCATTTGTTGAAGACTGGCACAAATTCATTTTAATTTATTACACCTTCTGGCTTGCCAGTTTGCATAGGCTCATTGGCCCTGCACTGAACCAAAGCTCTATATGATCCATTTTAATTCAGGACACCATGAACAAGAGCACGTATATATGATAAAGTAGTGTTACAGCTGGCAGACAGTGATAAATATGGAATTTAAAAAGCTTACTAATTTTGCAGACAATCCTGTATTATGCTTACTTGGCTTACATTACCATACTGCCTTACAACAAGTGGCAACACAATTAATCATGAGCATCACAGGGTAATTTGTTATGACAGAGAGCCATGTGTGCTCATTAAATGCAGCTTCTCTTTCATCCCCCTAATATTACTTGCCTTCTTTCATGAATCTTGTCAAGAAACTGAGGATTATACAATGGTGTAAAAGGGTGAGAATACTAGAGGGTAGACTGTCCCTGTGGTAAAAGGGAATGTATGGAGAGCATTAAGCCTTAAAGACCACTTACACTGTACAGTATAGCATTTCTTATTGCTGGTAAAAGGTTCAGAAATTATATGTTGCACTGCAAATTGAAATTAAAGGCCGTAGTTCTTTGTATACTATAAAATGTGCTCTGAAAATTAACATAAGTAATTATCAATAATTACTATTTCTGGGCATGACAAACTATAAAAATAGCTACAAGAATCTGCTTATTTAGTTTATACCTACATTCACTAGTTTGTCCTGGATATGACCATAAACTGCACCCGACTGGTGGGCCTGGTGGCAACAAGATGGGACTACTTATGGCGGGGTAGCTCCTATAAAATACTACAATGTTGCAACGTCCAAAGTAAGGCAAGTATAGGGTGCCATAAAACCCTAGCCACCACTGCCTGGTCAGTAGTCCTTGGCTGGAGAAAAGCTAAGAGACTTCACCGTGACAGAAACATGCCTTTAGTGAGGTATTAGGCAGTCAGCAGGAGTTCTTATCTGTTGCTTTCCAGCAGAAGCTACAGTCATCAAGGCAGTGAATGTGTGGACTTGGTCTGGCCTTTGAATTCTGTGTCAATGATCTAAAGGGTTGATGGTAGGTCTTGGGCAGCCTTCACTCCTCTGTAGTCTTGCTTAGGTATCTGTATCAAAAATCTTGGTGTGATGATCTCAGGACTCCATTGACTACTGCATCCAATTCTGGGCTCCACAATTCAAGAAGGATGTCAAAAAGCTTGAGAGAGTCCAGAGGAGAGCCATGTGCATGATCAGAGTGCAAGAGAATAGGCCTTATGAAAAGAGGCTGAGAGCAATGGGACTCTTCAGCCTAGAAAAGCACAGGCTCAGGGGGGACCTGGTGGCTGCTTATAAGTATATAAGGTGTGTACATCAGGGTCTGGGAGAAAGTCTGTTCACCAGAGTGCCCCAAGGAAAAACAAGGACTAACGGTCATAAACTCCTCCAAGACCATTTTAGGCTGGACATAAGGAAAAACTTATTTACTGTTTTAGCCCCCAAGACCTGGAATAGACTCCCTCCAGAAGTGGTGCAGGCACCTACTCTGGACTCATTCAAAAAGCGTTTGGATGCTTATTTTGCTGGGATCCTTTGACCCCAGCTGACTTCTTGCCCCTGGAGCAGGGGCTGGACTTGATGATCTTTGAGGTCCCTTTCAGCCCTAACGTCTATGAAATCTATACAAGTAGATTCATCAGGCACTTGACTTACATGTACACCATGATCCAGAGGACTGACAATTTCCTACTACACTCACTAGTATCTTTCAGCCACACAAGGTTTACAAACATAAAGTCTATAGTAACCCAAGAATGGCATATGACAAGGAGGTCTATTGAGGCACAGAAAGATTGAATACATGCCATATTCCACAGCAAACTAGTGGCAAATCAGTAAACAGAACAGTGTTGCTGACTTTTGCTTCCATACTCTAAAGGTTTTATAAACCTTTAAAAATGTGCTGATAACCAAAATAAACAAGGCAATATGATCTACGGTATTTTTGCTAGTTCCATGTTCCTGGTACAGGAAATTCTAATATTACTTATGTAACAGTAAATGTAGGAAAAGAAAAGGAAATTTTAAAGGAGTATAATGGTCATAATGGCACACTTAAAAACAGTACCATTCTGAAAGGAATATGTTGTTTCTAACACTGTTTCCCTTCTCCTTTCTAATGTAAAAATGCTGCCAGAAATGGGACCATATTTTGAAATAGTATGATTTGAAAGGCAGCTAAGCATCTACTTAGCCTTTGCTTTGTGTGTGATGAACTGGGGTGTCAAATGACTGCATTCATCCTGCACCTTTGTTTCATTTGCTCTCTGCCCAGCAGTCTACAGCCTCCTGGATTTGTTTTAGCATTTAAAAAAATGTTGCAACAAGTTGAAAAGAGCCAAATTAATATAAATTTCCAACAAAACAATAACCCCACAATCTGCCAGAAGTTTGGGTTTTTTGTTTTTTTTTTTTTGGGTGGGGAGGGGGGTCTGCTGTTGTTTTTTTTGGTGGGGGGGGGGGGGGGGGGCTTCTTATACAGTTGTATTGCATTAAAACAATACTCTAGCCTGAACTGGGGCCAATCCAGAAGATGAGTCCATCCAGCCCAGCCCTGGTGTTCTGCAGGGCTATGTGGAAGCTTCATCCTGATGTACATAATATTGAAGCCTTCATTTTTTTTACACATTTATGTTAAAGTTTGTAGACAAATTGAGGAGTTTAAAATATTACCAGTTGTAACTTACCTCCATCTCTGAGTTCTATAGAATTGAACCAGGATAAACTAGAATTTAGCTTTACAGATAGACTGATTAATAAAATATTGAGGCTTCTTTCTTAACTTGCTTGAGTGGTGCAGAAGACACAGAATTTCTAGTCAAATGGTTTTCATGAAGGAAATAGTTTTATCAGGCATTAATTCTACCTCTCCTGTATGGCTATGCAAGTAAGAAAAAATAAGCAAATATAGAAGTACTGCAGGGTCCGGGCTTTATTATTTATTAGACAAGACCTGCTCAGACAAAATGCTATTCTATTTAGGAACTGTAAATTAATTTGATGGCAATTAGATACTTGTTACATCAAGAGACTAATACTTTGGGCTTTATTCTGAATTCAGTGAAAAACCTGCTTGTGGGACTGTTTTTAAGCCCACTCATGTCCCACCCTGCATAAATCCTTCCTGCTCCCATGCTGTTTTCCCCCTTTATATTTATGCAGCTTCAGCCAACAGCTTAAATCCCACTTCATCCTGCACCATGAAAAGACCTTTAAAATAAGTAAACAAAATCTGTTCTCACAAGCCTACATTTCCTTATCCAACAAAATGTAATTCTCCCATACCCACTGGCATGTCAGTAGTTCGTGGTTCCTGGACATATTTCTCTCTGTTGTAGAGGAAGTACGTAGCAAAACCAAAGCAACCTCAATAAAATTGGTATTTTTCCTGTTTGTATGGTATGGTTTGGTTTGTACTTCTGGTGGGGGAACTGAGCTGAGCAAGTAGAGAGGTGTTAATAGAAGGAACAGAAAGGTATTATTTAAAGAAAATATGATTCTGGTTTATAATTTAAAAAATCTATTCACTAAAACCCTTTATAGCTAGGTTAATGAATATTACGACATCAACAAATCCATTGTTTTAAATGAGGAATTAGTATTAACATTTTAAAAAAATATATCTGTAGATATCTTAGGGCAAGAAAAAAAGTTTGCATGTATTTTTAATTTATTTTTCTGCTAGTTAACCTTCTTATATAAAATTTGTTTGCTTAGGTTATTGCTTTTAAATTTTAATTTTTGTATACCAGCCATAAATTACATTTGCTTTAAGGTATTTCCATATTTTTATGAGACATACTTTCAGTTCATAACATTCTGCTGACAACTTTGCCTAGCAACATGAGGGTATTAATGCAGTCCAGAATATAAATAGCAGAGTTGCTGAACAAATGTATGTAGATCATGTAATTCTCCCATTTCTCATAGAAAACGTTAATATTATCTTAAGCAAAATAAAAGCAAAGTGAAAAAAAAGTCTAGAGTCCAATTCCGGCCCCACAGAAGAATAGTTTACAATAAGGGTCTAATCTTGGTATCACTGAAATAAATGGAATTTTCCCATTTACTTCACTGGGCATAGGACTGCACTATAAATGTTAACTGTTGCTCACCAAAGCTTAATAAGCTTTGAAAGATACACCAGGGACACAACTGCATAAGAAGCTTTACTGTGCAGTGGACTAATCTACTATGCAGTAAAGCATCACCATGTAACTGTGTGCAGCAGCTACTGCACCGTAAATTAGTCAACTGCACAGCTAGCTACTACCTGTAAATACAGGTACTAGATTAACTGTACAGTAGTTACTGTGCAGTTGCTCTTGTGTGCAAATTTGCTCCCAGTCAGCATCTATACAACTGCTACTGCACAGTAACTTCAAATTTGCTCCTGGTCAGTTACACTAGCAGGGGGCCTGGTACTGGTGCTGCTCATGTCCTGGCTCTCCCCAGGAGCCAGGAGCTGATCACTGGTGGGATGGAGTTGCTCTCTGTTTGTCCACTTAACCAGGGCTTTGCTGGCAGCTGTCCCACTGTGTGGAGAATCCCTGCCCAGCTGGGGGCTGACCCAGAGCTGTCCCATTGGTGGGGCAGTTGGCAGTGAGCCCTCAGGAAGGGGGCAGAGATGGGGTAGGTTCAAAATGGAGGGTTGTTTGTTGGGGAGTTGGAGGGAGGTCAGGGGGTTAAAAATAGCCCTGAAAGTGGGGAAGGGAGCCCCTCATCCTTCCCAAGCCCCCCATGGACCCTGAGAGCACTTCTGATCCCACCAAATCCTCCCAGACACCACTAAACTACCTGTGGAGCCTGCCTGCCCCACCCCATAACCCTTCAGACTTTGCTTGCCCCCCGATCCCCACACCACGGACCTTGCCTACCACCCTGATCCCCCTGCTAGCACCACTGAGCCACCAATCCCCCCACAGACCCCACTATTCCCCCATTCCCTCCTGCAGACTCTACCTGTCCCCTTGATTCCCTGATCGCCCTGTGGGCTCTGATGGCTCCTTGGATCCTTCCTCCTGGAGCCTACTTGCCCCCTGATCCTCCCTCCACTAGCTCCCCTCCATCCCAACTTACCTTATATTGGGTGGCTATTTCTAACTTGATATAACCTCCCCCTAATTTCCCCAAATGTCTGTACCCAACCTACTACAATCAGACAATCATGTTATGTCTTGTCAAGGTATGTGAACCAATTCTATGAACATCAGCTGAAAAATTATCTCCACCGTGTTTCTAATCTGTCATGCTATCATTTTTATAGCCACATCATTACCTAGAGATGTTGCAATCTTCCCCTACATAAAGAAATAGGTGAGCACCTAAATCCTGGATACTAGAGATCATGGACTAAACATAGACACTGGATTTTTGATACATTATAATCTGCCTGGCAACTGACTCCTCAGCCCAGCCCCTGGCTTCTTGACTTTTCATTCCATCCAGGAAGAGCACACACCAACTCCTGAAACTTCCTTAGTCTGATGAAGGGTTTTTGAACCCGAAAGCTTGCTTAATAACTTTTCTCCAACTATTTGGGTTGGTCTAATAAAAGATATCAAATTCACCCAAGGAACCTTGTCTGCCTAAATCCTAAAGACATTTGTATATGGAAAATTGATTAGCATGTCATTTTGACATAAGAACAGAAGTGCTATACTGGATCAGACAAATGGTCCACTTAGCACAAGTACCCTGTCTTTCACAGTGGCAGAAGTGGATGCTATAGAAAGAGAGCATTGAACTGGATCCATCTAGAGCAGGGGCAGGCAAAATACAGCCCACAGGCCAGATCCAGTCCATCAGCCCATTCTATCTGGCCCAGGAGACCCCTAAATAATTTAGAAAATTAATATTTATCTGCTCCTGGCTGCCTGTCAAAGTTGACAGGAGCCAAGGGCAGTAGGACCCAGGGAAAGCTGGCAGGATTCAGCAGCCCAGAAGAAAGGCCTGCCTGGCCCCACCTCACCCCACCTCTAGCCCCTTCCCACCCCTGCTTCACCCCAGTCAGAAGCCCTGTGCTTAGCAGAGGCTTCTGGCTTGGGCCTTTGGAGCTGTTCCTGCCTCCCTGCACCTGAGAAGGAAATTCAAATAAGAACACTGGGGAGGAAGGTAGGGGAGGGCCATGGGCAATTGCCTCAGTCCTCAGGGCTGGGCTGGGCTGGCTGCTGCTGAGTCCCACGGTCCACCTAGGGTGGGCCGGCAGGAGCGCGGGGTCCAGAATCAGCTGTGCTGAAGGGGGGCCAGAGGTCCCAACCAGCTGTCACTGTGCTCCCGCGCGCCCACTCACTGCCACTGCCCCCTGCCTCTAGCTGCCATTTCCCTGTTTTCCTGCCAGCTGCTGGCTGCTCCATATACCAGGGCCAGGAAGAGGAAGGGGTGTCTGTGTGTGTGTGTCTCTATGTGTGTGTGTTCATAGGGTGAGTCCCACATGCACACCACACCATACACATGCACCCACATTCCCCTCACACTGCCATACATACCCCACACCCACACCCCCTCACACACCTCAGCCATCCTCCCCCCACATACATCCCCCACAAGCCCCATACCCACCCACACCACATATATCCACACACCCACAGCCCCCACAAACCTATACCCCCCATGCCCCCCCCCCACATTATATGAAAGTAGGACTGCATTTTAAGCTATTATACAATCATCTCTACGTACACTACACAAACACATGTAAATCAGGACAAAAATATTTTTTGAAATCAAATTAATGAATGTTGTAGATGTTCACTTTTTAGAATATAATTTGGTATTTTTCTGGTTCCGAGACAGCAAAACCCATTTCTGAAAGGAGTACTTCCAGGAGCAAGGGGAGGGACTTCTGGAGGAAAAGGTCGCGGTTAGGGGGTGGGACTTCTGGTCACAAGATGGTGACCAAGGGGTGGGGCACCTGTCAAGGGCCAGTGCTACCCATGCAGCCCTTGACAGCCTGCCAAAACTCGGTAAGCAGCCCTCCACCCTAAATAATTGCCCACCCCGATCTAGAGTGATCTATTTTCTCCTTTTTTCATTACCCATCCTGATATCCGCCATTGTTGGTTTAGGGATGTCAAAGGAAACATCTCCAACTGTTCTGTTCAATTCCACTAATAGATTTATCATCCATTAATTTATCCAGTTCTTTTTTTAAACCTGGCTATACTATCTTTCTCCACCATCTCTTGTGACAATGAATTCCACAAGTTAACTATGTTGCATACAAAAGTAGTTTATCTTGTTAACTTTAAACTTGTCTCCTACAGTGGGTGCTTCCAAGTTCTAGTATTTTCTTTATTCCTTTCATGATTGTGTATACCTCTATCATCTACCACCTCATCCTTCTCCTTTCCAAACTAAAGAATCCTAGCCTTTTTTAATCTGTCCACATATGACAACTTTTCCATAGCCTTGATGATTTTGGTGGCCCTTCTCTGCACCTTTTCTAATTCTACTATATCTTTTTGAGAAGTAAACCCTATTGATTTCTTTGGCTGTCACAAAAAGTGTGAACAACAGAATGAGAGGAAAGAATTTGCTGTTCCTAACGAATTAAGATGGTGGAAGAGGGAGACTCTTATATCAAAGAATGAGAGAGAAAGCATAGAGATGTTCATAGAGAACATAGTATTAGACAGAAGCAGAAAAAATAGAGATAGTCTATAGATACATGAACAAAACCAGTAGTTTCATTTCTTATGGAAAAGACGGGGTAAATGACAGCCACCAACATATTCTGTGATGGTCCTGTGATTTGAACACTTGCCTGTGTGTGGCAAGCCCCTCTTCTGCCTGATTAGGGTCAAGAACTTGAACTTGGATTTCCCACAAATAAGGCAGAGGTCCCGAGTCCTGAACTATAGGCTATTAAAGACTTGGTTTTCTCTCTGACCAAAAAAGCCATCTTGAAATTGTGAAGACTAGGTCAAGAAGAAGGTAAAGATAGGGCGTATGGAAATTGGACCATACCTGTAGCTTTAATTCATCACAATGTGGAAGCAGTTTTATTAACATGATTGAAATGTTTTTGTTTTATCATCTTTTTTAAGTATAGAGGGATATTTGGAGAAAAAGAACAAATTTCTCAATTTTTTGGCATTAATGTTTTATGGAAAAGTTAAATCAGATTTTGGCACCTTTTGAAGGTGCTATATGCAATTCAGGGAGTAAAAATTGGCATGGATAAATTACTTCACCTCTCTGTCTCCTGAGAAACACATTTTGAATCTGTAGACAACATTTTAAAACTGATGAGGCTAGTTTTGCTGCTAAGTGTGAAAGGGGATGCTGACATGGGAATTCCTAGCACACAAATGCTGTCTGGTACATATAAGCCATCATGCGTGATTACAAGTGATATATTAACATCCACACTTCAGTTTCTAAAGGTGTCAGTGTGAGAAAATATAGAGAGATGCTGAGAAGTACCGCTCTGATATTCTAAACAACTCAGTGATTATGAACAGAGACTTACTGGTCAGAGCTTAACACTCCCACACTGCTTCCTGCTTTTTCAACAGCTTCCAGCAGCTCTTCTGCTGAAATCTGGATCTCAGCTAATTAATACAATATAGACATTGCCATAGGTGTCTAGGGAAAAGAGCTCCACTAACAAAATGCAAAAAAACCCCACTCGTTCTTTGTTCTTATGATAGGGGGAAAAAAACTGCCTGTGAAAAGCTCCCTTCATTAATTTTCATAGGTGTTGCCAAGCATTTCGGCACTTGTTTTCATATGGTTTGTTCACAGCATTGTTTTTAAATTTTGAATATTAGTATAGCTCAGCAAAACTCTGCATAATTAATTTTTGTGAGGACAAAACTGGTGTGCATTTTGCTGAAGGGAACATATCACAAATGTTATGGTCAAACCTGTTGAAAACCCATACTAAATTACAGTAACAAATACATGTTTTAGGGCTGTATTTTGTTACTTGTACTATTGCTGAGTAATATTTTATTCATTTTTTTCATCTTATGGAGGTTCTTCAGAGGGGCTCCTCATGGATCTGCTGGCAGGTATGACCGGTTTAGCAAAGTTGGTAGGGAACCCAATAGGGTTTTTTTGTATGATAGGGTAAACAACGTTGGTGGAAGCTGTCTGTTAGCAATTGTGGGAAAAGAGAAAGGAGTACCACTAAATGCTTATACTGCATTTATGGAATTCAGAGCTCACAGACGGAGTAGTAGTGGAGTCTGTGAAGATCTGTCCTACACATCACTTTTTTGAAGCAGTGGTAGTACATCAAAGCATTGAAAGGACCACCATGATATTTGTAATGTCAATAACTTCTGTTTAATCAAGTGAACCAACAAGCTGAAATACTGCAAATGTGGAACAATTCACACTTCACAGGGAGAAAGACAATTCCATCCAGAGGATGATGTATTGCCACTGAATGAAGTTGAGATTGATGGCTTTGGGTACAATGCTAACACAATAAAATCTCCTTAAAAGGCAGCTAAGTCAGCCCTGCAGCATTTAAAAGACTTGGCATTATTTTGAGATGCATGCTAAATCCTCTATCCTAAAAGTTGCTATCCACAGAACCCTCACTGCTGGATGCAAAAGGTCCATTTGGGACCTGAGATGCCAGATATTGTCACAAACATGCAAAATATCACTTGGTTAATTATCATGAAAGTGGTTAAGAAACAGTCCTGATTTTTGTGTCTGGGTTTTCTGGCTTTATTCCTCCCTCCATTCCCAGCTCCCCACTTTAGCTTCAGCTATGAGTTTGGAGGGGCTATAACTTCCAGATTTCAATAGGGAGAGCATATTGTGTGAGATGAAGGAGGAGGAAGCAAACTCATGAGGAGCCACCGAAGATATGGGAGTATCATCAGTATTCCTGCCAATATTGTCAAGCAGTAAAAATTCTGTGCTGAGAGTACCATTTGTTTGGGCACCTAGTTTTTCCTCTAACAACACGTCATGCTGTATGGTTTTATGCATCCTCATTACTTGAATAAATAACTACAGATTGCTTATGGATATATTTCAAAATGCAGAACTTAATGGCTGTAGGCAAAATTCTGCCCACCTTGTAATCATCATAGCAGAGCTACCAGAGTTCACCTGCACAGTGGAAGATGTGCCAGGACTCTAATAGCTGCTTGTATGATTTAAACAGTACTCCACCTTTGCCTTTTCTGTGGCAGTGCTGGGGGGAAGACTAGATGATAAAGGCTGGAGAGAGGATCAGGGATCTATGTAATTAAATCCATGACCCAACACTAACCCTGCTAAGGTAGCAGTAATTCAGGGACAGCAGCCATTACTAAAGCCTCTGTTTTGTAGCAGAAGGTGTGGAATAGCTGCAAAGTGATCTCCAGTTTGATAGAAAAGATTCTGTTCTATATGTTCTTCAGAGATCTTTAGCATAGGGACCAATTACCTGAGAAGTATGCATGGGACTTGAATGACTGTATGTTTTGGCTGTTTAATTTAGGGGTGCACGAAGTGGACCCTATTCGATTCAGATTAGGATTTGGCCTGAATCAGGGACAGTGATTCGATTGGTTGATTCAGATTACCATCCCCAATTTGATTCGGCTGAATCTGAAGATTCGATGCTGGTTCGGAGAATCAGCGATTTGGACGTAGACACAGCTTTAAAAGTTTTATCTACATACCTTGAGGTAGCAGGTGCGGCTCATGATCATTGTGATGTTGGGGCACCTGGAGCATCCCACAGGAGTGTGTGCGGGGGGGCCCTCCACGTGCTTGGCAGCGAACCTAGAAGTGGACTGGAACTACTTCTGGTCCACTTTCAGGTCTGCCAAACTTCCGGGTCTGTTACCAAGCGTACTCGACAGCCCTCTGTGCTTCTGTGGGATGCTCCATGCACCCCAGGATCACAATGATCACAGGCCCCTGCTACCTAGAGGTATGTAGAAAAAACATTTAAAGCTGTCTCTATGTCCGAATCTTTCCAAAACTCTCCAAATCAATTTGAAGGGTTCTGATTTGATTCAGAGAGATTATAGGGTCTCCTTATCTGATTAGGATTTGGAGATTTGGCCACAGAATCGGGCCAAATCTTCTCCAAATTGAATCAGGGACCAAAGCTTCACATATCCCTACTGTTTGTATGTTTGTTGCTGACTGACTACTTGCACATTGTGTTGCTAGTATAGCTTTGGCCTCTTCAACCATGGAATGTTGTTCCAATAAGAAGGATTGCTAGAAAGAGATGGGATCCAGCTGACGAAGAGATGGAAGAGAATCCTTGCAGACAGGCTTGCTAACCTAGTGAGGGGCGCTGTAAACTAGGTTCACCAGGGGATGAAGTCCAAAGCCATGGGGAAGTGAGGAAGTGGGTAACCTGGAGGAAGCACAAGCAGGCATGGACAGCAATGGAGGCCTTCTCATTCTTCCTGAGAAAGCATGGCAATCAGCTACTTACTTCAGATGTCTGCCTACAAAAGTACAGGGCCTGGGAAACAAGGAGGAAAAACTGGAAGTCCTTGCAGTGTCACAGACCTATTCCATGATTAGAATAACAGAGACTTGGTGGGATAGCTTGCATGACTAGAGTACTGTTATGGATTGGTATAAACTGTTCAGAAGGACAGGTGGGCGAGAAGAGGAGGAGTTATTTAAAATTCCTGTATGATTGGTCAGAGCCACAGTATGAAACTGGAGACAGGCCTGTTAAAAGTCTCTGGGTTAAAGTCAGAGGGGAAAACAACAAGTGTGATATCATGGTGGGTTTGTGCTATAGATGACCAGACCAGGAGATTAAAATGAATGAGGCTTTCTTTCAAGCTAGCACAAGTTTCCTGATTATAGGCCCTGGTTCTCATGGGGAACTTTCAATTAACCTGAAATCTGCTGGGATGGCAATACGGCAGTGCACAGGCAATCCAGGAAGATTTTGGAGAGTGCTGGGGATGACTGCATTGTATAAGTGTTGGAGAGGCCAACTAGGGGCTGTGTTCTTCTTGACTTGCTGATTACAAACAGGGAAGAATTGATAGGGAATGCCTCAGTGGATGGCAACTTGGACAGTAGTGACCACAAGTGCTAAGTCCTTCACTTTTTGGGCAGAACAGCTCTAAGTGACTGACTGGGGGGACTGGGAACTGACTGGCTAAGCAGCAACTCTGCAGAAAAGGACTTGGGGGTTTGCATATTCCTAATAAACTGAATATGAACCAACAAATATGCCCTTGTTGCAAAGAAAGCTAACAGCATACTGGGATGCATTAGTAGTAGTGTTGCCACCAGAACAAGGGAAGTGATTATTCCCCTCTATTTGGCATTGGTGAGGCCACATCTGCAGTGCTTTGTCTAGTTTTGAGCCCCCTCACTACATAAAGGATGTAGACAAATTGGAGAGAGTCCAGTGGAGGGCCATGAAAATGGTTAGGCAGCTCAGGCACAAGAATTATGAGAAGACTCAGAGGAAGCTGGAGTAGAGAGCACTGAGAGGAAATTTCATTTCAGCATTGAAGTACCTGAAGGGTAGTTACAAAAAGCATGGGGCTAAACTGTTCTCAGTGGTGACAGATGATAGAACGAGGATCAATGGTCTCAAGTTGCAGCAAAGGAAGTTTAGGTTAGATATTAGAAAAAATTCTCACTAGGAGGGTAGTGAAGCACTAGAACAGGTTACCTAAAGAGTTTGTGGAATCTCCATCCTTGGAAGTTTTTAAGACCTGGGTAGACAAAGCCTTGGCTGGGATGATCTAGCTGGGGATGGTCCTGCTTTGAGCAGGGGGTTGGACTAGATGACCTCCTGAGGTTCCTTCCAACCCTAATTTTCTAAGATTCTATGGTTCTACTTTGACTTAAATTAAACTCTTTCAAAGTCAGGAGCTTGCAAATGAGATGGGATGTTTCAGCTGAGACAGATCTTACATCATAGATATTGATGATTTTGTAGCAGAAGGTGAAAGGTTTAATTTTGGTGTTCTGCCATATGTTGTAGACTAATTGCCTTTCTGGCTGCTATCCTCTACCCTATAGCTAGCTACATTTTTCTGCCAAAGCCATATGTACATCAACATAGCTAAAGAAAATATTTGGTATTCTCTGAGATGAATGTGGTCACCTTTGTAAAATAATATGGGGTCCTTATTTATTTGCTGTTTTGTTTGATGGCTTTACATACAGGTAAAAAAATAAAATAAACTATCAGATGTCTACACTGATAATCATAGTTAACCATATAGGAGCCCTCAAGTCCATATACATGTATACATCTACCTCTATATGTGTATATATGCGTGTGTGTAGACTAGCTGCAATGAAAATTTCTAAGATCAATTACAATTGTTTTTGAATGAAAGTGGTGGTGGTTATTATACTTTAATGTTAGTGGGCCCATCTACATGAACTGCCCCCCGTGCAGTTGTTATACTGCAATCATTTAGTACTTGTATAAACAAGTAATCACTGACCAATACTGTCTCTGCACAATTTATTTTCGGTGCTACTACTCAGTAGCTTGTGACTGCTGTGCAGTAGCATCACCATCACAGTTCACGCTCAGTGACACTACAGTGCCATGGCAATGAGCTATGGCACAACAGCTCATTGCTACTGTGCCATAGCATCTTGTGTAGATGGGCCCAGTGTGTGTTAGGGAATGCTCAGAACATGCTTCCCAACGAGGGTCATTCAGGGAGGTTAGGTGCAGGACATTAAACATCCCCCACACTTAAATTTTAGTCATTTGTCTCCAAGAGTGAAACTCCAGTTTTTGATTACATTTTAAATGGGGAAATTTTAGGCATCTAGGATTGGGATTTACAGTTCTTGTGCTGAGTGGGTGGGGTGCCTAGGCCAGCAAATAAGAAGAATATGCCAGAAACCCAGGTCTGGAAGAAAGGCATGTGCCAGAAACTCAGGTCTTTCCCCAGGCTTTGGCATCAGTCAATGTGTCTACACATGCTATTAATGTGCTTTAAGCTTACTGTGCAGTAAAATAAAGCATAGTGAGCTTTCCCCAGGAGCACATCTACACATGTGCCCATCAGAAGCAAATTTCCTCCTGAGAGGAGCAGTTCAGTACAGGGCTACTCCTGCCCTGCTGTGCCCCCCACAACAGACTGCCCTGGCTGGCAGGGGGCACCAGGGTCAGACCTGGGCTCCATGGACCAGGGGAACTGTCTCACCTCCAAGGCAGCTGCCTTCCAGCCCCATGCCCTGATCAGCAGCTGCCTGTGGCGGGGGACAGTTTCCCAGCCCCATGTCCTGATCTGCTAATCAGGGTGGAGGGCTGGGAAGCGGGTAGCTCACCAGGGATGGGGACAGTTCCCCTGCCCCCTGCTGCCTGGGCTGACCAGAAGCAATTTGCTCCTAGTCAGCTGTGTAAATGTGCACTACTCTTTGGTAGTTACTGCACAGTAAATCTACTATCTGTATCTACAGGTAATAAGGAACCATGCAGTGGAATAATTTACTATGCACTAACTGCTGCACACATGTAGATGGTGATGCTTTATTGCACAGTAGATTAGTCTACTGTGCAGTAAAGCATTTTGTGTAGACATGCCTGGTTAAGCCTATAATCCTGAGTTAGAGGACTATATGAAAGATAGGTTCAACAGTTTAAACCCTGTCTATATTTATATAATCTACTAATGGTACCCACCTCTTACATAATATTCTAAGGGTTAGAGCACTTGCCCAAGGAGTAGAAAACATAAGTGCTATGCCTACCTCATCTTGAAAAGATTTAAATTTGCATGGTTTTGCAAGATTTGAATTTGCAAAATAAAGTAATCTGGATGAGCAAACACTCTCTCTTCTAAGCTACCAAGTCATACATTCTTCTGCTTGCTCTCCTATTGGCCTCACAAATCCTAAATTGGGTGCCCTGTAGAATAGTTTCAAGAGGACTGGAGGCGAGGAAGGCCTAGCTCCTCAGCCTGATTTCCCTGGGAAATGCCTTTTACTACTGGGCAAAAGACCACTACCAGCATTAGTTGAGAGCGAATGGGAAAGGAAGGGTTGCTGTGATTGTCTTTTAGGGCATTCTAGATTTTGTTTGTGCCTCCCCACTCTGAGTGGTCTGAAAAGACAGAAGCCTCTCCTGGGCCTTAATATGTCATATTGGACAGCTGTGGGTACATCCTGACTGAGTGATCAGGGAAATGAATCACACTTGGGTGGTACCTATGTCTCCCCAGTCACTATACAGGTATCCTAGTTGACTAAATCCTGTATATTTGAATTGACCCCATAGGACAAGGTACCTAAATTTTAGATATTACAACAGCTAAGTGGAGGTGCCTACAAGGTCATCTTGGATCTGGCCCTAAAAATTTTGTTCAATCTTAGTTTAAGTGGAAGCCATCAGGGTAAATTTATGTGAGCTATTTTATTGCAGTTACATTTATAACTTGGTAGGATACATTATAAACCCTGAACATGATTGAAAGCCACATATAGCTGGCTCCTTAACAGGTTTCTCACATAACCTGCCTAAATTACTTTAGCTCATAAAAATAATCATTTTTATGAGCCAGGATTAAAGATTCCTTGTCAAAAGGAAATAGAATTCTTCAAATGTATCTGTTTTTATTGGCTGCTGCTCAGACACTACAGCTAATTGATAAGTGTTCACTTCCCTCCTTTGCAGGAAGTAGTGTCATTTACATACTATTAAGACTATTAAATATTTGGATTAGCCTTGCTATTTATTAATTCAACAGTATAGTAATGTTGTGCTACCACTATGACACGTGTAGCCAGAGCTATAGCTCTTACTTTTGCTTCATTTTTACAGAAATATATAGTTTTACCCTTTATAATAGCTAAATATGTTGAATTTTAGAAGACCAGGTAGTAACAATCCCAGAGCCACTTAAGGTATACTTCATTTCAGTAACAGAGTAGTATAAAAGGTGGCTTCTAACTCTCAAGGAGGATTTATTACTAATACCTTTCTAAATTTTCATATACTTTTTGGTAACAAATAATGACAAGCAAAGTGGGTAATGGTTTGATGATACCCATGAATTTATTGGGATTTATCTCTATTAATGACCCTATTGTCAGTCTACATGGACACAGGACTACTCAGACAGTTATGTCAAGAATTCTACCCAGTTATGTATGGACGTCATCCTAGCAATTTGCTGGGAAAACAGTGTTATTCCTAGTTCTGGATGTGAGGAGCAAGAGCTATTTTAGACTGACCAAGAGCACCAGGGCTACAAATCTGAGCAACAGCTTAACTGCTCGATTGATTGGGTCATGTCACAGGGTCCCCTTCAACATTCCTGTCACAAACATTTGCAGCTCTTGAACACATTTTCTGCTCCAATCCTCCCCCATAATACTAAATTCCCAAGTTGGCAAAGCAGGAGACTTTTGACACTTGGTTGGCTGCAATTCAGCAGATTCTCTGGAAGCCCAACACTGTGTTGAACTGCTCTTACTGAGGCATTAAAGATCCTATGGCCCTTTTTGTGGGATTGAGCTTGCTCTGGTGCCCAGGAATAAATTATATTATACAATTCACTCTGTACCAGATTTCATCTTAGAGATATTGTGGCAATATTACAGATTTATTTGTAATATGGTAGCAGTTAAGAACATTAGAGATAAAGAGGCGGCACATGAATATTGTTTGTGAAGCACTTGAGAATTTTCCAGGATGACAGGTACCACAAAAAAATTAAGTATTCAGTGTTAAGATGAATATATTTAGTATATATAGCTATAACTTAGTCTATTCCTATACTATAAGCAACGCTGGACAGTGTACATCAAAATAAAGAAAGTTAATAGAGTTTGTGGAGCTTTTCAATTTAAATTCAGCTTTCCTCTGTTTTCCTCATTATGGTACTATTATTTCATTTAAAGACAGCTTTGTGTATAGAAGTATGACTGCAAGCACCTATAGTCACTTTTTAAAATGGGTACTTGACTTTAGATTAGTATTAGTATAGTAATTCTCAACCAGAGCAATGGAGCACCAGATGGAATGCTAGCAGCTCTTTTGAAGGGTGCCGTGAGGAGGTAAGTGAAGTGGTAGGAGATAAGCAGATAAACTAAGCAGAAAGTTCAGACTCAGGTTTGTCCCTGCCTAGACAATCCCCTATCCTCTCTGTCTGGCTCCTGTGCAAGGAGGCAAATACCGTAACCTATAAATTAGAAACTGGGTGCCACTCAGTTCACATAAACTATGGAGAGGTGTCTTGAACCCAGTGAGGTGTGCCTCAAGTTCAAAAAAAGGTTGAGAATCACTGCTTTAGGTCATTTAGGTACTTTTGAAAAGCTTAATCTTGAGCTATACTGTATTGATATTGTAGATATTTCATTCCCAATCTTGCATCAGGATGTGCTAGTTAGAGGTCCATACTCATGAATCTCAATGAAAGACAAGAGATATTGATCAATTTAAATGTGCCCTATAATCTTAAATTAGCCTGTATAATCATGGACTTTATTAATACTGTTTTGACTTTTATCAGAGACATGGGTCCGGATACCAATCAAATACTTAAATACAGCATCTACTCTATATACTACCCAAACAGGTAAATACTGAATGTTCATTTCCATGGTAACCATGTCTGCCACATGTTTGTTTTACATTGTCTTCAACTCCTCCAGAGGCGGTGTATATTCCCCAACCCATCAGTCAGATATACTGTTAAATACCTTAGAACATAAAAATCACCAGTAAAACAATCGTAAATCATCAGGCTGTCATTATATGACAAGACTAGGGCTGTCTTGTATCTAAGTGTACATCTAATGATAATAGGTAATACATTTCAGCATCTATAAAGAGATCACAGGTAAAGGTATGAGGTATTTCATGTCACAGAATTAAATATAAACTAAAACCATTCTTTTATTTGGCTTGCACACTTTGCAGGCACAAGAAGCACCCTGAACTATTACACTATGATCTTGCAGGATAATTCTGCTAGCAAGGAGCACTGAAATCACATTATGACTTATGAGGAAAGGCTAAAAGAATTAGCTTTATTTAGCCTTCAAATACCTGAATGACAATTATAGAGGAGCTGAAGTTAAACTATTCTCTGTGGTTGTAAGGGACAGGACTAATAGCGATGGCCTTAAATTGCAGTAGATGACATTTAGGTTGGAGATTAAGAAGAACTCTCTGGCTATGAAGATGGTCAAAAATTGGAACAGGCTTGAAAGGCCTACAGAGGTTGTGGAATCTCCATCCTTGGAAACTTTCAAGAGAAGATTAAACAGACACTTGTCTAGAAATGGTTTAGTCAAGGATGATCCAACCTTGATCAAAGGGCTGGGCTAGGGTCAATTACAGATGTTCACAGAGGTTAGGGAGAGGTTAAATCATGTTAAAAATGACCATCCAATCTAATTTAGTTCCCCCAAGTGTGGACCTTACACTTGGATCCCTAGTTAGATTGATATAAGTGCTTTGTTACACATTAATTGTAGGTGGTTTCTGGAGCTCTTAACCCCTGGATTGTTTGAACGATTCCCTCAAGACCCCCACTAGTCCCCTCATCCTGACTTACCTTAGGTCAGGATGAGTGGCCATTTTTAACTCAATATGACCTCTCCCTAACCTCTCCAAATGTCTGTATGTACCCTAAATTACCTCATGAGGTCCCTTCTAGTCTGATTTCCTATGATTGGGGCCCCACCAAATTCATAGTAGAAGTGGGCTGCACTGTGGCTCCTTTAATATTGCAGGTTCCCCCATGCACTCCCCCACCATTGATTGATAGAGGGGCCCCACTTGTAGCTGACTTAAAACCATGGTCTTAAACATGGTGCCATTTTTACCTTCCAGCCAGTCAGCAGCAAGCAGTGGGGCTAGCGGGCTTCTCAGTCAATCATCAGTAGGAGGCAAAAATGGTGCCATATTTAAAACTGCAGTTTTCACCTCCACACTGATCAGGAGCAAGCTGCAAGCAGGGCCCTTCCACCAATAAGTAGTGTGGGGGCTCATGGGGGAACCTGGAGGATTAAAGGGGTAACAGCACAGCCCACTTCTGCCATCAATTCAGTAGGGCCCTACCTATGATCCTATGCCAAAACCTAGTGGAGTTAATGGCCAGTGATTCTGATGGAATGATGAGCTCTATTAATTTATACACCAATCTTTTTATGTAACATGGAAGGAAGCCAAAGGAGATACAGGCATAGAGCCAGATCCAAAAAAGGACTTGGGCACTTAGAAAAGGACCTAAGTGAACTTCAAGCAGCTAAGGCCTAGATCCTCTTCTACCTGTCACATCAACAACTCTGAGTTCAGCATAACACATAGCAGTTATGGCCATGGTTCAGAAACATTGGTGGAAGTAGGACAAAGATGTAGGCCAGTGCTATTAACATTTGACATAACTCCAGCAATTAAAATACTAGCCTACAGAGTGGTAGATCTGAGCTTTGGGCCCCTCTCAGCCTGAGGGGATTCATGCCCATAACTGCTACTTCTCAGTATGTTTTCAAGGCACCTAACCCAGAGGTGGTCAACCTGCAACAAGTACTGTTTTGAGTAGCATGTGACAAATTTGGCAAGGAGCAGGGAGGACAGCAGCAGATAGGGCAGAGAGGAAAGAGAAAAGCTATTGTTATTGCTTGAACAGTGAGAAGAGGGTCAGATAGGTCAGGGAGGGGAGATCAAAGTGACTGATGCAGCAGGAAAGAGGGAAGGGAAGAGAGAAGGGAAGGGAAAGGGATAGGAGTGGCACTCAGGGAGGTCATGGGGCATAATCGGTGGTCTACTTGCCAAAAAACTTTAGCCCTTATGGCCCTAGTCCGTAGACTGCCGAATCATGCTCCCTCTAGCTTACTTTCCTTCTAAGTAAATCAACATTGAATTCCTTTTTGTACAGCTGTTCAACTTGCACAGGAAAGGGAGATTGCTGCTGTCAGCCTAGTCTATAACCTGCTGGGTAAGACCCTTCTTCATTACATGGGACACATAGGGTAATTTTACACATGCTCCAACAAGTTCTGATTAGAACGCATTGGAGCAGACTTGATTAATAGAGTCTGCTGGCAGGGCTGGCCCATCCTATCCCGCGGAACCTGAGGCTGCAGGAAGCTCTGCAGCCAAGGGGCCTCCTGCGGCCATGAACGCTCCAAATCAGTGCCATAGCAAGGGTATCAGTGTGTGTGGTACCACCACTCCGCATTGGTGCCACTGCCACTGGCTTCAAATCCA
>NW_005842062.1:992466-1035818 GCF_000455745.1 Alligator sinensis | reverse complement strand
CTCCCCCACCCCCCACCACAAACACCGGTGCTGGTGCCAGTGCCGGCATTGGCTTCTTCGGCCACCCACCACCCCATCTCCTGCCCTTGCTGCTGGCTTTTTCACATCAGGGGGCCCGAAAACTATATCTTGCAGGGGGCCCCCAAAAATTGCGGGCTGGCCCTGTCTGCTGGAGTGTTCTAATCAGAACCCTCCATCATGCTGCAGTGTCTCATGTATTCAACATCCTGCATTTCAAAATGGCAGTAGGAGCACTCTAAAGCTCGTCAAATGAGCCTTAGTTAAAGTGCCCGTGCCACCATTTTGAAACATGGGACACTGAATACATAAAACTTTGTGGGCATTTTAATTATAGCAGCTCTCAAGAACTGCTCTAGTTAAAATGCCCTTCTGCCCACCCCAGAGCATGTGTATAGGTACCCATAGCTTTTGAATTTCCTCAGGCTGATATAGAAACTAGGTCTATTACCTGGCAAGTGCTCTAGGCAATAGGTTATTATAAAATAAAGTTTGCAGTGGTAGCACCTCTGGGTGTGTTATGGCATGAATGAATCCTGTTCAGCACTTTCAAAGAAGGTCTACCATCAGGAGAAGACTCCAGGCTCTGACTCAAGTGGCTAAGCTCCAGAAAGGAGGAGTAGTTCAGATACATCTCTGTTTAACTAGTTCTAGGCAGTTTCTTGGTGAACATGTTGGTTTCTAGATGCCTAAATGCCTCTGGGTTTTTCTTCAAGGGCCAGGCACAAAAAAATTAGGTGTTGTGATGTCTAACCTGGATGTACCCTTGGCCTTC
Organism: Alligator sinensis; assembly: GCF_000455745.1. Taxonomy (NCBI): domain Eukaryota; kingdom Metazoa; phylum Chordata; order Crocodylia; family Alligatoridae; genus Alligator; species Alligator sinensis. The sequence goes on along the minus strand of NW_005842062.1, from coordinate 1,035,025 downwards.
TAGGGATCTGGCTCAGAGTTGGCAATAAATCATCAGGATCATTGCAGGTTTCAACAAAGCAAAACCAATAAACACACAAAACCATTAAAATCCTTTGTTTGAAGAGAAGAGAAAATTAACATACTCTATTATCAAAGAGAAGATGACAAACACTTGTCTGGAATGGTATAAACAGGGGATGATCCTGCCTTGAGCAGGAAGTTGGACTAGATAGTCTTCTGAGGTTCCTTATTTTTCTAAGATATTATGTTTTTATGAAACTTATGGTACAGGTCTGCAAGCTATCTTCAGACACCTGTGTTTTGATTTCAGTGGGACTATGCACTCAGTTATGCATGTGTAGTGAATTGGGACCCATAATAATATCAAATATATGTGCACATGGTTCCTAGATTAAAATAATTCAGTTGTGTCTTATTAGGAATATTTGATGTAATTAGATCATCTTAAATAAACATTAAAAATCAATTGTTCAACCACAGTAGACGGTTCTTATATACAAGCTGTATGCCATGCCATTTAGTCCATGCTCCATCCCTGTACCAGGTGAAATTTTGCTAATTGACAATCTGTCACATGGGCTGATCCAGGCCAGATAAGTGTAGGAAGCACACAGTCCTCTACTGTTCTAATAACTTGACATTTATTGACTTTGTGGTTTCCTGAAGAACTAGTGCATAGGATACTAATTTGGTGTAATAGTAATGTACTGATAGCAAGAGGACTGGTAAAAGACTGATCTTTATATCCTGGACCTAGTCCTATGATAGGCATGAGATTTACAATATATATTTTTGTCATAAGGCAGAGGTCAGTAACTACTGCTGCCAGTAGCTACTTTTACAGTAAAAAAGATTAGATTTGAAAAGCCAGCTGGATTGATAAAGCTGCCAGTAATGATTAACAATCTGTAGAGCATCATTTCTTCCATGTGGCAGGCAGTATATTTATATTACACACACAGAACAGCTAAATACTGCTACAAATGTATCCTTGTGATATTAAAAAAAATAACTTTTGGTAAAAAAAATAATTAGAAATGATACCTTTTGGCAAAAACAATACACTTCATGGATGCTCAAACATTTTTGGTGACTTTTTAATGTGAGAAAAGGAACCCTTTCAATATCTGAACTTTCGGAAGTGCTGACATGTTCTATTTATATCCTGAACTGATATTTTTTCTGGCTGCACAGTACTAGCTATGGACTCAAGTATAGTGTAATTCATATATAGAGAGCACAATGTTCAGTAACTGGGTTGCAAATATAAATACAATAGCTAGGTTGGGAAAGGGGCCTATTTAGGGGAGAACTGTGTTGCATGCAAACACGTATACAAAATGATAGCAATTGGAAACAAACAAATAGATGCAAACGCAGAAAGGAAAAGGAATTTGAAAAAGCAGCTCTATGCTTTGCAGCGTTAAGACGCACAGTAACTCCTAATTAAAGTAAAGGAAAATAATGAAAGGTATGGGTGAAGGGAGGAATAAAATGGAAGGAGAGGTGGCACTGAGAAAGACACCAGTTTTTCCATCAGATGCATCTACACGTCCTCCATTCAAGTCGGTAAGTGTTGTATGGGCATTTTAGATTCAAACTGTGTCTAACAGGTGCAGAAAATAAAATGGCAGTAATACTGGCATCTCATCCACCCACTCTGGAGCTATAGCCAGAATTATTATCATTTGAGTTTGGCTCTGCCTCCAAGCCTCTAGCCTTAGGGGTCCAATTACAACAATATCATCAGTTTCCGCTACGTTTTGTAAGTCTGTCCCTAGACAGAATAATTGCTTTATTCCCAAGTCAGAACACATTGTTGAAACTGGATATAGAGGCAACAGGTTGAATAGGACATGCAAGGATGGCTTGAGAAATAGATACCAGCTCCAAGAGACGCCTCTTTTCTATCTTGATTTTTCCTACAGACATGAGTTGATCAACTATCTCTTATAATAGCAGAGGAGTTTATGATATTTTAGTTATAACAAAATAGTATGTATTACAGGAACTTTTGGGGGAAAACTTGAGGAACTATGAAGAATGAAAGTTATTTCAATTGCCATGTTGGACCTTTAACCAATTGCACTTAAATAAATAGAAAACTTTCTGTTGAACATTATTGAAAAATGGAGGTGTTCTTAAATGGATACAATTCTTCTGAATTCAATGGAGTCTAAAAATCAGTCCATTTTTAATGGCATGCATAAGAGAACATAAGAGGTATTTGAGGCTATGGCCTAAATCATTTCTACCCATGTTTTCGTTCAGCCACTAAAATTTCAGGACTTAACTAACTTAATATGCATATCTAGGCAATATTATTTTGCCAGGCAGCTGCCTGGCTGGAGTACAGGCCTACTCTGTATACAAGACAAGTGTTTAGCCTTTGAAAATAATGAATGCCTGTCTACCTGAATTATTTAGAATGAAAACAGGCCACAGGCTCACACAACTGGAACAGTTTCCATCTATGAGTATGGAAATATGTGGTCTGCTTTTGAATCTAAGCTTGCATCGTTATCAGAGCCTTATAATTTATTCCAGCCATGTCCAATGTTTTAATTAAAATGTACATAGCATCTCCTTCAGCACTGTAATTTACTTTCTACTAAGAGAGGCTCATTTATAATAATCTATGGGATGGAGGGTGGCAACAATCTGGAACACAGCACACTGAACAACAGCATTTTTGGGTAAGCAACACTGGGGAAAATCCTATTCTTGCAATAAGTTATATGATTTCTCTTATGTTTCAGTAAGTTTTCAAAAGGGCTCAATCCAAATGTCTTTTGTGATTTCATGTAAACCGTGTGAGCTCAGAACTTTGCTTTCACTTGAACACAAATGAGAATTTATGGATTTATTATTGCTCAGACCTGCGTGGGCATGCAAGAATCCGAGAGAGAAAAGCTGGCTATGAGCTGAATAGGCAACACACATAACAAGGAATAAAAAGCTCAGATAAAGGTGTTATGAAACCTAGGAAAAATGCATTTGAATAAAAACTGAATATCTTTCTACAGTATTGCCAATCCTTTATATTTCATGGATTCTTGCTCCTGACCTTTTTTTAGCAAGATATTCATGGAGAGAGACTGTGTTCCTGTGAAACAGTATTTGCACTAGGAATGAGTCTGTCCATCTTGAACAGTTGTTGTGGATTGGGAAGCAGAAATGCTGTGTGAATTAGGTTACCAACTGCTACCAAGATGCTCATAGAATGTGCCCCAAATTGAGTGTGCCCAACCTACCCACTCTTACTCATATACATCAATCCTGAACTGGAACTATGAAATAGTTTGTGGGGGTGTGTCTATGCTCACTTTCAGGTAACTGTGACTGACCTTGGGAGTAGCAGTGGGGAGAAAACTGGAGCATTTTTACTGCTACATTTCCATGTAAGAAAGAGCAAGTAGGCAAAACATGCTCAAGAGAAGGAGCTCCTAACAGTGCTAGGGATGCAAAGCAGACATACCCTAAGTGGCCTATATAAGAACATGGGAGAGTCAGGAATTCTGACCTACTTAATCATGACTAGAAGGATATCAGGTAGTGCCTTCTATTTATTTCAGCTGCCATATATTTATAATCAGCAAGTGAAAGTTTTAAAGATTCTAATGATAGTTAAAAATAAGTAGAAATCTCTGGGTTATGTAAATATCATACCTGAAAGGATTTACTTTAGTGTACTTCTTTCAGCTGCTTGCTAATTTTATAACACCACGAACAGATGTTTTCAGTAATGGAATTCTCTGCAAAGCATGTTATACTGAACACTAAGAAAGTGGCCAATATTTAATCAACTAAACTAGTTCATTACCTAAAAGTATCTCAAGAATATGCTGCCTTCAGCCAAGGAAGATGTGGGCTGAGAGCCAGTGTGAAAAGAAGTCCTTCCCATGGCAAGAAGAGTAAATGTAACTTTTCCTATCATGCTACCTTTACTTGTACATTTGGGTTGCCAATATTTTCTCACACATTATTCCATAAGGTACTGGATTGGATGGCATACCTGTTGAAATCTACAAGATTGGTGGTAAGGAACTGGTACTAAGACTCCATGAATATATTCTATGAATTTGGAACAATGAAGAGATCCCTGAAGACCTGAGGAATGCCAACATCAAAACTATCTTGACCATCTTCAAGACAGGAGATAAGTTTGTGTGTAGTCTTTCTGGACTTTAGGAAGGCCTTCAACACTGTCTCTCACCCCATTCTCATTAAAAAATTAGGAGATTGTGGTGTCGATGCTCACACAGTCAGATAGGTTGCCAGTTGTCTGGAGGGCCGCACCCAGAGAGTGGTGGTGGATGGGTCATTTTCGAGCTGGAGGGATGTGGGCAGTGGGGTCCCCCAGGGCTCAGTCCTCAGGCCCACACTGTTCAACATCTTCATCACCGACTTGGATGAGGGGGTGAAAAGCACCCTATTCAAATTTGCAGATGACACTAAGATGTAGGGAGAAGTGGGCACTCTAGAAGCGAGGGATAGGCTGCAATTGGATCTGGACAGGTTACAGGGGTGGGCAGATGAGAATAAGATGGGATTCAATACTGACAAGTGCAAGGTACTGCACCTAGGGAGAAAGAACCAGCAGCATACTTACTGGCTGGGGAACTCCCTTCTCCTCAGCACAGAGGCAGAAAAGGATCTTGGAGTCATTATAGACTCCAAGATGAACATAGGCCACCAATGTGGGGACACAGTCAGGATGGCTAACCGCACCTTGTCATACATCCACAGATGCATCATGAACAGGTCCAAGGAGGTGATCCTCCCCCTATATATGACATTGGTCAGGCTGCAGTTGGAGTACTGTGTCCAGTTCTGGGCGCCGCACTTCAGGAGGGAGAGGGTCCAGAGGAGAGCCACTCGCATGATGAGGGGTCAGCAGAGCAGGCCCTACGAGGAGAGGCTATGAGACCTGAACCTGTTCAGCCTGACAGGGTGACTAGGATCTGGAACCAACTTCAAAGGGAAGTGGTGCTCGCTCCTACTCTGGGGGTCTTCAAAAGGAGGCTAGACAGACACCTTGCCGGGGTCATTTGACCCCAGCATTCTTTCCTGCCCATGGCAGGGAGTTGGACTTGATGATCTGCTCAGGTCCCTTCCGACCCTAGCATCTATGAAACTATGAAGACCAAAGTACTCAGAAAATCATCTCTGATCTTCAATCTGCCAAACAACTGCACCATCATTGTGCACACTGAGGAAAACCTCCAAGCTATATTGGATCTTTTCAGAGAAGATTGCTGAACTTTGGGCCTCTCTCAATATTGAAAAGACCTGAACACTTTCCCAACCTTGAATCAAGGGATTGCTGCCACTGACGAGTTTCTCACACACTGACCATGAAACCCTTCTTTGGATTTATTAGGGGAGTTTTCCTGTGTAGAAGCAAAATGAGACAGAAACATTCTGAATGACTGTCTCCGCACCTGCACATCAATCTCATTCAAGTAAGACACAACTCTTCTATATGCACTAACAAAAAAATAAAAAAATAGTTACTGCAGAGTTAGTAGACATGTTGTTTTTATTCTAACAATAGGTGCTGTTTTTTGGATATTGCTAGTTACATATCCTACCATTAAACTCTTGAGTCATAGAAACACCTACACTCAGCTTGCTTGTTTGGATTGATTTGTCTGACTAACTGGTGAATAGGCACAATTACATTATGGCATAAGTGCCAGGCAATAATAGATTCAGATGGGCAGCTGCAAAACACTGAGAACTGCTGTCAGTGCACAACTAACAATCATATCACCACCCACCAAAATATCTTCTTAGGGATGAGATCACTACATAGCAAATGTATTCCAAACTTAAACTTTCTTACTTTCATGGCAATTTTTATGCAAACCATTTCTTGAAATTCTCACATCACTCTGGACCTAATAGATTAATTCAGTTCAGGAGGAATAGCAGTTCAAGATGAAACCTCAAATGTTGAAAGATTTGGTTGGGTAAGTTTACCAACTAGACAGTTCACAGCAACTATGCATACACTGAAACTTTCCTAGCTTTTCCTTACAAAATATCTATTTATTTTCCCATGGGTTCCACTTAAGACACTTTCTTCAGCCTATCATGTATTTGTTTTTAAGTTAAGACTTGAGAAGGATGCAAGACTGGCAGCTAAGAATTTTCAAGTCCTCTTTCTGCAGAATATATGTTTCGTGGATAGTTGCATTTCAAGTTTCCCCTTTCAACAGTCTATTTCTCAGCTCTAAACTCAAAGATCATATCTAGATGGGAAAAAGGTGGATCATTTTCTGTGCACGTTAATTCCTTGCCTTCTCTCATAAACACTTCCAATGCTTACGAAACTTAGCTTCAAGTTTACCTTTTGCATTACAGATATAAAAACTTAGAAACTAGAAAAGCATTATACCCATTTAGAAACTGACCAGGAGATAGTAATGTTATTTGGCTGTTATTATTTTGAGCCAAATTCATACTAGTGAGCTAGAGGTGAAAGCTTCAGCTCTTAGCACCAATCCCCTAACTATACATACAACTGTCCTTTGGCTTCTTTCTATTTAATTTGTTTATAACTTATGTCAAAGCTGACAGGATTGACGTTATTGTCTCCCTAGTGATCATAAGAACTGTCAGTGAGAATTCTTTAAAAATAAAGAAACTACCATTATCGGAATGATTATGTAGAACTCTTCTATTCTCTTTCAAGTAATTTAGACAGACACACTTGGTTCTGTTATTTAAAACAACTGAATTTCTTTTCAACGTAAAATAATTGCTTTTGTGTATTTTTACAGAATTCATTGGCTTTTTTTGAGCTCTTGGCTCAAAGCACTGCAACTTCAGAAAAACAGCACTGTGATAGGATGCAGGAATCAAGACATGAAGCTAACTATGAACGGAAAAGAAAATTGACTAGATGAGCTTTATTATCTCAGAAAAGTAAAAATCCAAAAAACACCACCCCTCTCCTAAAACAAGCCAAAAAGCACAATCCTTATCTTTTTAGGGTATGTGCAGATGTTATATTTAGGTCCGCCTGACTAAGGTAATCCGTGTGGTCATATTAGATCAAGTGAGGTGAATGTCTGATGTCTGCACATACCCTTTGATGTATAAGTATTCTGGGAAATGCCGAAGAATGATAACTGTAGTACAGCACACTTGTAACTTGTACCACATGCATTTACTCAAGGTTTACTTGAGGAAGTTGTTCGCTTGATAACTTTTATTGTTGAGTTCCTGTTACATCTTTTAGTCTTCGTTGGGTAACTAAACATCAAAGATCAAAATAAACTATTTGTGCAGTTCCTAATAAAGATGGAATATGAGGGCTGCTATTGAAAAATTTCAAGAATTTTTTTCCAAAAATGATACTAAACTAGAGGGAAAAAAAGTTTGTTCGTGACAACAAATGCTCTGAAATTATAACAGTGTGGGAGTGTCTACATGTCCCCCCCCAGTGCAGTTGTTACTGTGCCAGCATTTAGTATTTGCGCTGTCATTTAGAAGTACTAAATGACAGTGCAGTAACAGCTGCCACTGCACTGTCCCAGAGGCGCACGGTTATTTTTTAGCAGCTATGTTGCCGTAGCGATGCACTATAGTAAGGTAGCTCATTGCTTGGTGACGTAGTGTTGGCATCATGGTTTGTGCCTGCTGATGCTATGTCACCATAGCAATTAGCCATGTCACCACAGTGCATCACTAGAGCAATGTAGCATCACATGTAGATGCACCCTATTTGTAGTATTTTTATTCCAGGATGATTGTACTCCATTTAAAACAGAAGGTAATTAGAGAAGGCTATCTGCAGACTTGAAAAGGAGAGCACCACATCATGCCCCTTAATGGATGAGGAATGCCCATCATACATGCATCTTAACTCCTACACAGAATGGGAATCAGCAACTCCAGATCACTACTTTGCACGGCTGCTTTGGAGTTGCGCTGTCAAAGACAAGGGTTGGAGCCAGAGGTGCATCTGGGCAGTTTTGCACTCTGGGAAGTGGTGGCATACTGGGTACTGATAGTGGCTGGACTGGCAGCGGTAGCACCGAGCCAGCAGTGGTGGTGGCTGCTGTTTTTGCACTCTATCCCAATCAGTGCTTGGGAGTGGTGCTGCACTGTTCTCACACTTAGTTACATTATTGGTGGGAATTATAATCCTCACAAAATAATGTGGGTCTCCAAGTTTATAGCTTGGACTTTGCATCAGCCATCTCAGATGCATGCAGATCTCTCAAGTTTTCAGGTATTGAGACACAATCACATAGTCATTGAGGGCAGTGGGAAGAATGACTGCATATGTGGGAGCTCTTCCCTGATCATGCCACACTTAGTCCTACTGATATTACTGTCATTTTAATGCCCTCCTATGAGTCTAAGCATACAAGAGTGTAATCTGGCCTAAAGTAATCTAATTTTTCATCTACTGTCATTTAAAATTAGAGCCTATTTCTGTAACAGTGATCTGAGCAAATATTTCAGATAAATATTTTATGAAGCAAGTTTGTCAGAATTTTTAGTGTTAAAAGAAGAGATAAGCAAATTTTATCCTTAAAATTACTTTTTAAAGCAGAATTCTGAATATAACTTATTCTCAGAAGCATTTAAATGCTGCAGGCAATGTCCATAGCCATATTGCAACTTTTATTTTTTACTATTTTTCTTAATAGTGTCTCTACATTCCATTTACACAGGCAAGTCTAAAATACATAATTGTAAAATAATGAAGTAGACTCAGATTATCATTTTAGCTGAAGCATGTAGTATAGAAATAGATGTAGCCATTTCTAGGTGAAATAAATGCTTTCTTTTCCTGATGATAGAATGAAAATGCCATCACATAGTTTTACATATTGTGCTGGTTTTGCTGATTGTTTAATCTGTCCCTATTTTTTCTTCAGTTTAAGTAAAGAATGCATTGTTATTCTGGGAATGCTGAATTAAAAAAAAACAACAACAAAGAACAAAGATATATTTTTTCCATGCTCATTCCTTTGGGGCTTATTTTTTGTTTTCCTTGTAGCTGTAAAAGTGAGTCTGAGTTTATTCTTCATAAAAGCAAGGAACTGATCATGTTATTCCTGTCTGTAGACAAGAACCATGCAAATACTGCAACATATCCAGGAAAATTAATCTCAACTCAGACTTGTTTTTTGCTGAAGGGATGAAAACAAAAGAAATGCTCTACATACTGATCCACAGCTAAAATATTATCATCAGTGGCTACAAAGTGTTAAATTCTCTCCCTGCTACCCAAACACACAGGGCACATCTACACAAAATGCTAAAAGTGCAGTCAACTAATTCAACTGCACATCAGTGCATCATGGCAAAGCTGTGGCAATGTACTAATGCACAGTAGAATTAGTCTACTGCACATTAGCATCTCTTAAAAATTGTGTGCCAGCATTACTGCGCAGTAGTGCTGATTACTGTGCATTAAGCTAGTACCTATTATTACAGGTACTAAACTTAATGTGCTGTAATCACGGCACATTAATGCATGTGTAGACATGCTCCCAGATAGATAAAATCTGTGTTTGACTTGTCTAATACTCTTGTTGTGGATACTAAACTAGACTGGATTTTTCCTGTGCCAGGTTAGGAACTGCAAGCCATGAAATGGAAAAACATTTTACAACTTTGCTAGTCTTCTCAAAAAGTTGGGCAATGGATCACACACAGTTGATTTCCTAGGTCTAAGAATGACTTTGTTCATCTTGACAGAAATGAAAACCTTATTGACCATAACACTACTAGTGAATGGTTTGATTTAGAACAATGAACTATTTGTTTTGACAGTGTATCATTTTGCAATTTCATCTCATCTGAGTTTACCAACATGATTTCCAACTCGCTGATATGTTTAAATTTGACTTCAGTCCACAAAAGGACGTGATTGGGAAGCTGAGCATTCTTACTCCCAGTGGAGATTCTACCACAGGACCCTTCATTAGGATTTACATTTGCACCACATGAAATGAAGTATAAATAGTCTATTTAGTTTTAATGATCTCTGATTAAATTAAAACTGAAGATATAGGTAAAAAATCTTATTAAGGAATACACAGATTGCAAACATCTGGAGCTATGGCTTTCTCTATAACTGCTAGTTAGAAAAATATCTTTTTCACAATTTATTCCTGAATATTCCCTTTTCAGGCAATCTTATACATAGAAGTAAATGTATAGAAAAAAAATCATTTTACTGTTGTTCCTTCTTCCACCCATTAACTCCCCCCCCCCCCATTCTCATTTCATCAACTTGTGCACCACCATTAACAAAAACTGTAAAACCTGAGGTAGGGACTGATTTTTACTACAGGTTTGTATAGAACTTAGCCCATCAGGACTAAGCACAACTGTAAAGGAAATATTTCTTGTAATAAAGAAAACTAATGGTAGGCTTGTGTTTGTTTCATTTCTTCTGCTCATAAATTTAGAGTTAATATTTCTCAAAAAGTGGTTAAATACTGACCAAAAAGTAGACAAACCAAAATCTTTATCTGTAAATAAGAGCAGGTCATTTAATACTATTTTCAGATTATTTAAAGGGAAAAAATTACAAATACTTCATACTATAACAGAACACTAATATATAGGGGGGGAGAGGTAGGATTATAAATTGGTATAAATATTGATAACTATTTTAGGTCTCATTCGCCAAGCACTGGAAAGCCCAGTAGAACTAGCTGCCAAAAAGTTCCTTTTTTTATCTTGCTTAAACTTCTTTTTTTCTTAAGTTTCATTCTCTTAAGTTTCTGTTTTTATCCTTGTTCTATCCTGAATGCATCCTTTCTCTCTTTAGTGTTATGCTCTTTGGAAGTTCAGATTTCACAGAAAACTCCATTCCTATTCAAATAAGTGACACTGTTCTGAGTGCTTTTTTGACAATCCAGTCACTTATTTCAGTGCTTTACAGGAGGGTGTGCTACCTCAAAAGTCTGAATCTATAAGCCAACACAACTCAAGTGCTGTGTTTTTTTGGAATTATATAATCGCTGATGCATAGACTTAAAGATTTTCCTAAGTTTAAATAGTTAAACAAGTTAAAATAGTTATAGATATGAAATATTCCTTGGCAATGTTTGCTTATCTTAGTTTCAGTATAACAAATACCCCTGAGGATGCTCTGAAAAGGACAAGCAATGCTCAAAAAAGGAACGATATTGATAAGCCATAGCATAGATATGGAATTGTAGGGAGATAATTTCTTTCCAAGCAATGGCCACCTCCCAGCTGTCTCGGACGGCCGGAGCCGACTCGAGATGATTCAAATATTACTCAGTTGTTTGGGCGGGCTGGTGAATGGAGAGGCAGACACAGCTTATTGGTTGCAAAAACTGTACTTACGCCGCCTGTAGCCGCGACGCAGGTGGTCCAGTCGTTTGAACAACTATGTCAGTTGCTCCAGCTGGCAAGACTCAGGCCAGCTAATCCGTCCACAAATTAAGCCGGCAGGGAAAGGGTACGCCGAGGATTGCGCTCGGTGACAGGGAGAAGAATCGATAGGTGATCAGTCTATCGATCAGTTCAGCCACAAGTCAGATCTCTTTAGAGGCACTCTGCAGCATGCTCAAAGTTCTCCGACTTGGGCGGAAGTCGCACGAAATTTTAAACGGCCAGCAAGCCAATTACTAGCCGCCACGTAGGAATAATTTAGAACTGGCCAATAGCGGAACACAAATTTACATTCAAATGGCGGGATCTCTCTTGCACCGAGGTTTTTCTGTTGCAACAAAAACCTTTTGCTGTGCAAGAGGCTCTCATGTGGAGGGAAAATTCCATCGTGCCGAGGCACCAAAATCACTGGGTTGTGACACCAGCTACCTCCAGTGGTCAGAGTTGTTACCCAAAACTTACATTTTATTGATCCAGTAGTGTTGGAGTGATACTGTAGTCATGATATCCCAGGAATTTTGTGTGAGAGAAAGATTTTTGTGGGAGATATCTTTTATCAGAACAACTGCATGGTTGGGATAGACTTTCAAATTCAATGCATTCTTGCAATGCAAGCTTTTAAATGTAATGCATTCTTCTTTAGGTCTGAGGAAAGCACAGGCACAGGGAAAGATTAAAAACAGCTACTTAAAAGAACGTGGTCTACACTCAAGATCTGGAACAACATATTGCACAATCACCCACTTCATCCCCATAACAGTTTCCCTTTCAACAACTGACTTGTCCTCCACCCCATGGGCCCAAAGGTGACCTCTCTATATGCCAGCCTCTTCATGAGATACTGGAAGAGAAACTTTTAGACAACTGCACCACCAAACCTGAATTCTACCTGCATTACAGAGATATTATTTTCATTATCTGAACTTAACACCTGGACTCACTGACTTCCAATGCAGGTTTAAGAACTATCATCCCTGGATCAAATCCTCTCTGGAATATTCCTATATTAATATCAACTTCTTAGATACCAGGATCCACACCCTACAAACCATTGTATAGAAAAACGACAGACAACCATACTTACAGCCACAAAACCAGCAATCATCCCAAATGCTCCAAAAAAGTTGTGATCTACAGTCAGGCCCTCAGATACCACCACACCTGATCTGAAGATAAAAATTAAGACACCCACCTTACCTTCATCTGCCTTTATACAACAAGAACACACCAGCAGGGAAATAGACTATGTGTTTGTAAGAAGCACCCAGGTGCCCCGTAGTAACCTGCTACAATACTAAAAGACACTTCTCTGTGATGACACACTCCTCATGTTCACCTACCACCCAGCACTTTAACTAAGAAGCAGAATTGTAGCAAAACCCCCAGTTTTTCTTTTTTGTTAATTTAAAATGCATTTTCTCCCCTTCCTCAACCATTTCTGACTTGTTCTCTCCCTCTCTATTCCCTATAGATAAGTATAAGTGAGCTAAGACATAGGATAAGCTTCAGCATTTTATTTTGGTAGCAAGTTGCATTTGTTTTGTTTTTTCTCCTTCTTTATATTGTATAATTATTATGTTTATACTGATTTTTACTGTTCTATATTACTGTTTTACTGATACTAAATGATTTAGGCCTACATATGTAAGTTAGCATAAACAATGTCAAGTTGCCATTTTGTTTGTCAAGTCTCCATCCTGTCCCCAGGCCTAGTTGTGTAACCCATGACTCATACCTACCCCTCCTATGTAACTTGGTTCCTGAATGACTGGGGATGAATGAGGGTACTTGAGAGACAATGGCAGTAGGTCTAAAAATAGGACCCTCTGAATGACCAAACCATCAACGCCAATACCTGAATCAACGATCCAGCCATTGGAACCAACCTTAGCATTCAAGAAACAAAAGATGAGGCAACCCACCTTTGTGCCAGGCTGCACATGCTCAGTAAGAACACCAGGAGCCCTCTGGAGCAGGACTGACATTGCCTGGACAGGCCCTCCCCATAGGAGATCAGAGGTAGTCTGCCCCATAAAAAGGGGTAGTGAAGACTGACTCCTTGGGACATCCTCTCCATCTGGACCAGCACCATGCCACACCACCTGTCCACCCAGAGGCCCTGCCAGCGATTCCCTCTGGACAACACCTGCTGGACAAAGACCCATTTCCAGCCTGGATAAGGTAGCTATTACCCCCCAACCCCCTCTTCAACCAAGGACGTGGACTCTCTTTCCTTCCCTACCTGGACTCCAACCCTATCACTGAGTCTCTTTCTCCTGTTGCCATTGTGAGTGCTTGTGTGTGTGCGTGTGGGGGTGGGAACCGATAACTTCATGGGGCTGTGTAGTGTGTTGTCTGTTTAATAAACCTGTTATTTTGAGTTGGTTATATGTGAGTTGGGTTTTTGTCTGTTTCCTGACTGTCTCCTCCTTGCCACCACTTATCTGCCCCGCCTCCCCCAATATCTCAGCTGTCTGCCTCAGTTTCCAGCCCCAAGCTCCCAGGTTTCTGCATCTTTCTCTTTCCTGGCTGTCTCCTCCTTGCCACCGGGCTTTTTCCCTTGCATGAGTGACCTCGAGTAATCCTGGAGCCTCTTGATCTTAAGTAAACCCAAGCCTCAACTCCTCATCCAGGTTCTCTCTAATGCCAGTTCTGGCAACTTTAAGTCCATATACTGTAACTCTCTCTCTCACCTTAACCTTCCCCCAAGTATCCCAGCTACCCCAAGCACACACATACATACTGTACCATCCAACTTAGGAACTTACCTGTATGTGTAGGTGGGTTGTATATGTGTGAACTGGTGTGTGTGTGTGTGTATAGATGTCATTGTGTACATGATATACAAATTAGTTATCTGTGTATGTGTACTAAGCATGCGGGTATGGACTATTGATTTTTGTCCAGCTTTTGGGGTGTGTAGTATATGTGCTTGAACTGGTGATAGGTATGCATGTGCCTCGACTGGTTTGGATGTGTATGTGCCTGAGTTGGTAGTGTGTGTGTGTGTGTATGCACCTAATTGATTTGTGTGTTTGTATATGTGCAATTAAACCCCACTCCCTTCTGTCTAACAGTGCAATATTGAGATCCTGAGAGTTGGCCTGACCCCACAGGGCAACAGAATCATCAAACAATTACAGTCTATAGTCCATAAAAATCAGAGAACACTTTTTACAGAGCACCCACTCGTTCTCTGATCTCACTATTCTTGTGCTCAAGGGAAATTTGCAGAACACTTCTGAAAAGTGAGCCTGAGAACTAAAATTCATAAGCTGGCTGGATACTAAGAATCAAGAACTAAACTTTAGTATTGATGTCATGGCATGCTACAATCTACGTGACTCCAGATCTTCTTCATACTTCAGGTGATAATGACCCTTTCCCCTTTTGAAAGGCCTCAGTCTTCCATGCTTCTGGTTAGCCTTTTTTCTCTGATTTGCTTGTCTGCAACCCCTGGGAATTTCTCTCTCCTCCAGTTTCCCAGACATGCAAACTGTTTTTAAATATTTTTCTGCGCAAGCTTTTCCTCTAGACCTGAAGAAGAACGCATTGTATTCAAAAGTTTGTCAACATTTATCCAACCATCATGATGTTGGTTCAATAAAAGGTATCATCCATAGAAATCCTTCATTTCTCATTTCACTGATCCAGTGTTCTGAGGAATCTCCTGATTGTGTGGCACAAACCAGAGACAGGTTCATAGTTTTGGTCCTGATTATGATAAGAAAGATTTCTCCAGTTCCAGAGTTGATTCAAAGCCCACTAAAACAAATGGGAGTTCATAAAGACTCCAATACATTTTTGTTTAAGTCTTAATTGAGGATGATGAAATAAGATATTCACTGAAGTATGGTAAAGCTTCCATTCCTATAAACAGAATTTCTGGGCTGGATTCTCTGGAGTATGCCTCTTCCTTTGGATTTTGGAGGGAACAGAAATTACACAAATTCCCTTCTTGAGACACCAAATGTAAATCTAGCCCCACAAAAAACCCCAAAACTTGGCACTGTAATACTGGTTGTTGCAGAAGCTGCCTTTTTACTGACTTTTAGAATCTACAGCCTAATGTATAACATACAACTCTGGTACTCCCATCCACTTCATCTTTGCATATCTTGGAAAAGAAGTGGAGAAGCCACTCTTGGCACACCATAGTAGCTGTTCTTGATATCTGTCTGTCTCTGGCATACTTGAGAGTTTAATTTATAAGGTGCATCTCTACCATGCCTTCTGCCTGAAGTCATACATGAGAGCAGCCATAGGGAATGCCCCACAAAATAGCTTCTCTGCCTCATAACAGGATTTGGTCTGTGCTGAATCCAAGTGGGAGGACAGAGACATGCTGCTCAGAAGCATGCTCAGGAGAGCTGCTGACATATCACAGACAGGCAAATAATGAGACTTCTGTTTCTGAGCCTGATTCACAACCTGGATTTCTCCTAGATTTTGGCATCTAAGTCTGTCTTTTCTCATAAAGTGATGGAGGAAATGGTGCCACTTCATCCCACTCGTATCAAATAGCATAGTGATGAAGTACTCATACCTAATATGAGAGGTCATCTGAGGAAACTGGAGGTCGTGTCTTCCACCCCTAATGTGAACACCATAAACCAGGGTTGGCAACATATGACCCCTGAGCTGGAGCCAGTCTGTGAAGAGCTCCAATCTGGCATGGAACTGCATTGTGCTCCAATCCACATTGCTTCCCTCCACAGTGGAGCCTGCAGCTCTTCTGTGTCTTGGCTTACCCTCACTACAGAGAGGCTGGTGTTCAGTGAAAGTAACCACAAGAAGCTGCCTGCTCCAGGAACTGGACACGTGTGGCCCAGGAGATCCCAAACAGCAGCCCACACTGGCAAGAGGTTGCTGACCTCTTTGTAAGCAACAGACTACAATGCATGCTGGAATGAGGTGACCCACTGCCTACTGTTCAAGCTGCTGCTCTTTCATGGAAAATTCACTAGGTCATAGAAGAAGAGACTATAGCCTTCAGCTGGGAGACAGAGGTACTATTTGCTTCATGATTATGGTCCTCATCTGGAGGGAGAACTGTATCCTAATACTTATTCCAAGTAATAGTTCAGATAAAATGTGTAAATATGTACATATTTACTGTAATAGAGACTAAGGTTAGAGTTTCTCCCATCCCAGGTGAATACCCTAACCCCACTAGGCTTCAGATTTATTTCCTCACTCAGGCCCACTGAGTAATTATTCTGTAAATGGAACAGGACTGGATTACAACCAGTTAAGCAGAGAAATTCCAAATTTGTGGATCCTGACAGGGCTTAAGCACCTAGCTACTCAGCAATGTCTAGACCTAGGTAGTTCTGGGTATGCCCAGAATCAGATATTTAAGCACCTAAGGAACTTTACTAATGAACATTTACAAACATGAAGGGTTAAGGTGGCCATGGAGCAGGTGTTTTAAGGATATAAATATTGAATTTAGGTACTTACAGGAGCAGTTTGACAGCACTTAGATGTGTATGTTCTTTTGTTCATCCACCCAGTAGAATGAATTGAGCCAGCTTTTACATTTTCTGCCATGGAAATCTTCATAGTTTCATATTTTCTTGGGTCAGAAGGGACCTGAACAGATCATCAAGTCCGACCCCCTGCCCTGGGCAGGAATGAGTGTTGGGATCATAATACCCCAGCAGATATCTATCCAACCTCCTCTTGAAGACCCCCAAGGTAGGGGAGAACACCACATCCCTTGGGAGCCCATTCCAGAGCCTGGCAGCCCTAACCGTAAAGTAATGCCTCCTGATATCAAGCCTGAACCTACTTGCAATCAATTTGTGGCTGTTATTCCTTGTTATCCCAGGTGGTGCCTGGGGGAACAGAGCCTCACCTATTTCTGCTGGTCCCCTCTGCTGAATTTATATACAGCCACCAGATCCCCTTTCAGTCTTCTCTTGTGGAGGCTGAATATATTAAGGCCCTTTAGTCTATCTTCATAGGGCCTGGCCTGCTTCTCCCTGACCATGCGAGTGTCCCTCCTCTGAACCCTCTCAAGATTAGCCACATCCCTCTTGAAGTGCGGTGCCCAGAACTGGACTCAGTACTCCAACTGTGGCCTGACCAATGCCACACAGAGAGTAAGGATCACTCTCCTGGACCTGCACGTGATGCATCTGTAGGTGCACGACAAGGTGCAGTTAGCCTTACTGACTGCTTTCTCACATTGGTGGCTCATGTCCATCGTGGAGTCAACAATGACTCCAAGATCCCTTTCAGCCACTGTGTTGTTGAGAAGGCTGTTCCCCAGCCTATAGGTATTTTGCAGGTAGATGCAGCACTTTGTACTTGTTTGCATTGAATTCCATTCTATTCTCATCTGTCCACTTCTGTAACCTGTCTAGACCTAGTTGCATTCTGTCCCTCCCCTGCAGTGTGCCCACTTCTCCCCAGATCTTTGTGTCATCAGTGAATTTGGACAGTGAATTTGAATTTGCTTTCCATGCCCACCTCCAAGTTGCTGATAAAGATGCTGAATAGCACAGGTCCAAGGATTGACCCCTGGGGAACTCCACTTCCCACATCCCTCCAGCTCAAAAATGACCCATCCACCAACACTCTCTGGGTGTGACCATTGAGCCAATTTGCCACCCATCTGACTATGTATGCATCAATGCCGCAGTTGCCTATTTTTTTATGACCATGAGGTGAGAAACAGTGTCAAAGGCCTCCTTGAAGTCCAGGTATACGACATCCACCTCAGCACCCACATCCAGGGACTTTGTGATCTGGTTGTAATAGGAAACAAGGTTAGTCAGGCAGGATCTGCCCACAATTAACCTATGTTTGTTGCCCCTGAGCATTACCTCCCATGCTGGGCCCCCGTAGATGTACTCCTTGATAATTTTCTCAATGGTCTTTCTAAGGACTGAGGTGAGACTAACTGGCCTATAGTTACCCAGGTCCTCCTTTCTCCCCTTCTTGTAAATGGGGACCACGTTGGCCCTTTTCCAGTTCTCTGGGACCTGGCCAGAGCACCATGAGCACTCTTACAGCCGTGCCAGGCGCCCTGCTATGACCTCTGCCAATTCCCTCAGTGCCCTCAGATGAAGAGCATCTGGACCTGCTTATTTAAACATGTACAGCCCCTCCAGAAGTTCCCTAACTAGATCATCCCTGACCTTAGGCATGACATTGTGTCCCCTGAGCCTGTCCATAATCCTAGTGGGGGAGTTGTCCCAGTCCCTACTCAGGAATATGGAGGCAAAGAACTTTTTAAAGAGATCAGCTTTTTCCTTTGCTGCAATCATGTGATTGCCAAGCCTGTCCTGTAGGGGCCCCACATTACCTGGTGCCTTCTTCTTACTCCCTATGTATTTGAAAAAGGACTTTTTGTTATCCTTAATTCTGGTCGCCAGCCCTAGTTCTGTCTCTGCCTTGTCCTTCCTAACTGCCTCCCTTCAAACATGAGCAACAGAGGTGTAATCTTCCTTGGTGATAGCCCCTTGCTTCCACTGATTGTATGCCACCTGTTTTGCCCTCAGGCCCTCCTGAATGCCTTTACTGAGCCAAGGGGGCTTTTTAGCACTCTTGCCCCTTTTGGTTCACATTGGAACTGATTCCCTCTGAGCTCGGAGGATCATCTCCTTAAGAAACACCCATTCGTCCTGGACGCCGATCTCATTGAGGCTCCACGTCCCCAATGTCTCTCTTATTAATCTCCTTAGCTCATTGAAGTCAGCCCTCCTGAAGTCAATGACTTTTTCCTTACTGCTTGCTTTCACCACCTTGCGCCAGACAGTAAATTCCAGCAGACGATGGTCACTAATGCCTAGGTAGTCGAGCACCCACAGATCCCTCACCAGGTCATTGCCTGTTGCAAGTACCAAGTCCAGCAAGGCATTTCCTATGGTGGGATTGTGTACCTCCTGGGTTAGGTAGAGGTCCTGTATGCAGGCTAAAAACCTATGTGAGCATTCAGACATGGCTGAGTGATCCTCCTAGCAGATGTAGTTTAGGTAGTTTAGGTCACTCATGTCCTTACAGCCTCCGTGAGCTGACCTGAAAATTCCAGGTCCAAGTGGATCTTAGGACAGGTGGATCATGTTGGGACAGGAATGAGATTTGAAGTAAGGAGTGGGTAGAGTATAAAGTACTTTGTCTCTCCCTAGCAGACAGAGGATATAGACAGATGTAATGGTTGTATCCTTATCAAAGGATAATGATGTAAGTTGTTAAAATGGTCAAAGTTAGGGCTATATAGCATTTTAATGCCTACAGGATTATATATACATGATAGCTGTATCATAACATCTGATGCATGATTCCCTGGATACAATGGCTAAAATGTATGAAATGTCATGGCTCACCATGGGTAGTACTATATGTGTAGAAGGAAGCCATTTTTCCTGCCTGCCCCTCAGTGTAGCAAGGAGCCCTCCACACCCTTCCATCTTATATTCTCCTCTGGACATAGATAGCAAAGGCCTCTTGCCTGCATTGCTTTTCCCTCTTTGGATATGTCTCTTCTCTTCTATCTTTTCTTCCTTCCTCCTTTCTTCTTTCCCTTTCTCACTACAAGATATAGAATTATTTGGGTATTTTTCTTTTTGGTATGAGGAATTGTGTTTTATGAAATTACATAGGTGCCTTATAGGTATAATAAGGTATTTTACATTTTGTATGTGTTCGTTTTGTATTTCCTTTTATTGTATTTTGATATTTTTATCTATCCATGTGCCATGGCATTTCTACCTCTTATATTTTATACTCTACCCTGTAACTGAATGCATTCTATTTTTTAAAGAAGTTATACCCTGTAACAATGGTGGGAATTGAACAGCTGCCTCCCTGCATCAGACGGACTCCTGAATGAGTGAGTGGACTGGTAATTGCATGTGTAACATGGTAGCTAGCTACAATAACAAGTTAATGAGTGGCAATTGACACCTACAAAACCGCAGATCAACAAGAGGAAGAAATCAATAGGAACCAATATATCAGCTGGGAACTCCCTGAACCTTCATTGTTAAAGAGACAGAAGCCCCGGTTTGAATTAATCAGAGCCAAAAACCAACTTTTGGGGCTGAATATCGCCAGATCAACTGTTCCCAGAGCCCTATTCACAACAATGGTAAATTATTCAAAATTCATCAATGGGCTCCTGAAACTGCACATACCCCTGGATGTGACCCCTAGCTGCCATCCAGTAGCTACCAAAGGGGATATCCCACAAGGGTCAATGACTCCTGGATTGGGCAAGCCCAAAAACTGGGGAGTCACAAAAGTCTGCCAAGGACAGATAAAAGGCAGTGAAGAGTGACCCTCAATGGCGCCCTCTTGATCTCCAACTTGACCAGCACCTGACCTGTCCAGCCAGAAGGACCAGATGGCGACCCCCTTCTGGAAGACAACCTCACCTTGGAAGAAGCCTTGACCAGCCATTGACAGCAGACTCCAACTCTTTAGGGATAGGTATTCTTGACTCTGGTGCTTCATAAATATTCATACTTAGCTACTCTGTGTGTATGTTTGTGTTTGTGTGTGTGTGTGTGTGTGCATGTGCGTGTGCAAGTGTGAGTGCATGTACATGAGTGTGTGCTTGAGGGGATTGGCCCCAAGGTTTATGATTTGATTTCATTGCAATATTTCAGTCCATCTAATAACCTAGAATTTTAAGGATCCTGAACTGGTCATTTGTAGCCAACTTATGTCTTATTCAGGTGGACTATGCTAAACTGTTTTTCTGGTAGGTTTTCATCAGTATGTTTTTCCTATGTGTGGGTCAGGCGGTTATTGTTTAGTGTTGGCTGCATTCAATCAACTTCATAGTTGGTTTCCATTACTGAGTACATCTTGCTTTTGGCAACAGTTTAATGATAGACAATGTATTTAGTGAGATTTCATTGTATCCAGTTATAAAATGAGGGACTTTTTGCCTTATGCTAATTGGAGAAAAAACATTGTCTTCTATCCAAGTCAATATGGTAAATGAGCTGCATATGCATCTTAAGTCAATGGTGGTAGTTTTACAGTATAATTAGTTTGAAAGGAGCATAACATTAATTTGTCAACTAAAGCTAACCCTTCTCTACATATATTAAAGGCATTGTTACTAATATTAGTATAATTTTGTTTTTGTAACTTATCAAAGCATTTTTTTAATGAAGGACTTAAATAACTTATATTATGGCTTTACCAAAAATATGAACTTATTCAATAGTTTTCTCCCATCCATATCATATACAGTGGGCATCATCTTGATTATGTGTTTACATAACACTGGCCGCATCTACACGAGACATTGACTGAGCAGTAGCTCATTACTACTGCACAGTAGTTCATTACTATTGCACAGTAGTGTGGTGTGGCACAAAGCATGATGTGATGCTGCTGTGCTAGTAACGAGCTCCTGAGCAGTCAGCATCACCAGAAAGCTGTTTGGGGATACTACTGCACAGTAACTCCAGTTATTGAGCAGTCATTTAGTAGTTGTATATGTAAGAACTAAATGACCGCACAGTAAAAACTGTGCAGTCAGCTCCTCATGTAGATGTGGCCACTGTCTACATGTTAATATATTATAGTAATTTAACTTTAGTAGTAGTTATTAGAGCAAAGGCACCTGCTGCAACTTTGCTTCTCTCTCTCAGCATGGCTAATGTAAATTCAGAATAATTAATACAGTGTAATCATTCTAGATTGAGACAGGGATGACTTCATTGCCTTAGTGAAAAGTAAATCAGATTAGAGTCTTTCTAAACCTGGATAAAGTAGTTGTCAGGTCCATTGGGACTAATTAAAAGATGCAAGTATCCAACCCAGCCATAAAGCCACAAGGGTTTCCCTAAGAACCTGTTGTAGAGAGTCAGACTGCTGTTGGTTCTTCAGTGATAGAGCATTCTCTCAACAGCAAGCTGGAGAAGATCTCTGGTTTCTACTAAGGGAGTTGAGTAGAAAGAATATATTTTGATTTGCTTTGAGGAAATCTAGGAAACATTAGCAGAAAATCCAAGGAGAGTTGACACATTTGAAGTGCAGCCAGGACTTGACAACCCCCAGTAGCATGATGACACTAAGTACTGTTTATAATCATAGCATTTCAATGCATCCCTCCCAGAGAGTGAGTCCTGGTGGCCAGGAAAACAGAATGATTCTCACTTTCCTCAGTGCATCATATGCAGCATAGCAAAATGCACCAATTGTGGCCTGAATAATGTTTTCTAACTTTTTGGCCTGGTTTTGCCTTTCTTAAAATACTCAGATCACAAAAAGTTTGAAATTTATCTTTTCAAAGGCATAAAAATAATTCTGAGCAAAATAAAGCTTTAAAAGAGTGGGCTATATATTTTGCTCTTTCCTGTAATTTAAATAAAGATGCCTTGACTTGCTTGAGTTTTTCTAGCAAAAAGTTGCCTTTGAAATGAGATCAAGGAAAGGATAATTTTGAAGAAGGCTGTGGGCAAGGTGAAAAGATGGATTATAATGGAAGGTAGAGCTACCTTAAATTTTGCTGCATACAGGGTGTATCTACATGAGACGTTTATTGAGAAACTGCCTAATTATCTCTGCAGTAAATGTCTCAGGTGTCTACATGTGCTGAGTAAAGTAATTAGGCTACAATAAATTAATAAACTTCACAGCAGGATAGTACTTGTAAATACAAGTTCTACCCTGCTGCAGAGTTTTTGAGTGCACAGCAACACATGTGTAGACTCTGACTTGGCTGGCTGGGGCATGAGGGTACTTGAGTGCATGGGCTGCCTGCTGGCTAACCCCGCACTGAAGCACCCTTGTGCCCCAGCCAGCCCTTCCACAGCATCTTGAGCCATACAGGAGCTGACCCCATGGCCTTTTGCAGGTGTGACTGCATTGATCTGGCTCAACATAACGTAGTGCTGGGCACACATTCAAATGGCATGCCTGGGATCAATAAACTCCAGTGTCTTATTCACTGGTGTTTATTGCTGCATCTTAATTATATGTATAGATACACCCATAGATTCATAGACGAAGGGTCGGAAGAGACCTAAGTAGATCATCAAGTCCAACCCCCGGCCCTGGGCAGGAGAGAATACTGGGCTCATATGACCCCAGCTAGGTAATTGTGAAGCCTCCTCTTAAAGACCCCCAAAGTAGGAGCCAGCACCACTTCCCTTGGAAGTTGATTCCAGATCGTAGCTGCCCTGACTGTGAAATAGTGACTTCTAATGTCCAGCCTGAACCTACTCTCAAACAACTTATGGCCATTATTCCTTGTTACTCTGGGAGGTGCATGGGTGAACAGGGACCATTCCCCACTGGTCCTACCTGGTAAGTTTGTAGATGGCCACCAGGTCCCCTCTCAGCCTTCTCTTGTGAAGGCTAAACAGGTTCAGTTCCCATAGCCTCTCCTCATAGGGTCTGCCCTGCTGTCCCCAGATCATGTGAGTGGCCCTCCTCTGGACCCTCTCGATGCTGGCCTCCATTTCATACAGTTCACCCAGAATCCCTCTGCCACTCCCTCTCTCAGCTTTCCACATATGATTAGTGTGCCCCTGGCCTCCATGGGTGCGTCCACACATGCAACCACGAACGCTTGCAGCAGCTCAAATAGAAATGGTGCAAATTTGAGCAGGGGCTTTTTGCCTCAGTGCATGTGCTTGGACATGCACTTTGTTGTGGAGCAAGTTGTGCCACTTGGGGCAAAATAACCCTGCCTGGCTCCTCCTGGA
Source organism: Alligator sinensis (assembly GCF_000455745.1). Classification (NCBI taxonomy): domain Eukaryota; kingdom Metazoa; phylum Chordata; order Crocodylia; family Alligatoridae; genus Alligator; species Alligator sinensis. Next base: position 1,010,943 of record NW_005842062.1, on the reverse strand, counting down.
TCTGCAGCCAGGGGGAGCTACAGCCTGGGGCCAGCACCTGTGCTGTCCCCACCAGTATAAAAAGTAGGGCTGTGCGAGTCTTTGGATTGTACTTCCAAACTATCCAGGTACTTCCTCAGCCTGACAAAGGGGTTTTCAACCCTAAAGCTGGCTTCCTGGGAAGCTAAGCTGAGCTTACCAGGAGCCTCACAACTGTACTGCAACCAGCAAGTGTCAGGCCTGTCAAAGACATGACAGGGCTGGGCATTTCCCATCCAGTACTTTATGCATGCGTGCGTTAGCTGGAGGTTATAGCACCTCCTACCTGCCTTTCACCAGGGGATCATTGGTCCTGGCATTTACGGGGTTCCTGCACTGCCAGCAGTCCCACCAGGCCTCCCTACCCTGGCAGGGTGCAGTTTTAGTGGTCACACCCAGGACCTGAGGCCTCCTCCTTCCCCATAGCCCCAATCCCATACCTCCAAGTTCCTCCTGGCAGGGGAATGAGCTCAACAGGGACATGTTCTTCCCCTGCTGGCTGGTGATGCAGTTAGTGCTCCCTCCAGCTGAGAGCAGGGCATTACTCAGTTTTTAAAAAACTCAAAAAAAGAAATTGATGCAGACGGAGTGAGGAGGGTGGCACTCAGTCCATCTGCAGGTGGAGCTTGAGGAACCCCAGCAGCAGGAGGTTCACCTTTAGGAACACCAACTGCTCCACCAACGTAAGATCCAAGCAGGTGTGGTGGGGTGTCACAGCATCCCCAGCAATGCTGAACACCCTCTCACTTGGAACACTGGTTGGTGGCAGGACAGGTGTTGCTGGGCAACTGTGGACAGATACTGCCACATCTGGCTGTGGTTTGCTCAGTAGGCCAAGGGGTCATAGTCCAGTGGCTCTACATCCTCGGTGAGACAGGTAGCCACTGAAGCCTTGGTGCTACCTGCCCGAGGCTGGGATAAGGTGCGTTTGGACCCCAGCATTGCAGCCATGCCCATGGCCCACATTGGTAGTCGCTGGTGTGGAGGAGACTGGCTGGTGCTGGTGCTGGGAGTTCTGGCACAGGAAAGTGGATCCCCCTCTTCCACATCCCCTCGCCTCTGTACTTCAGCCTCCTGGACTTTGTTCACCACCACCTACATCCAGTGATCAAGGGTTTTGGGGCTGCCAGTGCACATGCTCCCCTTCACCCTCAGGTTGCACATGCCCACCATCATGTGGACCATACTGGACCACAAGGATTTCAGCCATCTCCTGATGCCCTCCTTCAGCCACCTCACCAGAGCCTGCACATCTGGTGACAGTGGCCTGCCCCAGGCAGTAACATTGATCCCCTGGAACTTCTCCATTTGGTTCTCCAGTTCCCTCACTAGTGGGATCCCTTGGAGGGCATCACCAGTGCTAAGGGTCTTAAGGGTCTTGGTGGCCTCAAGTAAGGGCTTGAGGACCACCAAGATCTGGGAGATGGTACCCCACTCAGCTCTGTTCAGGTGGCTGCTGATCCCAATCTACCCAAGCATAGCCATCTCATGGATGGCCTTCTGTTGTGCCACCAACCTTTGGAGCATCAGGTGTGGAGTTCCACTGAGTCTCCACATCCTGTATGATTCTGTGCTGTGGGATGCTTAGCTCTGCCTGTTTCTCCCACAGCATCTTGCCCCTTTGATGCTGGGGTGGAAGTAGCCCACCACCTTCCTGCATTTCAAAATCAGCTGGCTTGTAACAGTACTGGTGGCGGTGCCTTCACTGGCAGCCCTGTCCCCCTCCAAGGCATCCCTCACTATTAGATGCAGCCTTCACCATATTGGCCCTGTTGTCAGTGACCATAAACCCAGGGGTGAGCTTGACCTGCCCAACAAACCACCCCTGCCCCATGTAGTTCATGGCCCCCATGATCTCCCTTGCTGTGTCGGACTCATCCAGCACCTCGGCTTGCAGTAGAGCCCACCGATAGCCTGACTGATTGCACCAGTGCCCCGTGTGGGAGAGGTAGGCGTGATTGCCACCCCAGCTGCTCCATATGTCAGAGGTGAAGTGCAAGGCTACTTGTGGCCCTGCCTTGCACAGCTCCTCCCTCAAGTACTCCCTGCATGCCTCTTACAAGGAGGGCACCACTGCCTTGCTAAAGGTGGTGCATGTGGGCACTTTGTAAAAGGGGGCCAGAAGAGCTACAAACTGCCTGAACCCTGGCCACTCAACTAGGGAGAAGGGCTGTCTATCCAGACTAAGCATCTCCTCAATGCCCTGGGTGATCTCACTCGCCTTGTGAACACGCCCCTCTTTCTGTTCACCTTTCCCCCACTGGTCCAGTCTGACCTGCCTCTGCCTTGGGGGAAAGGGTGCTTTGGAGCAAGTGGGGGACTTCCCTTTTGGCACACTTGCACTGGTGCCAGGCTGAGCAGGAAGACGAGGTAGTGCTGCCTCCTCAGATGCAACAGCAGGGCCGTGGTGGAGAAGTGTCTCATGTCCTTGCCATGGCTTATGTGCCTTTGGCAGTGATGGCAGATGGCAAACCTGGGATCATGTGCCACCTTAAAATGCTCCCACACTACACTACTCTCCCACTTCTGGGTTGAGGTTGAGGACCCTGCCTTTTCCCACTCCTCACTAGGCTCAGGCTCAATAGCAGGAAGAGCTGTCTCAGCTGAGCCACTTGCCTTCACAACCTTAGCCTCCTCCGAGGTGCTGCTTTCTGGAGGAGACCTGGGTCTAGGGGAAACTTGAATGGTGTGGAGCACAAACTCTGATTCCCCTTCAGTCCCCAGATTCAAATAAATGAATTGAATGGTAGTACTAATAGTAACTGAATAGAATAGCTAAGCTAAGATAAGATAAATCCTACTGTCATAAATAAGTCCCCAGTCAGAGTTAAATGCTCCTGTCACAATGGGCCGAGCAAGCTGTTTTACCTCCCCCCCCCTTTTTGGGGGGGTGGGGCACCTGATATGGGCATACCCTATGTCATATTGCCGAGTACTTCAGTGGAAGGTTCTAGAAGTTAGCACCTAATGCTAGGTCTTTATAATAGTAAGGAAAAGTTCCGCCTTGTTATGTAAATATGTGCAACATTATTGGCCGGATGTAAATTATTCTGTAAAGATGGTTAGCTATTGGCCCGCTAGTCATATATAAGGTGGCGGAGCCCTCTGCAACGACCTCCGAGCTCGCTGCCCGGAGATCTGAGAGATCACCTTTAGAGGTTCGTTGAGAGACTGATCATCTTTCAGCGTCTCCCCGTCACCGAAAATATCTGACGTACCCTATCCCGATTGCTAGCTCGTTGCGTTGCAAACTCGTCCATTCCTCCATTCGATTGTCGTTCCTGTTACCTGTTGAGTTATTTGTATTCTACGTTCGCCTCGTTTTCTGTAACAAGCAAGCTTCATTCACTTATGCCAGAACCATCCAAGAGCGTAAGTAAAATCTCTTTGAAACCATTAAGCTGTCCTGCCTCTCCATCCACACGCCTGCCCAGCTGATCCCGTTTTGCTTAACAAACCCAGATTTCTGGCCCGGCTGGTCCGGTTCCCAGGACACCTACCCACTCCTTTGTAACAAGAAAAAGGAGCAGGCAAGTTCAACTAGTACTGAGCCAGCAAGTCGCAATGCCTCAGTCTAAGGGTTCCTCTCTCACAAAGTCCCTGACAGGGAACAAGCTGGAAAAGGCACAGCATACCTCCAAACAGAGGCTTTTATGCTGTTTCTAGTCCCACCCCACAGACACTGTCAATGGAAAGCAGCCAGGGAGAAATTCTTCTCACTGGCCACCTACAGATGTCAGTCTTCCTCCCTGCTCCCCCTCCCCCCCTAATCTCCCTCCCTCCCCCACTTCCCCTCCCTCTTCTAACTTTAAGTCAAGCTGTCTGAAGCATCTGAAGCATCCAAAGTGCATCCGAACCACTTCAGATGCGCTGAACCACTTCAGATAGGTTGCCTGAGCCCGCAATTCAATCTGGGCATCATACTTCGGACACCGAATCGTCCAAAGTGGCACTGGTTCCAAAGTACAATCCAAAGACTCGCACAGCCTTACTTTTTATACTGGTGGGGACAGGCTGTAGCTCCTCCTGGCTGCAGATCCAGGAGGAGCCAGACAGGGTTATTTTGCCCCAAGTGGCACAATTTGCTCCACAACAAAGTGCAAGTCTGAGTATATGAACTGAGGCAAAAAGCCCTGGCTCAAATTTGCACCACTTCTATTTGAGCTGCTGCAAGTGCACGTGTTTGCATGTGTGGACACACCCATACTGAGCTGTGCTGAGTTATGGGGTCACCATGGCTTGAAATGCTGTTGACTGTGCCCAGAGAACTATGTGGCAAATCATGAGCCTTTGAACTTATATCATGTATAGTTTGCACTATATATATGTTGGTGCCAAAGTGCTAACCAAAAGTGTGTGTTTTGAAGTACCTGTGCTAAAAAGTGCAGCAGTTTCTAAAAAGGTAATATGCCTCAATTCTGCTTGAACTAAGTATATGGCTACTATATGCAAATTGCTACAGCCATGTTTAATTTCAAGGTTATTATTTTAAGATTTGTTCTTCAGTTCTATGCCCCCAGATATATTTCCCCTGATGCAGCAGTGGGTAGGGAATAAATTTAAGGCAAACCTCCAATAATTATATACTATACCTGGAAAATTATTTTTAAAATTCCATATATTGAATCTATTGGTGGGATCATCTTATACTCAGGGGCATCTTTTATTTGAGTAAATATGGTACATTAGATTATCAAAATCTGTATTTTTCTAAGCTTACATTCCTTTTTAGAAATAGGGAATTCTAACCACATTTTATATTATGATTTAGAGTCACTACCATGTCATCTATTCACGAAGTGAAAGTAAAAATTTGATATAAGGGAGCAGTAATGCATGCTTGGAAATTAAGATTTATTCTAGAAATTAAATTTGTATCTTTGGAGGGGAAAAAAAAAATTCTAATATGACAGAAAGAACAAAGAATGTCTACACATTACGATGTACTGCTCCCATGTAGCGGGGCTTGGTAATTCCAGAGGTTAAACTCACTTTGCCCCTTCTCTACACAATTCCTACAGGACATTATGGAGTTAGCAGGCTGGCTCTACTTCCCTGTGTCCAGTTCCATGGCTTAGTGTTATGCTGTTTCCTGCCACTCTTCCCTAATATCTAGAAAAACAAAAACATTCTCTCACATTATCACCATACTGCCTCAACACACTAATTTTTATTTTCACAAGATTGTTTTTATCCCCACTTTGGAGATTGGGGTGGTTAGGTAAGAGGAGGGAAACCAAAATTCAAGGATTTGGAATCACACAGGAAGTATGTGGCAGAGCAGAAACTTGAACTGTCTCCAACTGCTGGGTCAGTTTCTAATGATGTGATCATTTTTTCTGTCCTTGGTACATTGACCTCACAAAATATCATAATGTAGCTATTGTGAGAAATACTGATTTCCCCTCGTGTGAATCATTGCATGTACTTGTATCATAAAGAATTTCAGTTGAAGATACTGGGTTAATTTTTCTGATACTCTACCCTTTCAAATTATTCAGTATTCATAAGTGAGCTTTGCAATGTAGAGTTATGAACTTATGTAGCCATTTGTAGTTTAGCTGGGAATATTTCTTTCAGGTAAGGGTATCATAAGCAAGATCAAAATATATTCTTAAATCCTAATTAACCTTTTAAAGAAAGGAAGCTTTCACAGGAATGTGATTGTATACTGAGAAGGATCTAATATATCTCTTTCAGGTCACCTTTGTAAGGGAAAAATAGCACTTAAATGAAATATAATATTCAGTAATTAGTAATTATGAAAACATTTTCCTAGATTATTTCCTGAAAAATCAGGGCTATTAAATACTGAAAATGCTTCTTGGATAGCATTAAACCTTCTAAAGATAACCTTATTGCTGCTTCCTTGCCTTCTCTAGAATTACGCAGTTTAAAACTGAGGTAGCACAGCAATGAAGCAGAACCAATATATTTTTAGGCCTAATTCTTCAAACCCTTGCACATTGTGTGTGTGTGTGTGTGTGTGTGTGTGTGTGTGTGCGTGTGTGTGTGTGTGTGCACGCGCGCGCGCACATATATAAAGAATTTCAGTTGAAGATACTTGGTATACATACACACAGTGAAATTAGAAGGGTTGGTTTCCCTGCCCCTTCCCTGTCCTCCTGCTTTCCAGACACACGCACATATAATCCATTTTTTTAAATCCTCAAAATGGTAGACATTTATTGAATGACAATGTTCCCTCCTGAAAAGCTAACTCAGGAAATAGTCCTAAAATTGGCTTTAGTTAATCTTTCATGTCTTGACATTCTAGCTTATATAGAATGCAATCTGCCCTATGCAGGACTGTACTGTGTAAATACAAACATGATGCCTAATAGATTAAAATTGTATTGATTGACACTTGCCTATCTGAATGATTAGATAACTCACAGTTATGTAAAGTGAAGTAAATAGTTCATCCTCTATAATTTGCTTCATTTATGTCTTTGTCATTCTGTCTGTCATGCTCAAAAAACTATATTTGCACTCATGTTTCTAGACTTTTAGTGATTGATTTCAATTAGTTATGCTGTACTCTTGGTATCTGAGCAAAAATTGTCCCTTACCACCTTTACTTTACTTTAGGATCGGCCATGGGGGAGCCCTCCCTCGGTTGCTGACTGGCTGCTGGGGGGGTGGGGGGCAAGTGTCCCCCCTGACTCAGGAGGCACCAGTCACCCATGCAATTGAATGTTTTCCTGACTTTTCATCTATTCATCTCCTCTTTATTTGTAGAATTTCAAGGTATTCCTATATTTAAACAGAAGCACCACCACTGTTGATATGCATGCAATTAACATCTTTTCAGGCAATGAAGCAACTGGCTTCTGCACAAAATGAAAACTGGGCTTTACAGAATAAGTTTCTTTCCTTTATCCATTGTTGTAGCCCTTAACTCCTTTGTATCACTCTTAAAAGGCACCAAGTTTTACATAACATTTGTAAATAAGATTTAAAGCATTTAGTCCACTGAAGCACTACAAACCCCCAAAACAAAATAGGGTCAACAAACCCACAGGGAATTTTGTGCTACAATGGCTCACTGTTTCTGATGCCCAAATTACTTTGGGTTCCTGCATCCTGTTTTTTTTTTAATAAAAGAACATTAAATCAGTGAAGAAAGCAGCAAGTAAGCAAACATCCTGAATGTAAGAGTCCTCCCTTTCAGCTCACCGCTCTTAAGAGAATCAGCAGTGCACATCTATATACAGGCATGGCTCCCAGTTGCCTCATTTTAAACTGGTAAAAATGATCCCCTTTACCACAGATGGTGCACTTTATATAATGTTTAAACTCACTTTTTTTAAGGTCCCTTCCTGATTAGTATGACCTCAGTGTCTAATGGAGACTTCACTGCAAAAGATTAATTTGGACATGAGCTTGCTTGTTGATTACAGGTATATAATTTCACTGGTAGAACATTCCTGTCAACACTTTTCTATTGTTAATTCTCTTCCAGGACTCTAGGACTTTTAGGTAAAAAAGGTAACAGAGAAAGCCCAGAAATGCACTTTGTAAATGGAATTTACAGATGAACAAAGATACACTCAGAACGCCAGGTCCTATTTTGCCTTCTACAAACAGAGTTATGAACATCTGTTTATGATAAGGTGGCTTGTATGTACCATACATCACTTTTTTAAATGCTGGATTTGTTATGATAAAGGCAAAATTATTGCAGATTATGATAAAGGGAAAATTATTGCAGGTGAGATGTGAGGAATGGTATTGTGATACCAGGCCAACAAGGTTCTTTGGATAAGTGTGATATTTTTTATTAGACCAACTAAATAGTTAGAAAAATTGTTCATTGTAAGCTTTTGGGCACAAACAACCTTCTTCATATGTGAATACTTGTCTATGTCTATCCCAAACATGAAGCTGGTCCAATGAAAGATTTCACCTACAAGAATTCTTGCCCCTCATATATTTCCTGGACTATCACAGTAACAACTTAGCTTCAGGGAGACTGTTATGCCACTGTTGTACTAGGAAGAATTATATTAACCATTAGAAAGTATAGCATCTTGATCTCCCCTGCAACCCCAAAATAAGTTGCGCCATATTGGACCAGTCTAACTTATAATAAATAATAATCATAATTTGCTCTAATAATTATTGTTCTCTTAGATATTTCCACAACCAGTGGTCATATTTTTAACAATATTTTCTCTTCAGACTCCTCATTTTTCTTTCATTGCCATGAGGATTTCTGCAAACATCTGTTCTTTAAAGCTTTTTTCAAAACAAAACAAAATAGAACAAAAAAGTGCCATTTAAGTCATAAAAAAGGAAACATTGTCTTCTTGGGTTTCTTTCAGGTCTGGAGACCCTTTCAAAATCCCCTTGCTGTTACACAAAGACTCCAAATAGTGTGTTATATAAGGGTAAGTGAGTTTATCAAGAAGCTGTGGCCCAAGATATTCACTGATGGGTCCTGTTACAGTTGCTGCCAATTAAAGTTATTTTATTATTTTTTATCCCTTGAAAAATATGAAAAGAAATGGTATTATAATTCTCCTCACATAATCCCATTGAAGATACTGAAAACAGGCAATGTGGAAAAGAATATTCCCTTGATAATTATTCTACAAATGCTACAATAAAATCCTTCCTCATACTTTCACTTTGATAACAAATTAACATTCCATTCTTGAGGAGACTATGAAGCCTAAATAGAAATGTAATAGCAAAACTGAATTTAATAGTTTCTTAAGTATTTTTGAATAAAAATGGGCTCAGGTTTTCATTTGGATTTTTCTAGTCTATAGAAAAATAGATCTGTTAATTTGAATCCATGCTATTTTAACAAGTGTCCAAAGACCACAATAAAAACCATCATAAATACATTAGTCTCTGTATGTCTATATATACAGACATGATTTTTCAGGACCGTAATTATAATCTGTTTCCAATAAAACTAGTAATAAAATGAGATGTTGTAACATTAAACACCTCTACTATACTAAGTAAACTCCTAACCTAAAAAGGCATTTTGCAACAATGAAGGAGAAATCTGGCAAATTAATGGTAGTATAGGTTGGTCCTGCTTCTTTGTATTTATATGAGGCATTTTAGAGAGAGGATAGCTCAGGAACTGTTGAAAAGGTTTCACATTCAAACTTATATGACTCTGGAGCCCCCTCTACACATTATTTTGCTTATGACTGAATACCTAAAAAGCTTTCTAAACATTTGAAAATAATCATTTCAACTAATGTTTCAACAGATTGGAGATTTATATTAGTCATGTGTTCAAATTAAGGATGTAAATATTTCTTTTAAAATATTAATTTAACTTTCTCTAATTATAGCAGTTAAATGGTTAACTTAGCACAGTAGCTCAGACACAGTGGCTGCTGGGAGCCACTCCCAGAGCCCTTTGACAGGGAAGGGGGGGTGGGAAGGGTGGGAGGCAGTGGCAGGCCCAGCCAGACATAACCCACATGAAGCCCCCTGCTGGGAGGGAATGCCTGTGAATGAGTATCTAATTGCTTAATTGATGAGTCATAAGGCCACTTGCTGTCTTCTTAGGCTATGGGTACTATTCCACCTTACCCTGCCACGCTTCCCCTCCACTCCTCCCTTTCACCTTCCCTGATGTCTTCTGGCTCCTGGTAGGTCCAAACTCAGAGGTATGATTCATGGGCAATCCCTTTCAGTCGAGGATGATTGTCTTCCATGATTGCCTTATCTGTGGTCTGAAGATGGCTGACAAGGTCAATCTAGGATTGACAGGTTCTATTGCAACCCAGGCACATTTTTTAATGCAGGGTGGGTGGCTCTGGATTATTGGTTTGTTCCTTGACATGCTTTTTCTGCTGCTCCCACTTTTCCATCTCCTGTTCTTGTCATGAGGTTTCAAAGCACTGAGACCCTTGCACCAGACTCTTCCTTCATTTGGGGCAGCCCTGGGTGATAGTCTCCCATCAGTTGATGTCAATGTTGCATTTTTTCAAATTGCTCTTAAGCATTTCAAGCAAGTTGGCCTTGAAGCACTTTCTCTGCCCTCTTCTTGAGCTGAAAACTTGTTTCTGGAGTTGGACATCTGGATGATGTGGACAACTCAATGAAGTTGATGTTGGATGATCATCAGATCCATTGTCATGGTGTTTGCTTATGACAGGACACTAAATCTGGTGCATCTGTCTTCCCACTGGATTCAAAGGATCTTCCACAGGCAGAATTGATGGTACTTCTCCAATGACTTGTGTCTCCTGTTATGCTGTCGATGTCTCTGCTCAGCTCCATACAGTAAGGTACGAATCATGAATGCGTGATAAACCATGAGTTTGGTTTTGAACTGATGTCACAATGTTTGAACACCCATTTCCTCAGGCATATGAAGGCTAGTATATTTGAGGCAATGTTGGATGTCACCCTTCTGTGACAGAGGACTTCTGAGGTACCAGAAATACTTAATGTTCTCCAGAGTCTCACCATAAATATGAATTACTGAAGCTGGGGACTGCTCATTAAGAGCTTGTTGATGGAGGACCTTAGTCTTCTGAATATTAAGGGTCAGTCCCATTTTTTTTGTACGCCTCAGTAAAGAGGTCAATGATTGCCTGAAGATCTTCTTCCAAGTGAGCACACACTGCAGCATCATCAGCATACTGGAGTTCAATGACTGGAATCAGAATAGTCTTGATTTTGGCTTGAAGTCAGCTGAGATTAAACAATTTGCTATCCATTTGGTAGTTTAGCTCCAGTCTGACTAGAATCTTCTTGGTGGTCAGTTGTAGTAACATGATAAGGAATATCGAGAAGAGTGTTGGAGGAGCCTTCTGCTCAGATGGCTTCAAAGATGGGAAATACTCAACATCCTCCAGAGTCTCTCTGTAAATCTGAATAGCGGGAGCTGGCAAAAGCTCATTAAGAGCTTGTTGATGAAGGACATTAGTCTTCTAAATGTTAGGCATCAGTTCCATTTTCTGGTATGCCTAGGTAAAGATGTTGACGATTGCCTGAAGATCTGTTTTTGATTGAGCACAGGCTATAGCATCATCAGCGTACTAATTATTGAAGTTGGGGTGATTTTGGTTTTGGTGCAGCATCAGCTGAGATTAAACAGTTTACCATCCAGTTGGTAGTTTGGCTCCATTCTGACTGGAAGTTTTTGGGTGGTCAAATATAAAATAATGGTAAGGAAATTGAGTAGAATGCTGGAGCTATGAGACAGCCATGCTTAACTCCAGTCTTAGTCTCAAAGGAATCTGTGATAGATCTGTTACTGAGAGCCACTGCTCACATACCATCATGGAGCAAGCAAAGAAAGTTGAAGAATTTTGGTGGGCATCCATACCAGCATTTCTCTGTTGACAGTTGACAGATTTCAGGAGGTCAAAGACGGCCATATAAATAAGTTTATGTTGTTCCTGGCATTTTTCCTGCATATGGCAAACTGTGAATATCATGTCAGTTATGATTTAAGGCATCAAGATGCAGAGAGTTATGATGCCTAATAACTGACAGGAAACTCCTAGGAAAATGAATAACTCAGACAAAACTCATGGTAATTATTTTACAGCCAATTCTGGGCCTTTCTCCCTAGTATAAAAAGACTGTTTCCTGTAGTGTTTTATATCAATCTAGTCATAAGACAATGTATCTAAAGGCATAGATCAGTGATTCTCAACCTTTTTTTAGATTCAAGGCACCCCTAGGAAAATGCAAGCTCTTATTTCTTACGTATCTTTTGACCATGGAAAAATAATAGAACAATTCTTTTGTTGCAAAGATCTCAGAAATATCTCAACAGGTCAGGATTATTTTAACATTATGGAATCTTACATGAAATCTCTGGGTTTCTCAAGGCACTCCAGGATGCTGTCGCACCCTGGTTGAGAACCACCAGCATAGACAAATGAACATATTATTATGAAGATGATGAGGAAGGGGCTTTGATGTATGTCACCTTCTCCTTTGACTCACTAATTGCTTATGTGCATTCCCTTACATTATAGTAAATGAAAATTAAAGCATAGAGTCTTAGGCCTCAAGGACAGATGACCAAAATGGCAGAGATTAGCTGTTAAAGTGTTATGTTTTCATTTACCACACAATTTTGTTCAATGCTTTTATCAATTATTTTGAAATGGGGGGGGGGGGGGAGGTAGGGGGTGCACAGTAGGGCTGTGGAATGCTTTGGGTGCTGATTCAATTCAGAGGAGATTCAGCTCGATTTGGCAGCCGAATCTCCAAATCCGAATTGAATCAGGAGAGAGAGAAAAAGGTCTGAATCAATTTGAAGCTCTCTGAATTGATTCAGAAAGGATTTGGAGAGCTTTGGAGATTCAGGCAGTCCCAACTCACCACCACAGGTAGCTGAACCCAGACTCAGTGCCAGTAAGAAGGGGGTTGGGGACTGGAGTAGGGAGGAGGGAACCATGGGGGGACCCCCACCAGTCCCTATCCCCCGACCCCCACCTACTCTCCCAGGCCCATCAATGGCTGCCCCGCCCAGCCCCAGCTCCCAGCTCTTTAAAAAAAAAAAGAAAGTCCCCACTCACTGGCTGCTGCAGCAGCTGTTAGGGATTCTGCGGGCTCATGGTAGAGCACACCATACAGTGGGGGGCAGTGGGGGGCAGCAGGGAATGCCCCCCCTTGCCTGGCAGCAGCTGGTGAAGAAAGGGCTTTTAATTTTTTTTTAAAGAACCAGGAGCTGGGGCTGGGCATGCAGCCATGGCAGGCTGGGAGAGTGGGCAGGGGATAGGGGCTCATGGCAGAGCCGTGCATGCCGTGTGGAGCAGGGGGGGGGGCAATGGGAACTGCCCCCCTCCCACCTGGTAGCAGCCGGTGAGTGTGGGACTTTTTTTGTTTATTTTTAAGAGCTGGGATGCTGGGGCCGGGCAAGGCAGCCATTGATGGGGCTGGGAGAGCAGGTGGAGGATGGGGTCTGTTCAATTCAGAGATTTGGCTGATTTGGCCAAATCAATTTGGGACAGTGATTTGAATCACTGAATTGAATCACTGTCCCCTGAATTGGGCAAATCTGACTCCAAAATGAATAGTAGCTTCTTCACGCAGGCCTAGCTGCACAGTGAAATCTCCAAGTTTATAGATGATACCAAATTACCAAATGATTCTGGTTAATCAAGTCCCAAGCTGATAGAGAGAGCCTGCAGAGAGATTTCATTAAGCTAAGTGAATGGGAAAAAAAATGGCAGATGAACTTAATGTTGACAAGTGCAAGGTAATATACATGGGGAAAAAAGATCCTCAACTATATTTACACAGGGCTGGGTTCTAAACTAGCTGCTACTGTGGCGGGCCAGTAGCGGGTGTTCCTGTGCTGAGCCACCCACTTCACTGTGCCCAACCACCTTCCAGGCTCTGGGTGCCTCCCTGGGGGTGCCTCATGTCTAACTGACCCCCTTCCTGGAGCACACCCGCTAGCCTGGGGGTAGTGCTGCCACCACCCAGGGTCTGGCCTCATCCTGGCTCTGTGCCCCCTGGGAAACACAGGCCTAGTAGTCCTTGAGGGTACTCAACCCACCCCAAGAATTTGGGGTGCTTCGCTCAGACTGAAGCACAAATAGTGGTCTCCCTTAGTAAGCTGAACCTAGGGGACCCCAAGGCATAATCTAGCCCCTCTCCCAATAAGTCTCCCATGCTAGGTACAAAGGAGAACTTTATTGGTTACAAGGAGTAGGTTTGGAATAGGGTACAGGATAGAGAAATATCAGAGAAATCCCATAGAGCAAGCTAGCATGGGTGAGTAGCCTTTGTCACGCATCTGAGTAGTAATGCAAGCTATATATCTAGTTAGAGCTCAGGTAGCTTACTCAGAAGTATCATCCAGAGGCAGGTGGGGATTCCCTCTGGAGACAGGCAGTTCATTGATCATGAGTTTCAAGAGAGAGAGCAAGTTTCAGATGGTCCAGCTCTACTCTCTCTGACTTTTCATCATAGCTACTACCCCTCTTCCTGGGCAGTCCTTAACTTATATAGACCTTATGACCTTATTTACCTCATCCAATGGAGACCAGCACCTGTTGGATGCCAGCCAACCAATTTGAAATGCATCACTGGTTGCCAGGTGGACTGGCAGGGTCTCTAGCCTCCTCGCAGTCAGGTTGGCATTGCTTAAAACAATAGGGAGCATAAGCCCCTCACCCAGGTATGTGATGCCAGTCACGTAGGAAGAGGGAGCAGGTTTTCCCCTGCCTCAGGAATGTATCCAACTCAGGATACCTAAAGAGATGGGCTGTCTGCTCTCTGCAGGGCCCACGTTAACCAAATTGTCACAGAGCAGAGTTTTTGGGGAAAGACAGAGGTGGCATTCTGCCACAGTTACAACTCTGGAAAAAGCCTCTGGAGTTGATATAAACCTTTCTCAAAAAATGTCAACTCTGTGTGGAGCTGTGACCAAAAAAGCCAATAAAATGTTGGGCATCATTAAGAATAGAATTGAAAACAAAATGGAGACCAGCATTATACCATATACAAATCTCTGGTGCACTCATATTTTGAACACTATGTGCAGTTCTAGTCTCCAATCACAAAAAAGATGTAGCAGAATTAGAAAACGTAGAAAGATAACCAAAATGATCAGGGGAAGAGACTAAAAAGGCTAGGACTCTTCAGTTTGGAAAGGAGAAGGCTGAGGAGGGATATGACACAGGTCTATAAAATCATGAAGTGTGTGAACCAGGTGAATAAGGAACTGTTGTTCACTAAGTCCCAGAATTCTAGAACAAGGAGTGCCCACAGAAATTAGTAGGTGAAAGTGGTAAAAGTAATAAGAGAAAGCACTTTTTATACAACACATAGTTAACTTGTGGAATTCATTGCCACAGGAGGTGGGGGAGACAGATAGCAAAGCCATGTTCAAAAAGGTCACCTATAAGCTTCCATCCTTGTGCACAGAAAGCATTCTAGAAGGTGGATGGACATAGCCAGAGCAGTGTGTGCTGGCTAATCCTGTTCAGTGAATGTCCCTAAGGTGGAGAGGGAGTGGCAGGGGATAGTAGTTAAAATTTGGAATAACCCACAAAAGTAGCAATAAACTATGTAGCAAAGGTAAAATCAGCAGCTGGCTCCTTCTCCCCTTCAAGGTTTACAAACAGAAATACTCTATTTCTACAAAGTATACATCTGTTTTACATAGACCAAAGGTTTGCAGACACTCTCATTACATGGCTTTTTGAGTGAATTTTAAATTTGTCCCCATGTCAAAGTATCAAATATCAAACTTGGATGACTAAACATAAGCTGCATTAATACAATCATATATTCATTACTTTAAGATCAGATTTTTCTGTTTTATAATATTTCTTGTCCCAAAATATTCCATCATTTCTCCTGCTTTAAAAAAAAAATTGTTTTAGAGCCCCACTTCCTCATAGAAAACTTGTATAAAACTGTCATGATCAAAACAGAAAGGACTTCAGATATCCTTTGGATATCTGACTGATATTTTAGTTCATATGTTCATGTCAGCTTTGATGTGGCAGGCAGAATTTAAACTCCTGCTGATGCTAGCAGTAAGTCACTGCAGTTGTCTTCTTTTAGCTGCTTAGCAACCATGGAACATAGGCTCATAAATGTGCCTCCCACAGCTATTTTATCAAAGTACATAGTTAAATGCAGCATGTACTCTTATAGATCAGCCTCCAGTTGTCTGCCAAGGGAAGACAAGATAGTTGTCTAGAACAGATACGTACAATACGCTACACGAGACACTGTGATGCGCCATAGCCTATTGTACTGCACATCAGCATGCCATGGCAAAAAAACATGCTTATGCACAGTAGAATTAGTCTACTGCACATTAAGCATCATGAAAAAATGCTCGCCTTTGCTACTGTGCATTAGTGTGGTCTAATGCACCTTTATGTAGTATGTCATATTAGAGGTACTAAACTTAATGTGCAATAGCAAAGATGCATTAATGAATGTGTAGATGCACTCACAAGGTATGTACAATCATTACATTTAGAACACCCCTACCAAGGTCTAAATGTCCCAGTGTGCAAATGTTCATAGGGTATAGGTTACCCTAAAAATGTTATGCCTGATCTAAAGTTAATTGACATCAAAGGTTAACTAACTTGAGATTGGCAAATTATTAACCTGATCTAGTGAGGGTTAACTTGGCTTGCTCAACACTCAAATGCAGGAACAACATCACTTTCCTAAATTCATCTTCCTAGATGCTCAAGACACAAAAAGTACCCTGTGTCTTACGGACTGCAGGGGGTCCCTACACTAAGATGAATTCCACTTGAACAATATCTTGGACAACAAAGTCATAGAAGCTTAACTTTTAAATCCTTAAAACATTCAAGGACTGGACTATGTGCATAGCTCCATGTGTAGAAAATTAGGAAGAAAGTGAATCACCACATAGTAAAGATAGATTACGTTTCTGTCTTGGAAAAAAAACCCCACATTGGTAAAATCTGCCTTTTTCTAAAGCAAAGAAAGTAAAATGATCATAAGTGACAAAATATGAAATTCTAGTGCCGTGCAGTATGTGTGTACTCTGCGTAGATGCATCTGAATCAAGGGCAGGCATCCAAGTTTAAAATGTAGCATCACTTTGCATGATTAATATAGGTGGTTAGATATAGGTGATTTTGTTCCAGTTGCTATTTTGAAGACAAAACCACACATTTATATTCCACAGTAATTTAATTAGCTGTATAAGCTTGTTCTCTTTATACTGGAAAGCAGATAATATTATGCTTAACTGGTTATTTCAGCAATGTTTAAGTATTAGTAAAGCCCTCAAAGCTGTGTTTGCTGTCTTCAAGGTAATGAAGATATATTGCATTATTCTCTGCGTATACAATTTGTTGTCATTTGGTAAGCATTCTCACGATCAGGAAACATCCATTTAGCCAAAAATGTAATATTAAACATGGTACTCCAACAAATATGGTGCTTTTGGTACTCAAGTAAATGGTGCTTTTGGTACTCAAGCTATCCCTAAACATTTTGTAAGTATAATTATTAATAAATAACAATTATTTAAATCATTAGTATGTTTGAAAATGACAGATGCCTAACAAACAGTTATGCAGGACAGCTAAAATCATGATTTCCAACTATTATTTGTTGTGATCTCATTGCAAGTGACACTTCTTACCAATAGATTTCAATTCTCATCTTATACATGAAAAGCCTGGATACTGTTTATCATATCTATATCTTCATTTTGTCTATTCTCTTTTTGCATTGCCACCAAAGGAGGCTAGAAGAAATATTGAGAAGAATCAAATCCAGAAATGAAATAAAAAGGAATTAATTGTATACATTGCTCATATTGGAAGGCAGGATTGTTGAATTGGTTTTATGTGGATGGGGTGTTGTCCTGATATAGTTGTCATTGCTTTTGAGGAGCACTTAATTGTATTTGGAAAAGTTGCTGCTTTTATGTTTCAGCTTATTGGCTTATGACGCATCCAACAACAATTTAGCACCTTTTTAATGGGCTTTCTAATTGTACAGATTGTTTAATTCACTTTAATGTATTAGTCAAGGCTTGCTACTGACTTGACAACATTTTTCACTCTTTCTACACATCTACCCTCTTAAAATAGTTTTTCTTAGGGTGCTAATGTACCCTGCCCAAAAGCAAACATTCATTTATTTCAAAGTTTGATAAGTAGGGCGATTATGGAGGAAAGAAATGACATCCCAGTGAAGTAGGTACAAGCCTTTTTGGAGAGGTCAGGCAGTGAGTTTATACAGCCTGCATCATAAGCCAAATTTCTTATGGGATATTACTAAGTAGGGGTGTGAAAAGCGGGCCCTATTTGATTTGGATTCGGCTCAAATCAGGGACAGTGATTTGATTAGTTGATTTGGATCACTGTCCCTGATTCAATTTGGCTGAATCTGAAGATTTTATGCTGATTCAGTGATTCAGACACAGACACAGCTTTAAAAGTTTTTTCTACATACCTCAAAGTATCAGCACAGCTTGTGAATGCTGCAATGATGGGGCGAATGAAACATTCCACAGGAATGCGGGGGGACCCTCCACGTGCTCAGCATTGAACCCAAAAGTGGACCGGAAGTACTTCCAGTACACTTCCAGGTCCACCGGGTAGTGTGTAGGCCCCACCTGCCCATGCCCTCCCAGCTCAGCAATTGGCCATGGGGGGCCCCTGCACACTCCTTGGAAGATCCGGAAGTAGATCGGAAGTACTTCTGGTCCACTTCTGAGTCTGCTGCCAAGCATGCTGGGGAAGTGGGACACTCCATGCACCCCAGCATCACAGTATTTATGAGCCACCTGCTACCTAGAGGTATGTAGACATTTAAAGCTGTGTCTATGTCTGAATCGCCAAATCTTTTTGAATCTCTTCAAATTGATTCAGAGGGTTCCAGTTCGATTTCTCTGATTTGATTCAGATTCAGCGATGTGGCCACCAAATTGGGCTGAATCTCTGGCAAATCGAATCAGGGACCGAAGCTTCACACAGACCTATTTCTAAGTAT